>NC_053391.1:12463385-12781237 GCF_905171765.1 Bufo bufo
TGGCACTTTGAGGCCACAAGGTTTAAATGTGGAGTTTAGGGTTGTCTAGTCATTGAATTTATGTGTGTTCTCTCCCAATTTGATGACTCATATGGAAAACAACATGTGCTATACATTAAATATTTTTTCTTTTTTTATAGGAAATTATTCTGAAGCATAAAAGTTCGAATGTTCACGTATGGCGAAGCCTGGAGGAACATGTTGGCGATCCCCTTTTTTTCATAATCTTGTAATAAGTTCTATTAATATTTATGGTCAGTACCGGTCTGTGCCATGGTGTGACTCAAGCCCCCTTTGGGACTGGGGTGACACCTATACAGACGGGTACAGTTGACCTATTCTATATACATTTATATATACTATGAGCCCCGATGCAGTTCTATCTGTGTCCTTCAGGCCGATTTCAAGTGGACATCGTCTACTGTATGGCTATAAGGGACATAGAGCGGATATGCTGGCAGTCTGGACAGTGGGATGCTAACGGTGTGACAACCGCATCATCCCACATGTACAGATATCTCACTGGTGACCCACGTTGACCCGTCGGCCCCCGATGAATAGATCAGCTGTTTCTGCTGTACACTGCGGCGCTCGGACACTGTATCTGTGTCTGTCAAACTCGTATGGGCGGTAGCATTGGTACGCGCATGCGCCCTTAAACATTGTTCCAAAGTGGCCATCTTTGATGTGGTTGTTTTACCACACATTACCTCAGTGAATCTCGCGATAGTGGTTGGAGCGGCGCATGCGCCATGCTCCTTTCCGGACGCCAACAGTTCCTACCATGCCCTGTCAGCCGCAAGTGACTCATTCAAAGGTTTTTAATCTTTTTTGATTGTTATATCATGTTTAAACACACCTGTTCACCTTCACATTTGATTGGTCATTATGACAGTTTGGTGATTTTATATCACATCCACTATATTATGAATTTTCTTACGGTTATGTCTGTATTGCTGCTATATCAAATTATGACAATACACTGATTATATTTGTAATGTGATGATTATGTTTATGCATTTGCACTTTATTATATGATGGGTTAATTTGTATTTTGGTAATTACTTGCACTATATATGTATGTAATTTTGCACATGTTACTCAGCTGGAAAAAGGCTCCAATGTGAGAGCTGAAACGTTGCTGATGAGTGAATAAACCGTCCACTTTTTTACTGCAAACTGGAGTGCTGCCTTCTTTTGCTACATTATCTACATTTGGGATCTTGGTCGCAGGTCTCCTGGGAGGATTTTTTTGCACCCGTTCATTTTTTGTGTGCTGCTTTCTTTCTTTTTCTTTTAGATAGATAGATAGATAGATAGATAGATAGATATAATGTCCAGGATCTTAGCTGCACTGGTAAAGGCATATTACAGCAGCTCCAAAGGCGTTTCAGAGAATTTGGCAGTACATCCAACCGGCCTCACAACCGCAGACCACGTGTAACCACACCAGCCCAGGACCTCCACATCCAGCATGTTCACCTCCATGATCGTCTGAGACCAGCCACCCGGACAGCTGCAGCAACAATCAGTTTGCATAACCAAAGACACCGTCTCAGGGAAGCTCATCTGCTCGTCGTCCTCATCGGGGTCTGGACCTGACTGCAGTTCGTCGTCGTAACCGACTTGAGGGGGCAAATGCTCACATTCGATGGCGTCTGGCACGTTGGAGAGGCGTTCTGTTCACGGATGAGTCCCGGTTTTCACTGTCAGGGCAGATGGCAGACAGCGTGTGTGGCGTCGTGTGGGTGAGCGGTTTGCTAACGTCAACGTTGTGGATGGAGTGGCCCATGGTGGCGGTGGGGTTATGGTATGGGCAGGCGTATGTTATGGACAATGAACACAGGTGCATTTTATTGATGGCATTTTGAATGCACAGAGATCCCGTGAGGAGATCCTGAGGCCCATTGTTGTGCCATTCATCCACCACCAGCACCTCATGGTGCAGCCTGATAATGCACGGCTCCATAGTGCAAGGATCTGTACACAATTCCTGGAAGCTGAAAACATCCCAGTTCTTGCATGGCAGCATACTCACCGGACATGTCACCCATTGAGCATGTGTAAGATGGTCTGGATCGGCGTATACGACAGCGTGTTCCAGTTTCTACCAATATTCTGCAACTTTGCACAGAGGAGTGGACCAACATTCCACAGGCCACAATCACCAACCTGATCAACTCTATGCCACGGAGATGTGTTGCACTGCGTGAGGCAAATGGTAGTCACACCAGATACTGACTGGTTTTCTGACCCCCCCCCACCACCACCAGTAAGGCAAAACGGTGCACATTTCAGAGTGGTCTTTTATTGTGGGCAGTCTAAGGCACACCTGTGCAATGCTGTCTAATCAGCACCTTGATATGCCACACCTGTGAGGTGGGATGGATTGTCTCGGCAAAGGAGAAGTGCTCACTGACACAGACGTAGACAGATTTGTGAACAATATTTGAGAGTAATGGGTCTTTTGTGTATGTAGAAAAGGTTTCAGATCTTTGAGTTCAGCTCATGCAAAATGGAAGCAAAATCGAAAGTGTTGCATTTATATTTTTGTTCAGTGTAATTGCAACTGGTGTGATATACCTGTTGCCCCCCCAAAAAACTGATGTAGGTGTGATATACCTATAATATACATTCTAACATAGAAAGTATATTATAGTGCATTTGTATTGTGCAGCAGTTGTGTGCGGTTCTGCTGCGATACCGCAGGTATATAGAGCGACAACTATTTGCAACGGGTGTGATATACCTGCTTCCAAAAAATGCTGATTGAGGGGTGGGATATACCTGCTTCTACAAAATACTGATTAAGGGATTCTATATACCTGCTTCCACCAAATATTGATTGAGGCCTGCGATACACCTGCTTCTACAAAATATTGATTGAGGGGTGCGATATACCTGCTTCCAAAAAATGCTGATTGAGGGGTGGGATATACCTGCTTCTACAAAATACTGATTAAGGGATTCTATATACCTGCTTCCACCAAATATTGATTGAGGCCTGCGATACACCTGCTTCCACAAAATACTGATTGAGGGGTGCGATATACCTGCTTCCAACAAATATTGATTCAGATGTTCTATATACCTGTTTCTACAAAATATTGATTGAGGGGTGCGATATACCTGCTTCCACAAAATTCTGATTTGATATACCTGCTTCCACCAAATACTGATTGAGGCCTGCAATATACCTGTTTCCACAAATACTGCTCTTCTCTAGGGACTTTGGCACAGGGTTATTTTCAAAATGACAGACAGAGGAAGAGGCAGGGGTGGTAGGGGTCGGGCAGGTGCACCAGGCCAGAGCCTAAGTGGGAAGTTGGAGAAGGTGCGTGCGATTACGTCAAAGGATGCACCAGAGTTGGTTGAGTGGTTCACTCAGCCTTATGCTTCTGCACCCTTCTCATGCTCTGTATATGCACCCTCCTCACTCTATGCTGTGTGCACCCCGAAAGACACCACCATTACCACCACCATAGCCCCTCCACTAGAGTCAGAGGAATTATTTCCCCATCCATACCCAGACCTTACCAATGTGCAGCCATTCTTGGCATCGGATGAGGAAGAGGAGGTAGCAACGGCCGCCACCCAGCGGTCTGACGACAGTACCCAGATCAGCCCAAGGAGGGAGGTCTCCGCTGTTGCTGCCTACTCCGAGATCTCTAATGTCAGTGGTGGTGAAGGTGACGATGATGATGTGTCAATGAACGTCATGTGGGTGCCCACAAGAGAGGAAGAGGAGGGGGGTTCAGAGGGAGAGACGAAGCAGCAGCTAGGGAGGAGAAGCAGGCAGAACTCGCAGGGCACAGGAGGCAAAAAGCAGACTGCAAATGTATCTGGAGCGAGCCATCCACCATGCATGATCACATCTTGCGCTCCCAGGACGCCGTCACATGCCTCCGCAGTGTGGGCTGACAATAGTGCTGCTATCTGCAGCCTGTGCTGTCAACGCATACGTCGCGGTAAGCCCAACACTCACCTAGGGACAACGGCCTTAAGAAGGCACCTGGCCTCCCATCACCGAGCCCAGTGGGAGCAACGTCGTCAGAACCCACAAAGCCACACTCCCGGCGCTCCACGTTCTGCCTCTTCTACTTCTCCTCTCTCCTCCTATTTGTCCTCCACTCCACCTTCCACCGCGCCATCGTCGCGTTCATCGGGCAGAAGGCAGGCTTCCGTGGCCCAAATGTTCGAGCTTAAAAAGTTGATGACGCCAGATAACCCTCTTGCCCAACGGCTGACCGCTGGCTTGTCGGAACTGCTAGCCCGCCAACTACTGCCATATAAACTGGTGGACTCGAAGGCCTTTAGAAAATTTGTGGCCATTGGCACACCATAATGGAATGTCCCAGGAAGGAATTATTTCTCCCAAAAGGGCATCCCAGAGCTATATGGCCACATTCAGCGGCAATTGAATATATCTCTGGCACACAGTGTCGGTGCCAAGATACATCTGACCACAGACACGTGGTCTAGCAAACACGGGCAGGGAAGGTACATAACTTTTACTGCCCACTGGGTTAACCTTTTGACGGCTGTCAAGCATGTAACCCGTGGCACCCGTGTAGATTTGGTGTTACCGCCACGGATTGCATGCAGGCCTGCCTCTTCTCCTCCTCCTACTCCATCTTCCGTCTCCTCCTCAGCTGACTCCTCCTTTTTCCACTGCTGCCGCCTCTTCCGCTGCGCCCCCCAAGCTCCCCAGAACCTATTCGACGTCCCAGGTGAGACGTTGCCATGCTGTGCTACGGCTGTTGTGCCTGGAAGCCAAGAGCCACACCGGTCCTGCACTGCTTTCAGCTCTGCGGTCACAGGCCGATCAGTGGCTAACCCCGCTCAATTTGACAGTTGGTAAAGTGGTGTGCGACAACGGTGCCAATCTGCTGAGCGCGCTGAAACAGGGCAAAATGACACACGTGCCGTGCATGGCACACGTCCTGAACTTAGTCCTGCAGCGATTCATTGCCAAATACACCGGGTCCAGGACGTCTTGCGGCAGGCCAGGAAAATCTCTGGCCATTTTAGATCTTACACGGCCATGGCTCGCCTTGCTGACGTTATAGGATGTGAACTCAGCCTTAAGTAAATGTTTTTGATGTCAGGAGATCAGAGATAAGAGCTACACAAGTCAAAGTGACAGCTTGCAAACAGACTGATTTTAACCCCTGTCACTCAGAAATATCTGAACAATTGAAAAAATTATTTGTAGTCCAAATAGAGTAAAATGCAATCTTAAAAAAATATTCCTAAAATACCTCCAAAGGTGGACCTAGCCTTTAAGCTGAGATCCTGAATGTTACACACTTAGCAGCTGTCTCTAATAAATGTACTTGTTTTTTTTTAAGAAGCAATGTCCGTAACGTGCCTTCAGTTTTCATAAATGACCCTATTAGTTACTCGTCCTGAGCTGGCAGTGCGCAAGACTCGCCACATTTCATCCAATATCCTGGGGGCTTCATCTACGTTATGGAATGGCGCCCACCGATATTACATCTCAACACATACAAATGATCCTGCTCGCCCAGTCACCGGTCCTGAAGCAAAGCCGTCACAACAAGTGCCTGGTAGAATCTGTGCGAGGGCTTGGGGCGTGAGATCTGGCATGATTGGGTTAGGGGGGGACGCTCTGCCAGAAATTGATAGTTGGGGGTCTCATCACTAGGGCCGTTCCTTAAAGGTTAGTTTTCCAGATTTTTTTAAAAAATATGCAGTAAATCCATCTGGATTGTTTCTGCACTGTGTGTATGGGGTTTTGTAACACTCCACCAGTTTGCATTTTTTTTTCATTTGTGCAGATAGAAAATCCACACGGGGTTTTCAAATTTTATCTAAATTTTAAAGTGCGCCTCTCAGCAGGGTCTAGCGCCTATTAAACCAGTCATGCTGCCTAACAGGGTTGATTCTGCTGAGTGAAATGATCACTCTCTCATTCAGATTTATGGACTGCAGCTAACTGAGATGCACTGCGCATGTGTCGATTGAAGAGACACCAGCGCATGCACAGGATTACAGGGTCAGGCAGTAATACCATGAGGATGCCTTGCCCTGTCACTCAAGGGTAGGAGGAAGTGGCTAAGGGGGAAGGCGGAGGTACAGCCCACTCCTTTGTGCAACTGCACTGAAAACCTCCTTAGCATATGGAATGAAAGACTCATTTCTGAAAAACAGGGCAATGAATTTCAGCAGGATCAACCCTATTCAGGGCAATATTCCTGGTTTAATAGTCCTGATCCTGCTGACTAGTGCTATGCTATTCATGTACGGCAGTAATGTGCATGGAGATGTCTGGAGCGGGCTCACACAGAGAACTCGCTCCATACTTGGCCTGTGCCAGCTGTATAATACAACCGGTACCCGCAATGACACCTACCCTGCGCATTTAACCTCTGAGATGCCGCTGTCAATAGAGACCCTGCAAGAAGACTGATTTTCAACCCCTCTATATCAAAAACTGCAGACATTTTTTAACCCCTTAGTGACCACCCATATGCTTTTTTACGGCGGCCCAGTCTAAGCGCTGCATGGGGGATGGGGGCCTGGCTCTCACAGCCCAGACCGGCAGGCTGTTTAACACTTTACATGCCACGGGCAATGCCGCTCGCCGCATACAAAGTGCTAACAGAGGAAGCGGATTCCCTCTGTCTCCCATCGGCACCCCGCAAATGCGATCGCGGTGTGCCGATGTGTGTGAATGCTGGCTGGGGTCTCGTGTAGGCCCCAGACCAGCCTTGAGTAATTTCCAGCAGGCTGCGCCTCTCTGGCGCAGCCTGCTGGTCAATGTCAGAATATCACTGATATTAAAATGCAATGCACTATAGGGATAATGCATTGTATTTTAAAATCAATAAGAATCAGAATGTCTGTTATAGTCCTTGTGGGACTATTAAGTGGTAAAAAAAAAGTACAAAAAACAAACAAATTTATTCAATTTAAAAAATCCCATTAAAAAAAATTACGCTTTTTGTCCATTGAAAATACACTTTTTAATGTAAAAAATTGCAAAAAAAAAAATCTCCCCCATATGTGTCATATTGCCGCATCCATAAAGACCCGGACTACATAAATATCACGTAAATTATCCCCTATGGTAAACGCGTAATAACAAGTGATCAAAAAACGCCATTAACTCCAAAATGATTTCAATGAAAAATACAAGTCCTCACAAAACTTATGGGTCTTGGGAAGCGGCAATGCAAAAACATTTTTTTTCTTTAAAAAAACAAAAACAAACGGGTTTTATTGCAAAATAATGTTAAAACGGAAAAAAAAACTATAAGTATTTGATTTGGTATCACTGTAATCGTAGTGACCCAGAGAATAAAGACATTTTGTTATTTATACCGAAAAATGAACGCCGTCAAATTTATAACATAAAAACGCAGTGGCAGTATCTCCCTCCCAGAAAGAGTTAATAAAAGTTAATAAAAGTTAATCAGAAAGTTATGTGTACCCCAAAATGGCACCATTAAAAACTACAACTTGTCCCGCCAAAAACAAGCCCTCATAATGCTATATAGACGGAAAAATAAAAAAGTTATAGCTCTTGGAACGTGACGATGAAAAAAGGAAGAAAAACGTTTGGTCAGTAAGGCACAAAACAGGCTGGTCGCTAAGGGGTTAATTAAGATCAATTGAAAGAAAAAATATTTTAGCCTAAAATGAGTAAAATGTAAACATTAAAAAATAATTTCCCCAAAAGTGTTTTTAAAGTAGTTTCATGTATTTTTAAGTTAAAAAAATAACCATTTCAGTATTTTTTTTCCTTCCAAGTGTTTCCTGCTGCTAGAAAGAATCAGTCTCCTTCCCCCTCTGGCAGATGACACTATGGTCCCTTCTTACTGCCTTTGAAGAAGGAGTCTTCTCTTCTCTCCTGCCATGTGACCACAAAGGTTCTGCCCCTTTCCTGACAAACAGGGCAGAGAACCGCTGCTAGTAGCCGCTTTAAGGGGTTCCTTACTGTTATATGACTGTAAGTCAAGGAGTCTGAATTCTGGAGGAAATACATTTTTCATGAAATGGCGGGTAAAAAAAAACATGGATGAGGTGAGTATGTTTTTTTTGTTTTATTTTTTTTCTACCGCCATTTCAGGAAAAAATTATTTGCTACCACGAAGCGCCAGGAAATTCAGCTTGATGGCGAATCGCATTCAGATCAAAGTCAATTTGTTTAACTTCAATTCCTAGGATCCATATAAGTCAGACAGTGTCTCCTGTAGGTTGGCAGGCGTCCCCCCAGTGCATCGCCTAGCGGCCCCATGCTCATGTCGCAGATAGCAGGTACAGTCGTCCTGGCTGAACGGTCCCACAAGCCGTTTCCAAATCCTGACAAGCAGATGTCTTCGGGCTTATCTCGGTTATTGGAACATGAGCCTGCAGACCTTCTGGCCGTGGTCCAGGTGCTCGGACAGCTGAACTAATGGAAGCGCTGACTGACATAAGTTCCCTTCGTTAATTCCCCTTTCTTATGTGCTTGATGCAGTGAGATTTCCGGATGTGCCAAAACACCTGTGACTTCCTCATCCTTTACAAGGGGCAGCTGGACCAGGACAATGGGGAGAAGATTGGACAGAAATTCAAAGAAGAGCAATCAGGTGACCGGTCAGAGACAGCGGATTATAGCTAGAGAGCGTTCAGGCAAGCAGAATCTGTAGGCAGCAGTATTCACTAAAGCCTCCGTCCTGGGCGCAAACATCAAATGTGTCCATAGAACCCTATGGATCGGGAAGCTTCACATCAACAGACTAATTCCTCTTCTACATAGAAAGTGCTGTTGGAAATCTCAGACCCATAAACAGGGACTATGTTACAAAAAGGTCTAAGGGTACTTTCACACTAGCGTTGTGAGGATCCGGCAGGCAGTTCCGTTGCCGAAACTGCCTGCCGACTCCGGAAATCCGTATGCAAACGGATATCTTCATTGAAATACCGGATCCGTCTTTCAGGTACCATCCATCTTCCTGTGAAACGGCCATCTTCATTCCCCACAGCACTGCTCACCCAGTCAGACTCCCGGTCTCCCGCTCCTGCCTCTTCGTCTCTGGGGTGATTAACCCCTTACCTGCCCCCCCTTTCCTTAGATTGGGCTTAGTCGGTGCCTGTGTTCGTTCTCCTGGGGTTTTCTTAGGTTCCTCCCTATTGCCTATTTGCCTCATTTACCTGCCAGCATGTCTAGTACAGACCAGCCACCCACCCATACTAGCCACCCATCCTCCCCTGATGATGCTAGGATTGTGGGAGAAGATGCTCAGGCGCTGGCACTGCAGCGTTCAGTATCTAATGCCATTATGGCAGCTATGGGCTCAATGTCCTCTATTCTTTCCCAGAGCATCTCACAGGCCTTGACTGCCCACCCTCTTACAGAGGTCCTGCAGACGGTCCCATTGATTAATCCGCAGCCTACCAACTTAGATCCTCCTGTTTCACAGGAAACTGTGACTGGTGTGCGTACTGCCACCCATTAAAGCGTGCTGGTATCACGCAAAAGAGCCTTGCCACGCCAGGCAGAACGGGCGCGTATGTGGAAATGTGCTAGAGCACAACCTTGCAGTGACTCTGACTCCGAAAGGGGTTCAGACGAGGAGGCTTTTGCGGGAGCTAGTTTCCACTCTGAGGAGGATACCCCTGATCAGGTATCAGACCCCATTGGCCCTACGCCTTCGACTTCTTTAGTTAAGGACTTATCATCATCCGCTACCAATTTGGCCACTTCCCTAGTGCACCCTTCGGGCGAACTCATGTTCGACCCAGATGCCTTCCACCACCCGAGATCGGCGGAGTGGCTTCCGGCGGATCATGTAGGTAAATACCTCGAACGCTGGGTTCGTCACCCCCTCAGTAAGGAGGCACGCAACAAGCTTAGAGCTGAGTGCCCCAGGCCCCTGGTCCCCCAACAAAGTTTGCGACACTCTGGTTGTCGATCCGAAAATGACACAATTCCTGTCTAAGACTGGCTGGAACCCCCGTAAAGGGTTGGATTCCGCTTTGCGGAGCTGCCAGGACAAGCTCCTGGATGTATTCGTCCCTTTGACCAAACTGTTTGAGATGGCCTAGGTGGCCAGAGCAGATGGGTCTCCGATAGATCCGGAGGAACTGCGAGGCTGGGTACAGAGAGCGATATGTATCGGAGGGAATGCCAATACGTCCCTGGCCATAGAACGGCGTAAGGCCATTCTGTTCAAAATCGACCCCAAGTTGGCCAACCTTGCCCTTACTGAGGCAGGTAAAGATGCGCAGGGCCTTTTATTCGGCGATTCCTTTATTAAGGACATGAGTCGCTTTGTGGGGGCGTTTACGGCCTTAGACATGGCCCAATGCTCTATGCGTAGAGTATTTCAGGAGCGGGTCTCCACCAGGGCCGACAGTAGCAGGGGCCGCCTGTCCGGCCGATCCACTTTTCAGGCCCGTCGCGCTGGCCCAGGCTCCTTCAACCAGAGACCTCCCTTCCAGGGACAGAGGAACTCGTCGCCCTTCTTCCCAGCCAGAGGTGGCCAGTGGCGCTCCAGGTCCTTCCGAGCAAATTCCAATTCCAGGAGACCTTCCAGTAAGTCCAGTGGGGGATTTTTCGGACCATTGCAATAGGGGGCAGACTCCGTCATTTTTTCCATGCCTGGTTAGCCATCACGTCAGACCCTTGGGTCTTGACCACAGTCAGGTGTTTCCACATCGAGCTCGTAGACTCCCCAAGCCTCCTCCCTCCCCTCCCTCCTTTTGTTCTGTCAAGGCCCGATTGCACTCTTGTAGATCTGGAACTCATGTCCATGTTCCGCAAACGAGCGATAGAGAGGGCTTCTCCATTCCCCAGGGGAGTCCTCAGCAATATCTTTCTTGTACAGAAGAAAGGCGGTCAGATGCGCCCGGTTATAAATCTGCGGGCTCTGAATACCATGGTTTGCTATCGCCACTTCAAGATGGAGGGGATTCAACTCCTCAGAGATTTGCTACTTCCGTGGACTGGATGGTGAAATTGGACCTCAAGGATGCTTACCTGACGGTTCCGATTTCCACACAGTCCAGAGACCTGCTCAGTTTCCTATTTAGAGGGGAGATTTGGTGCTTCACCTGCCTCCCTTTCAACCTGTCATCGGCGCCTTGGTGTTTCACCAAGCTGATGCGTCCGGCCATGTCCTGGCTTCGCAGTCGAGGCATACGTCTGATTGTATACCTGGACGACATCCTTATCATGCACCAATCCAAGTCAACCTTGCTAGTACACCTGCACTGGACATCGGATCTCCTCTCACACCTCGGATTTCTCCTCAACCTGAAGAAATCTTGCCTTACCCCGCTACAGAGGATAGAGTTTCTGGGATTCACTGTGGACTCGATCGCGGAATCGCTCAACCTCCCTATGACAAAGTTGCGCTCTATCCGCAAGGAGCTTCGGCACGCTCTGTCCGTCCCCCAGTTGTCGCTACGTCATCTAGCCCGCATCATTGGCCTGCTAACCTCTTCGATCCAAGCTGTGTTCCCGGCTTCGCTGAATTACCGCGCCCTTCAGTGTCTGAAGATCGCACACCTTCGTTCCGGTGCAGCGTTTGTGGATACAGTGACCCTGGATTCGGAAGCTCGAGAGAAACTCCACTGGTAGATCAACAACCTGGAGACGTGGAATGGCAAGGCGATTTTTGGTCTTCAGCCGGAATTCACTGTGGAATCGGATGCAAGCCTCCAGGGTTGGGGGGCCCACTGCGACGATATCTCCACGGGTGGCCGTTGGACGGAAGACGAAAATCGCCTCCACATCAATGCCTTGGAGCTTCTTGCCGGTTCCTTTGCTATTCGGAGCTTCACCAATGGGATGACCCATGCGTGCATCAGGTTACGTATGGACAATGTTTCAGCCATACGGTACGTCAACCGTTTGGGAGGGACCCACTCGGCGACTCTAGCGCGTCTCACGAAGGACTTTTGGTCCTATTGCCTCTCCAAGGATATCATGGTTCAGGCGGAATACCTTCCCGCCCTCCACAACACTCGAGCGGATTGGAGTTCCCGCTGCTTTATGGACGGCAGCGATTGGAGGCTGGCTCCGGAGATGTTCTCGGTGATATCAGATGTCTGGGGTCCTTTTACCATAGACCTTTTTATCTCGAGACTCAACACACAGCTTCCTCGCTTCTTCAGCTGGCGTCCGGATCCGGAGGCGGTGGATGCCTTTCTTCAGGACTGGTCCGTTTCTCTTCTGTACGCTTTTCCACCTTTCGCAATGATCCCGAGGATGCTGCTGCAGGCTCGTCGCCAGAGGGACGACTTGGTCGTGGTGGTCCCGTTTTGGGGGACTCAGAGTTGGTTCCCGGCTCTGCTGGAGCTCATCATAGATGTGCATCTTCTTCTTCCGAATCAAGTGGATCTTCTTCACGACCCGCAGGGGCTACGACATCCGCTCCTGCTCGAGGGATCCCTACAGCTGCTAGTGCAGTACGCAGCCCTGCAGGATGAGTGAGTGGCAGGTCACGGTAAATAGGCAAAACGAGGGTTGCTCTTGGTACTCACAGTTCATAGGAGACCCTGGGCAGGCGTACAGCAGTGATGGAGAGGCTGGCACATGAATCCTCTAGGGCACTCTCTGTATATAGGGACCAGGCCAGGTGGTAGGTGAGGTGCCCTGGATGTTGCAGGTTTAAGGTGCCGGTGGCAAGATCCCTTTAAGTTCGTGACACCAGTGCCGGTAACGGTGGCACGCCGATTTATTATAGTAATAATGGAGGAACACACGTTGCAGTGAACCAAGACTTCCTTTTACTGGAACAGTTAACTATTTACAGTCTTTGGTGATAATTCCATATGTAAGTAGTAACATGCAGGCTTTATAGCAATTGGCAGGTACAATGTTCCTGCAAGATACTCAGAGGGTTAAACACTTACAGATCAGGCTGCACTTTTCCTCAGAATCCTGTCTGTCTTTATCCCAAGGCCCGTATGCCCTATTGCTGGCTTTATCCTTGGTTAGGGAAACTTCCTCAGGTATATGTTTCCTTGCTTTGAATATATATCCTTCTGCCCTTCAGTAGAGATGGCCCGAACTATCCGACGGCGAACAGTTCCCGGCGAACATAGCTTGTTCGCGTTCGCCTCTGCCGGGCGAACACATGCGATGTTCGGTCCGCCCCCTATACATCATCATTGAGCAAACTTTGACCCTGTACCTCACAGTCAGCAGACACATTCCAGCCAATCAGCAGCATACCCTCCCTCCCAGACCCTCCCACCTCCTGCACAGCATCCATTTTAGATTCATTCTGAAGCTGCAGTCTTAGTGAGAGGAGGGAGACTGTAACTGCTGCTGATTTAATTGGGAAATCGATAGCTAGGCTAGTGAATTCAGTGTCCACTCCAGTCCTGAAAGACTCATCTGATCTCTGCTGTAAGGACAGCGTCCTGACAGCACCCCAAAAAGCCCTTTTTAGGGCTGCAACATTAGTCTGCTTTTTTTTTTTCCTTTATATACATATTGCAGTTGCCTGGCCTGCCTGTGTGTGAGGAGCTGCAGGCCCACAGACTGTAGTGTGCCCACTGCCAGTGCTCACCCCTGTCATTCCGTGTGGCACAGGACTTTGCTTAAAAAAAGGCACTTAATTTTTACACTTTAATCTAAGGTTAGTTGCCTGCCAGTGTGTGTCAGGCTGACTTCCACTGACTGTAGTGTGCCCACTGCCAGTGCCCACCACTCATACCGGCTGGCACAGGACTTTGCATAAAAAAGGCATTTAATTTTTACACTTTAGTGTAATTTCAGCTGCTTGCCTGCTGCTAGTGTGTGTCAGGCCGACTTCAACTGACTGTAGTGTGCCCACTGCCAGTGCCCACCCCTGTCATCCCGTGTGGCACAGGACTTTGCTTAAAAAAAAGGCACTTAATTTTTACACTTTAATCTAAGGTTAGTTGCCTGCCAGTGTGTGTCAGGCTGACTTCCACTGACTGTAGTGTGCCCACTGCCAGTGCCCACCACTCATACCGGCTGGCACAGGACTTTGCATAAAAAAGGCATTTAATTTTTACACTTTAGTGTAATTTCAGCTGCTTGCCTGCTGCTAGTGTGTGTCAGGCCGACTTCAACTGACTGTAGTGTGCCCACTGCCAGTGCCCACCCCTGTCATCCCGTGTGGCACAGGACTTTGCTTAAAAAAAAGGCACTTCATTTTTACACTTTAATCTAAGGTTAGTTGCCTGCCAGTGTGTGTCAGGCCGACTTCAACTGACTGTAGTGTGCCCACTGCCAGTGCCCACCCCTGTCATCCCGAGTGGCACAGGACTTTGCTTAAAAAATAGGCACTTAATTTTTACACTTTAATCTAAGGTTAGTTGCCTGCCAGTGTGTGTCAGGCTGACTTCCACTGACTGTAGTGTGCCCACTGCCAGTGCCCACCACTCATACCGGCTGGCACAGGACTTTGCATAAAAAAGGCATTTAATTTTTACACTTTAGTGTAATTTCAGCTGCTTGCCTGCTGCTAGTGTGTGTCAGGCCGACTTCAACTGACTGTAGTGTGCCCACTGCCAGTGCCCACCCCTGTCATCCCGTGTGGCACAGGACTTTGCTTAAAAAAAAGGCACTTCATTTTTACACTTTAATCTAAGGTTAGTTGCCTGCCAGTGTGTGTCAGGCCGACTTCAACTGACTGTAGTGTGCCCACTGCCAGTGCCCACCCCTGTCATCCCGAGTGGCACAGGACTTTGCTTAAAAAATAGGCACTTAATTTTTACACTTTAATCTAAGGTTAGTTGCCTGCCAGTGTGTGTCAGGCTGACTTCCACTGACTGTAGTGTGCCCACTGCCAGTGCCCACCACTCATACCGGCTGGCACAGGACTTTGCTTAAAAAAGGCATTTAATTTTTACACTTTAATGTAATTTCAGCTGCTTGCCTGCTGCTAGTGTGTGTCAGGCCGACTTCAACTGACTGTAGTGTGCCCACTGCCAGTGCCCACCCCTGTCATACCGAGTGGCACAGGACTTTGCTTAAAAAATAGGCACTTAATTTTTACACTTTAATCTAAGGTTAGTTGCCTGCCAGTGTGTGTCAGGCTGACTTCCACTGACTGTAGTGTGCCCACTGCCAGTGCCCACCACTCATACCGGCTGGCACAGGACTTTGCATAAAAAAGGCATTTAATTTTTACACTTTAGTGTAATTTCAGCTGCTTGCCTGCTGCTAGTGTGTGTCAGGCCGACTTCAACTGACTGTAGTGTGCCCACTGACAGTGCCCACCCCTGTCATCCCGTGTGGCACAGGACTTTGCTTAAAAAAAAGGCACTTCATTTTTACACTTTAATCTAAGGTTAGTTGCCTGCCAGTGTGTGTCAGGCCGACTTCAACTGACTGTAGTGTGCCCACTGCCAGTGCCCACCCCTGTCATCCCGAGTGGCACAGGACTTTGCTTAAAAAATAGGCACTTAATTTTTAGACTTTAATCTAAGGTTAGTTGCCTGCCAGTGTGTGTCAGGCTGACTTCCACTGACTGTAGTGTGCCCACTGCCAGTGCCCACCACTCATACCGGCTGGCACAGGACTTTGCTTAAAAAAGGCATTTAATTTTTACACTTTAATGTAATTTCAGCTGCTTGCCTGCTGCTAGTGTGTGTCAGGCCGACTTCAACTGACTGTAGTGTGCCCACTGCCAGTGCCCACCCCTGTCATACCGAGTGGCACAGGACTTTGCTTAAAAAATAGGCACTTAATTTTTACACTTTAATCTAAGGTTAGTTGCCTGCCAGTGTGTGTCAGGCTGACTTCCACTGACTGTAGTGTGCCCACTGCCAGTGCCCACCCCTGTCATACCGAGTGGCACAGGACTTTGCTTAAAAAATAGGCACTTAATTTTTACACTTTAATCTAAGGTTAGTTGCCTGCCAGTGTGTGTCAGGCTGACTTCCACTGACTGTAGTGTGCCCACTGCCAGTGCCCACCACTCATAACGGCTGGCACAGGACTTTGCTTAAAAAAGGCATTTAATTTTTACACTTTAATGTAATTTCAGCTGCTTGCCTGCTGCTAGTGTGTGTCAGGCCGACTTCAACTGACTGTAGTGTGCCCACTGCCAGTGCCCACCCCTGTCATACCGAGTGGCACAGGACTTTGCTTAAAAAATAGGCACTTAATTTTTACACTTTAATCTAAGGTTAGTTGCCTGCCAGTGTGTGTCAGGCTGACTTCCACTGACTGTAGTGTGCCCACTGCCAGTGCCCACCACTCATACCGGCTGGCACAGGACTTTGCATAAAAAAGGCATTTAATTTTTACACTTTAGTGTAATTTCAGCTGCTTGCCTGCTGCTAGTGTGTGTCAGGCCGACTTCAACTGACTGTAGTGTGCCCACTGCCAGTGCCAACCACTGATACCGGGTGGCACAGTAGCTTGCCGATAAATAAGGCATTTAATTTTTAGACAGTAGTCTAAATTCAGTTGCTTGCCTGCTGCCAGTGTGTGTCAGGCCCGCTTCCACTGACTGTAGTGTGCCCACTGCCAGTGCCAACCACTGATACCGGGTGGCACAGTAGCTTGCCGATAAATAAGGCATTTAATTTTTAGACAGTAGTCTAAATTCAGTTGCTTGCCTGCTGCCAGTGTGTGTCAGGCCCTCTTCCACTGACTGTAGTGTGCCCACTGCCAGTGCCAACCACTCATACCGGGTGGCACAGTAGCTTGCCGATAAATAAGGCATTTAATTTTTACACTTTAGTGTAATTTCAGTTGCTTGCCTGCTGCCAGTGTGTGTCAGGCCCGCTTCTACTGACTGTAGTGTGCCCACTGCCAGTGCCAACCACTGATACCATCTCCCCGTTCGAAAAATCTATTCAATAAATGGCACCCAGATTGGGGACGTTAGAGGGATTAAACTGATGAGAATAGTACTACAGAAAATACCACTCATATCGGGTGTGACAGTAAATTGCACGGCGCAGACGCAGTCACCGTGGATAAAAACAAAGGGGAGGGAGCCAGCGTTTTTTTAACCATCTCCCCGTTCGAAAAATCAATTCAATTGACCTTTCGGGGACCCTTGGTGTTGTACGTGGCTGGGTGGAGGAAGAAACCTTCAATGACATCACCGGGACGTGGCTAGCTTGGTATCCAACCTTGTGCAAATGGGGAGTTTGCGGTTGTGCAAATGAACTGTTTGCGGTGCATTAAAAGGGGAGTTTGGTCTGTCAATGTCTGTGATGCGGGCGTAACCCTTACACTACCTGATCGATACAACATCATACCTGATCGTATACACACACTGGATGTTTTAAAGCACGTTATTCCAAACAATTTAGGAATGTTAGTTGATTTATGCCCTTTATGGATTAAAACCCGACTCTGCGTCCACTACGTAATTTTCCATGGGAGTTTTGCCATAGATCCCCCTCCGGCATGCCACAGTCCAGGTGTTAGACCCCTTGAAACAACTTTCTCATCACTATTGTGGCCAGAAAGAGTCCCTGTGGGTTTTAAAATTCGCCTGTCTATTGAAGTCTATGGCGGTTCGCCCGGTTCGCCAGTTCGCGAACATTTGCGGAAGTTCTCGTTCGCTGTTCGCGAACTGAAAATTTTATGTTCGCGACATCACTACCCTTCAGCTCTCTGTTTGGCTGGAACAATAGCTCTGCTCTGTACTCTTATAGGAACTTCAGGTTTCTCAGGAGGCAACCTCTTCTCCTGGTGGCAAGCTAGAAGACTGGGCTATCTAGCTGCATGTCAGAAGCTGCTTCCCAGCTCCTCTCTGGCTGAAGTCACTCTTTGCTTCTTACTACACTCCTCCCTCTCTGGTCTGGACCTGGCTACTTATACTAGGGGGTTCCCTGGCTCCCTCTACTGTCCCTCTACAGGCCTGATACACAAGAATTAACATAAATAACATGACAATATACATTAAAATGCAATATAAGATACAATGACCATATTCCACAGGAGGTGGAGAACAACGTGACCCAATTGACCCTTGTGTAGTGCCCACATGTACCGAGTGGGACACTACACTAGCATGCCGAATCTCAGGATACCCGAAGAGGTCGAGGGCATTTCGGATGCAACTAGATGCCTCCTGGACAACGCTTGGGCTCCCGGGACCAGAAAATCTTATCGGGCAGCCTGAAGATCTTGGGCTAGCTGGTGCTTGGAACGGGACCTGGATCCCATTTCGGCGCCTGTGAGTCACCTCTTACAGTTCCTTACCTCCTTATTTGAGGCGGGGAAAGCTTATAGAACTATTATCCTATTCAGGTCTGCCATTTCATCCACTCATCAGGGTTTTGAGGGTATCCTTGCGGGACAGCATCCTTTGGTGTGTCGCTTGTTACGTGGTTCTCGCCCTCCTCGGCCCCGTTTTTCTACCACTTGGGATGTTTCCTTGGTATTGTCCTTCTTCGCTTCCTGGCCCAGCAATCTGGATCTCTCCTTGAGACAGTTATCGGCTAAGTTGTTGGTGCTCTTTTGTCTCATTTCCGGTAAAAGGGTGTTTGACGATCGGG
The DNA here is from genome assembly GCF_905171765.1 of Bufo bufo. Classification (NCBI taxonomy): domain Eukaryota; kingdom Metazoa; phylum Chordata; class Amphibia; order Anura; family Bufonidae; genus Bufo; species Bufo bufo. The sequence continues at coordinate 12,481,845 of NC_053391.1, forward strand.
CTCTTAATCACGACGCCAGATCCTTTACTCCTGAAGGCGTCTCCTTCAACATTTTCAGACGCACCAAGACTAACATCAGGGAAGTATCGTATCCCAATTTCCCATCTTCGCCGGCTCTTTGTCCGGTGGCCTACTTGCGGGAATATGAATCCCGGACGATGGCTCATCGCTCTTCTTCGATTCCTCAACTTTTTCTTTCCATTCGCCACCCTTTCGGCCCAGTCTCCAGCCCTACTTTAGCTCACTGGATGAAGTGGGTTATGTCCCTGGCTAGAGAGGATACTTCCATCTTCACCGCACATTCGGCGAGAGGTGCGGCTTCCACCTCTTTGGCGATTTCGGGGGCACGATTGGAGGACATTTTACGTCTAGCTGACTGGTCTAGGGTTACAACGTTGAGGGAATTTTATTTTTGTCCTCCTCCTCATGTGTTTTCATCCATAATTGACCAGCTTTGAACTTGCAATAGGAGCCTCCGTGTCTTGATGTAAAATTACATGATTTTCCTAGTCTATGACATAAAGTTATGGTTTTATTAAAGACACAGAGGCGAGTATTGCCCGCCTTTGTTTTCCCTCCCTCTTTGGTAACTGATGGACGTTGTATTTGTATTGTTTATTATGCCTGCATTCAGATGATTTTGACTGGCCAACAAGTTTGGTGTCCTACTCACTAATTAATTCCCCAATATTGTCTGTTTTTCTCTTTTCAGGTTGAAGTGTCTACCAGTCACAAAATACCACATCATTTGTTCTTTTTTGCACAGTTCGGCCACGTTGGCTTCGTTGTGGAATCCTGTTGGTTCTGAGATGATTCCTCCAGTTACACGGTTCCGGTTCGTGGTTCGGTTTGTGGTTCCAGTTCGTGTCTCCGGCCTTGGTCTCCGGCCTCCGTGTCTGGGTCACAAAGAAAGAGGAAGGTCTAGAGGAGGAGCTGCCTAATATATGGGGCTGTCAGGGGAGGGACCTTTGTTACCATGGTTGCATATCTTTCTTTATTTTGTATTATGTATTCTTTGCTGTTATTGGTGGACAGTAAAGAGAGGGATAGCAATACTCGCCTCCGTGTCTTTTATAAAACCATGACTTTACGCCATAGACTAGGAAAATCATGTAGTTACATCCTGTGTTATACTCCAGAGCGGTAATCACTGCTCTCTACTCTTCAGATCTGACATCTCCTAGTTTTTCCTGCTTGTTCAGTATCTGCACAGCTCTTGTCCCGGAGATATACAGTACTGTACATTCGAGGACATTTGATGTTCAATCAGCTAATGTGAAAACAACTACAGCAGGGATCAGTAACCTTCGGCACTCCAGCGGTGGTGAAACTATGACTCCCAACATGCACACTTGCTTAGTTGTTTTCAGAACTCAGAACCCAGAACCTTCTGGGCGGCCCTAATCTGTAACCATCATGAGCCTTCGTTATGCCACAAACATCAAGGCCTGGCTGCAACTAGCACCTCGGCACCTTCTTTCAGATGTTCCCAAACTTTACTCAAATTAGTTTTTTTTATGTAATCAATTCAACACAATATTGCAACATGCTAGCGAAACTCTTGTCAGACTGTAACACACATCATAACCACTGGGTGGCCTCACACGGTCACAAACAGAATACCTTAGGCATCTCGTAGCAGGCTATTGCAAATTTTTTAGAAAGCTGGTGATCTCACATCACACATCTCAGGATTTCGTCCCATATTAACATGGGACGAAATCCTTGTCAGACTGTCATACACATCACAACCACTGGGTGGCCCCACATAGACACATGTGACAGAGTATCACAAAATGAAGTTTTTAGAAAGCTGTTCATCTCACATCAAACATCTCAGGATATGTTCCGCCAAGCGGAAATGTAAGGAAGGACATAATATGTTGTAGATTAACAATGCACATTTGTGCCCCCTGTAATGCAGCCGGTTATCCGCCATCGGTCTAAGGTTTCTTATCATTCATCCAGTAGTATCTTACTGAGATATTCTACCGCTCTGTACTGCAAAGTCCCTATTCAAGTCTTTTTTTGCAGTGTCACTGTGGGCATCATATTTTCCACCATATGTGTCTTCCTGTAAACCATGTCTGGCTAATCTCTTCTGAGCTACATGGCATGGAGGAACCATGTAGCACCCGGTTGTGGTCTCCTCCAGCTGTGAAGTGTATCACAGCAGATTGCCAGTTACCACCGAGCCGTTGTGATTGATCACGTTTGGCAGGATGACACCTCTGCAGAATGACACCGTCTCGCATCTCTCCGGCGAGCCCGGTCTTTAGAGCTGATCGGATTAGCATGTTTGCACCCACCACAGACAGGTACCTATAAGCTTCTCAATCCCGGCTGTGACCAGGATTGGCAGCTAAATTATTTCTTAATAACCTCAGACCTGGCAGAAGTGAATTAATGTATTCTGTCTCATTCTCGGGCTTTGCGGAATCGAAACACGTTATATAAAACATCAAAATCAGGTGTCTATCAAACATGAATGCAGGTGGGGAGGGGGCAACAGTGATGTGGAGATACATGGAATGCAGTGAGTGGGTGAATCTCTTCTGTATCTAGCTGTAGCTGTGATGAAGATGTCATTGAACTCTTGTAGCACACGGATTGTGTAAGAAACCCCCTGCCAGACCCCTCCTCTGCTGCATCACTAGAACTAAAATACTAAAATATTCCGGAACCTACATACACATGTGTCCACCCTTGCCTTTTTTCCCGAATTCAATACATTATCATGATATGTTTAGCAATACTCTGGACAGACTGCAATTCACATCACAACCACTAGGTGGCCAGATATAGACACATAGACACATATAGAATAAACATCTCGTGACAGAGTGTCACATATATTTTTTCTTTAAAGCCGGTCATCCTGTGTCAAGCATCTCATGATCTGCTGAGCCAAGAGAACAGGTAAAGAAGGAAACATCTGTACCAAGAGGGGATTATATAGCAAAGGTCGGAATGAGCCCTCATTACAGCGTTATGCAAGGTTCTGCTACCCTAGACAGAAGGGTCTTGGGTTAGGTTTCCTATCTACACCCTCTCCATGAACTCAAAGCCAAATCTCCACCCCTGGTCATCTTGTAGCACACATCTCAGGATATGTTGTGCCTTGTGTTGGTTTCCTTTTCTACACCATCACAAAAAGTTAATTCTCCACCCCTTGGCTGCTAATGATAAAGATCCTCTGGGGTGGAGATTTAGGTTCTTCCTTCCAAGCAGCATGGATGGATCAAACCTGGCATGAGTACCCTCTATGCAAAGACCCCATTTTGGCACAGTCTGCTGTTATTATATAAACACAGTATGCAACTATTATTTGGACAATGCATGGCGCTCTTATTTTTGACACTTTTGGTGCTATTATTTCAATACTTTTTGGTGTTACTATTTGGACAATGATGCTATTATGTGGGCACTGTGTGGTGTTGTTATTTTGATACTTTTTGGTGTATGGTGCTATTATTTGGACACTGTATGGTGCTATCATATAGGCACTGTATCTTTCTATTATTTAGATAGTTTTTGATTTATGGCGCTATTTTATGGACACTGTATGGTGTATTATTTGGAGACTGTGTTGGTGCTCTTATAGGAGCACTGCATTGTGTTATTGTTTTGATACCTTTTAGTGTATGGTGATATTATAGGGACATTGTATGGTGCTATTATTTTGAGACTTTATGAGGCTATAATTTAGGCACTGTATGGTGCTATCATATAGGCACTGTATGCAACTTTACAATTATATATAAACATTATTGTGTTATTATATGAACACTGTATGTGGCATTATTTGGACACTATATTGTGCTCTTATATAACCTGTACATCTTGCTTTTTAATGGACATTGTATGGTGCTATTATTTGGACACTCTGTGGTGCTATCAGTTGGACTCTATATGGAGCTTTCCTATTGACCCTGTATGGCCCTTTTGTATGAGAACTCTTGGGTACTATCATTTACAAATGGTATAGTGCTATTATTTGAACACTCTATGTGTCATTATTTGGACACTATATCGTGCTACTATAAGAACAGATAGGGTGCTACTAAGTATATATGGTCACTGTATGGTGTTATCATATGGCCACTGTATGCAACTCCTGCATGAGAACTGTAAAGAATTGTTATTTAGAAACAATGTGGTGCTATTATATGGACACTGTATATAGGAACTGTGTAACTGGGTGCCGAAGGCGCACTCGGTCTCCCATCAGCCGCAGATCTGCTGCTTAGCTTCGGGGGCGAGGATCTTTGTTTGACCTCGTTCCCAGGGCAGCTTTACTGCTGGGAGGCTCCCTGCTCCTAGGTCTGCTTTGAGCGCCGAGCTGATCACTCGGTGCTCGACTAGTTGGTCTGTCGGTCATGTGACGCTGGCCACATCACATGACCCTCACTCCCCACTTTAAATACAGGCAGGCTGCTGGCCACAGGTTGCCTGTTAATTTAGGTTCCAGGCAGTTGTTGGATACCTGTGTACTTACCTGATCCTGTTCCCTGACGATCCTTTGCCTGCTCCTCCTGTACTGCGCATCCTTCCTGGTATATTGACCTCGGCTTCTACCTGACTATTCTTTGCGGACTCCTTTGGTACTTCTCGACTCTCCTGGTATTTATGACCCCGGCTTCTCCTGACCTTTCTTTGCTTATCCCTCTGTACTGCGTTGTCCTCTTGGTTTTGACCCAGTCCGTTCACTATCCGTTGGTTGTCTTGTCTGTCCTTCCCGCACGTATCCTAAGTTAGGGACTGTCGTCCAGTTGTCCCCTGTCATCAGGACTCGTGAGGCAAGTAGGCAGGGCCAGGGGTGAGGGCGGAGCGCAGTGGTCACTATCCACCCCTGTGTGTGTGTGTACGTGACCGTTACAAACTGTATGGGCTTTGCAGAAGAGTCCGGGTACTGAACAGGTCTTCCAGTCTGAAACAAAAATCCAGCAAAGTAGACCGAGGACTGTTGAGCAGCTAGAATCCTACATCAGATGAGAACAGGACAACATTCCTCTCGCAAAACTTCAGTAATTAGTCTCCTAGGAGCTCCTCAGATGTAAAAGAAGATGGGAGACATGGTCCTTGTCACAACTTTTATGATGCTGCTATCAAATTGTAGAGCTCCCCAACTTTTAGCTCCCCAACTTTTTGTGGAATTGAGGATGTATGTCAACTAGAACTACCCCAAAAAAAACTTTTTGCTAACGCATCGGCATCTGATTCTGTTACTTTGTGCATTTGCAACACTATAACTTTTGAAGGGCAGAGGCAAAGAAAACTACCGCCAAACTGTCAAGAGACAAAAATGGCTGATAGCAGAGAAATCTAGACGTCAATGAAATACATGTGGAGCAAATCGCGTCTTGTGGAACATGTGGACTCTCCACAGTCTTCTTCCCTCTTCTTCTGTCTGATGAGCAGCTTTTTGCTTTAGAGCCATATGTGCCATCTGAGAAATCACAAGATAAATCTCTTTAATAATACATGTATTTCCAAAAATCTCTGCAAAGATAAAGTATCATGTGGCTGCAGTACAGGGACCCTGGCCAGGTAGCCGGGTGTATTTTATGGTGCGGTATGTTTTTATTGTCTCCCTCTATTTAACGGCTCTTGATTTAGTGCTTTCCTCTCCAGGATTGGCTGCTCTGTTGGCCCCGGGAGGAATAATGTTCTTGGCTTACTTATAGTACAAGAATCTTAACTATATAACCCCCACTCATCTCCACATGGCCTCATTATGAAAAGAAGCATTGGAAATTGTAAAAAAACACTGCAGAAAATACTACTCTTCTCTGCTATGCATGTAGCAGGGCCTGAGGGGGGCCGAGCCTGACACACGGGTTCACAGAACATAAATGTAAGAACACATGCCTTGAGCCTTCAGGGCCTATCACACTTTTATGGAGTGTTCCTTTCAACATCATACAGGAAAAAATCATAACAATCCGGGCAAAATCCATATTTTCTATCTGACTGATTAACCATGTTATAAATTCTGATTGTCACCCTCTTCATGCTTTAGGTTAAAGAACAAATTTCTCTTCATCCTGGCACACGCTTTCTCTTTAAATCACCATCTGATGGTTGTTGACTGAATCAAAGCCAAACTAATTGACTCCGATCCGAATTTCAGGAAAAGTTTGATTCGCTACGAAGCCGAATTTCCTCGAGCTTCATGGTAATAAATCTATTTTTCCTGAATTAGCAGTAATTGGCATACTCACCTCATCCATTTGCTTGTGGAGAGGCCGTCTCAGACATCTTAACTAACAATATCACGCAAAATCTTGTGCGGGGTGATGACCTATGTGATACTGCTCCAATGTACAAGAATATAACTACTATAAAACTGCTCCAATGTACAAGAATATAACTACTATAATACTGCTCCAATGTACAAGAATATAACTACTATAATACTGCTCCTATGTACAAGAATATAACTACTATAATACTGCTCCTATGTACAAGAATATAACTACTATAATACTGCCTCCTATGTACAAGAATATAACTACTATAATACTGCATCCTATGTACAAGAATATAACTACTATAATACTGCCTGCTATGTACAAGAATATAACTACTATAATACTGCTCCAATGTACAAGAATATAACTACTATAATACTGCTCCTATGTACAAGAATATAACTACTATAATACTGCTCCTATGTACAAGAATATAACTACTATAATACTGCTCCTATGTACAAGAATATAACTACTATAATACTGCATCCTATGTACAAGAATATAACTACTATAATACTGCCTGCTATGTACAAGAATATAACTACTATAATACTGCTCCTATGTACAAGAATATAGCTACTATAATACTACTCCTATGTACAAGAATATTACTACTATAATACTGCTCCTATGTACAAGAATATAACTACTATAATACTGCCTCCTATGTACAAGAATATAACTACTATAATACTTCTCCTATGTACAAGAATATAACTACTATAATACTGCTCCTATGTACAAGAATATAACTACTATAATACTGCTCCTATGTACAAGAATATAACTACTATAATACTGCTCCTATGTACAAGAATATAACTACTATAATACTGCTCCTATGTACAAGAATATATCTACTATAATACTGCTCCTATGTACGAGAATATAACTACTATAATACTGCTCCTATGTACAAGAATATAACTACTATAATACTGCTCCTATGTACGAGAATATAACTACTATAATACTGCTCCAATGTACAAGAATATAACTACTATAATACTGCTCCTATGTACAAGAATATAACTACTATAATACTGCTCCTATGTACAAGAATATAACTACTATAATACTGCTCCTATGTACGAGAATATAACTACTATAATACTGCTCCAATGTACAAGAATATAACTACTATAATACTGCTCCTATGTACAAGAATATAACTACTATAATACTGCCTCCTATGTACAAGAATATAACTACTATAATACTGCTCCTATGTACAAGAATATAACTACTATAATACTGCCTCCTATGTACAAGAATATAACTACTATAATACTGCCTCCTATGTACAAGAATATAACTACTATAATACTGCTCTAATGTACAAGAATATAACTACTATAATACTGCTCCTATGTACAAGAATATAACTACTATAATACTGCCTCCTATGTACAAGAATATAACTACTATAATACTGCTCCAATGTACAAGAATATAACTACTATAATACTGCTCCTATGTACAAGAATATAACTACTATAATACTGCTCCTATGTACAAGAATATAACTACTATAATACTGCCTCCTATGTACAAGAATATAACTACTATAATACTACTCCAATGTACAAGAATATAACTACTATAATACTGCCTCCTATGTACAAGAATATAACTACTATAATACTGCTCCAATGTACAAGAATATAACTACTATAAGGCTGCATTCACACACCTTTCAGTGTTTTGAGGTCTGTAAAGTACAGATCCGCAAACCGTGGTTGCCAGCTTGTGCATGCCGCATCACGGTGCGAACCTATTGACTGGTGCGGGTCCGTGCTTCATATGTTGTGTTAAACTATAGGACATAATGTATCTTCTCCAGTGTGCGGAAGCACATGAAAGTCCTTCTTTGTGTTTCTGTATCTGTGCTACAAAAAAAAAAAATACATTCCTTATACTTTACCGCAACATGAAGTCAACGAGTCCGCACCGTGATGCGGCATGCACAGAGCTAGTAGCCGTGTTTTGTGGATCTGTGATTTGCAGACCATAAAAACACTTACGTTCGCCTCATACTGCTCCTACTGCTTTCAGGTTTTAGCCTTAAAAACTAAAAAACACAAACACAATACTTCAGTAGAACATTTCTTTAAAAGTATTTGCTAAGCAACCGTAAGGCAGTGTGGAGCGGGGCATGACACCAGGAGTCTTATTGTTATGGCTGTGTCATGCTCCACCTCCTCTACACATAAGTCAGTTCATTGGTTTCACTTGGAAGCTTTTAATCATGTTTTAGAGCAATTTTACTTGTGGTCTGGATCCCCCCTTTAAATCTGCGGTTTTCTGGTAATGCTGCTTATTGCTTTCGTTCAATGTTCTTCATCTCTGGTTGACTGTGGATTTGTCTCTCTCTCTAGAGCGCGGAGATCACATTACTGTAATGGGTGTCACCTTCGCACCTTGATTTTCAGTGAAGTTAGGACAGACATAATGGATTTACAAAAAATCTGTAAGAAAGACGGTTTTCTTCAAGGATCAAAGTAGACGTGAGACACAGAGATTAAAGAGGAATGCTGCTTGGAAACGCGGCTGTCATGTACGTTGGGACCGAGCGGGTCTTCAAGTAGAGAACAATGTCTACAATATAATATGTAAAGCAGGTTATGTCTACTTCTATTAGAACAACGCACCGGGCGCAGAGAACGTGTTCTACAGGCTCGTAACGAAAGGTCCTCGCATTGTTAGGTCACCACTAACGAGGGCATTTATTGCATCTTATAATACGGTAATGTTGCCTTTTGTTTCATCAATGCCACAATGCGCGTCCGGAAACCATCAATGGGCAGAAGGTGACATCAAAGAAAGTAGTCAACCAGAGTCAATCAAGAGACACCACATTCGCTTTGTCTCTACATCTGAGAAATTGAGAAGAAGAGTGATGAAGGAAGGATTGCCTCGCATGCGCTATGTTCTCCCCTTCCCTCCCCTAGTCTTGTTATCTAGATAGGATAGTGATGAATGCAATGTGGCTGCGCATAGGCGGCGTGCTCTCCTTCACTTTGGGAACCCCTGTCTCTAGATATGATAGTGATGACTGTAGGGTGGCCATGCAGGCCTATCTCTAGATAGGACAGTGATGAATGGAGGGTGGATGTGCATGCGCGGTGTGCTCTCCTTCAGTTTGTGAGTCATGTTATTTAGATAGGATAGTGATGAATGCAATGTGGCTGCGCATGTGCGGAGTGCTCTCCTTCATTTTGGGAACCCCGGTCTCTAGATATGATAGCGATGACTGTTGGGTGACCATGCAGGCCTATCTCTAGATAGGATAGTGACGAATGGAGGGTGGTTGCGCATGTGCAGTGTGTTCTCCTTCACTTTGGGAGTCATGATATCTAGATAGGATAGTGACGAATGCAATGTGGCTGCGCATATGCGGTGCACTCTCCTTCACTTTGGGAACCCCGGTCTCTAGATATGATAGTGATGACTGTAGGGTGGCCACGCAGGCCTATCGCTAGATAGGACAGTGATGAATGGAGGGTGGATGTGCATGCGCGGTGTGCTCTCCTTCAGTTTGTGAGTCATGTTATTTAGATAGGATAGTGATGAATGCAATGTGGCTGCGCATGTGCGGAGTGCTCTCCTTCATTTTGGGAACCCCGGTCTCTAGATATGATAGCGATGACTGTTGGGTGACCATGCAGGCCTATCTCTAGATAGGATAGTGACGAATGGAGGGTGGTTGCGCATGTGCAGTGTGTTCTCCTTCACTTTGGGAGTCATGATATCTAGATAGGATAGTGACGAATGCAATGTGGCTGCGCATATGCGGTGCACTCTCCTTCACTTTGGGAACCCCGGTCTCTAGATATGATAGTGATGACTGTAGGGTGGCCACGCAGGCCTATCGCTAGATAGGATAGTGATGAATGAAGGGTGGCTGAGCATGCGAAGTGTGATCTCCTTCAATTTGGGAGTCATGTTATCTAGATAGGATAGTGATGAATGCAATGTGGCTGCGCATGTGCGGTGTGCTCTCCTTCACTTTGGGAACCCCGGTCTCTAGATATGATAGAGATGACTGTAGGCCATGCAGGCCTATCTCTATGTAGGATAGTGATGAATGGAGGGTGGCTGCGCATGCGCGGTGTGTTCTCCTTTACTTTGGGAACCCTATTCTCTAGATAGGATAGAGATCGACAGAGGTTGGCCACGCATGCGCATTGTGCTCTCCTTCACTTTTGGAGTCATGTTTTCTAGATAGCATAGTGATGAATGGAATTTGTCTGCACATGCGCGGTGTGCTCTCCTTTACTTTGGGAACCCCGGTCTCTAGATATGATAGCAATGACTGTAGGGTGGCCATGCAGGCCTATCTCTAGATAGGATAGTGACGAATGGAGGGTGGCTGCGCATGTGCAGTGTGCTCTCCTTCAATTTGGGAGACATGTTATCTAGATAGGATAGTGATGAATGCAATGTGGCTGCGCATATGCGGTGCACTCTCCTTCACTTTGGGAACTCCAGTCTCTAGATATGATAGCGATGACTGTAGGGTGGCCATGCAGGCCTATCTCTAGATAGGATAGTGATGAATGAAGGATGGCTGCGCATGCGCGGTGTGCTCTCCTTCAATTTGGGAGTCATGTTATCTAGATAGGATAGTGATGAATGCAATGTGGCTGCGCATGTGCGGTGTGCTCTCCTTCACTTTGGGAACCCCGGTCTCTAGATATGATAGTGATGACTGTAGGGTGGCCATGCAGGCCTATCTCTAGGTAGGATAGTGATGAATGGAGGGTGGCTGCGCATGCGCGGTGTGTTCTCCTTCACTTTGGGAACCCCATTCTCTAGATAGGATAGAGATCGACAGAGGTTGGCCACGCATGTGCATTGTGCTCTCCTTCACTTTTGGAGTCATGTTCTCTAGATAGCATAGTGATGAATGGAATTTGTCTGCACATGCGCGGTGTGCTCTCCTTTACTTTGAGAACCCCGGTCTCTAGATATGATAGCAATGACTGTAGGGTGGCCATGCAGGCACTGTGTGCTCTCCTTCACTTTGGGAGCTCCATTCTCTAGATAGGATAGTGATAAATGGATGGTGGCCATGCAAGCACGGTGTGATCACTTTCAGCTTGGGAGCCACGTGTTCTGGATAAGATAGCGATAAACAGAGGCTGGCCGCGCATGCGCAATGCTCTCTCCTTCACTTTGGGAGCCCCATTCTCTAGATAGGAAAGTGATGAATGGAGGATGGCCACACAAGTGAGGTATGCTCTCCTTTGCTTTTGGAACCCCATTCTCTAGAAAGGATAGCTTTGAATCGAGGGTGGCTGCACATGCACAGTGTGCTCTCCTTCACTTTGGGAGCCCCTTTCTCTTGATTTGAGGGGTCTCAGGAATGGGACCCACACCTACCTGACATCCCTAGTGGTATGCCCAAAATGTTTCAGATGGGCCAACACCTAAGTAGTGGCAGGTGATGTATCCACCGGGACTGGTGTCATGCTTTGTCCAGAAATCACATAGGGAGGTGGGTCAAGAGGACATCTGCTAGAAACTAAAGATTATTACCAATTGTAAACAAGATACTAAAGAGTCACAAACACTGGTTTAGGGCACAGGAGAGGCTGCAGACTGTGCCACAGTATGTGCAGTAGCATGCAGCATGTCGCAAGCAGTGATGAACCTCTATTCCACTGCAAGGAGGAGCAGAGACGATTACTTGACCACATCCTGGCATCACGATGGGATAGAGGAAGCTACTGGAGGAGATTTAGGGACATCAGCACGACATAAAGGAACTGCAGTTTTTACGTGGTGGATTCCTTGGTTCTGTGCAATGACCCAGGCAGGTTCTGCCTTATGCCTTGCTTTTCAGAAATTTCTAAGGGACACCAGATACCATGATCACAGTGAGAGTTCATGTGGTTTTCACTGGAGTTTTCATTTTATGTCTTTGTATCTAATGTGATTGAGTGACTGGTTGATTAGCTAGTTTATGCATGCTATCCCAATCCCCTCTCCAGGGGCAAACTAGCCTTAGACCCTACAGGGAAAATTCCTTGTGGGCCAAGGTCCCTCACAGCTGAAAGTCAGGTTCATTAACTTTGGGGAGCTTAAAGTACTTATGTACCTGGCCTGTGGCCGCAGGTGACCTCCCGGCCACTGAATTAAGGAGGGCAGAAAGCGGCAGTTAGCGCTGGCCACCACATAGGGGCAGCTTTTGGGGCACTAATTTATGACCCACTGTGGCATTTGGTTCTGCTGTGGTGGCCCTGATATGGTATTGCTGGCCCTGACTACTTGTGTTGGCCTTGCCTTCTGTTGGGTTGGATTTGCCTACAACATGGGGCCACTTTTCATTTTTTTTCCGGGGCTTATATTTCTCACTCCACCACTTCCCCAATCCATCTTTCTTCCCAGGTGCCACTGATTCAGACCCTTGGTTCACCTCCATCAGTGTTTCTGGATAAACTGAACAGTAAGTGGCCTCAGACGTGCAGGATAACAAGGAACCATCCAGACCTAAACAGGAATAGAGCCCGGCTCCAGCATGGCCTCCTCCAGTGTAGAGTTCAGGAATGGGTTTTCTTGGTTCAAAGTGATGTATGTTTGATTAGCCACCATCTCTTCCACACTTCTCTTTATTTTTTTAACATCTATCTATCTATCTATCTATCTATCTATCTATATTATCTATTGGGTATTTAGAACTTCTTCATGCTCAGTTCCTTCTGTACGGTATTGGTTTGACTCCAGACCTTGTTAAGCATGTGTCTTTTCTCTGGATACAGTGTATCACAGCAGGGGGGGGGGGGGGGGGCTCTCACAATGCAGAAGGGCACAGTTCTTCTTGGAATCTGATTTTCAAGTAATTTTCAGGCTTTCCAACCTCTGCTCCTCGGAGTCCTGCTCCGGAGACCTCATCTAAGAACATAAACTAGTCCTGAAGTCCTCACTTTTTGGCAGCTGGCGCCGTGTTTGAAGTGGAGGTGAGTCTCTGCAACCGCCAGTCATGTTCAAGCTGTGAGCCGTCTGTATTCTGCAGATGCTTAGAGAATATATGGGGGACCAAGAAGTCCAAGTGTTACAATCACTGGTGAGGACACTGTCGAAAAGCTCATATTAGAAACATTTAACCCTTTTTGACTTAAAATACAGTTTTAAGACAGAAGAGGCAGAAATGGTTTCAGGCGCAGCAAACTTTAACTTGATGTTTTCAATGGTTTTTTTTCTGAAGTGTCCTCCAACACTGTATTTAAGGTGATGTCAAGTTAGAGTTTTCTACTTATATGGATAGAATCCAATACAACCTCTGTTTGGGAGTAAAAAGGGGTTTATATGACAACCCCTAATGTCCCTGGCAGGAGATATAGTCATCTAAACCCTAATGTATCAGACTGATAGACATAATCTGTACATAATGTAAAGCTGGACATACTATAACTGGACAGGGACTTATTCTTTTTAACTAAATGCAAGAAAAAAACGTCTAACCCCTAAAGGACTCCACCTCTCTGTACTTTCTTGTAGATAGCCATCTTTCTGGCTTTGAAGAGCTGACCTCAGAGTCTCCAAAGCTTGTCTTATCACATCATTTATTTCAAGGTATCAGATTACAATATTTTATATTGTTTCTCTGTTGAAGAACATCAAAACTTCTTACTATACATAGTGAGAGGCCATACAAGGTGGGGTGGTGATGTCCATAGGGTTACATTAGGCCGGCAGAGGACAAAAGTGTGTTCTTATGGCTTTCATCTGGCTGATATATGTTAGTATACTGCTACTACTTCTTTATTAGATAGATAGATAGATCGATAGATAATAGATAGACAGAAAATATACAAATAGATAATAAATAGATAATTGATAGATTAGATAGATAGATAGATAGATAGATAGATAGATAATAGATATGAGATAGATAGATAGATAATAGATAGATAGATAATGAGATGATAGATAGATAGATAGATAATAGATAGATATGAGATAGATAGATAGATAGATAGATAGATAGATAGATAGATAGATGATAGATAGTAGATCGATAGATAGATAGATAGATAGATAGATAGATAGATAGATAGATAGATAGAAGGATAGATAGATATGAGATAGATAGATAGATAGATGATAGATAGATAGTAGATCGATAGATAGATAGATAGATATTAAATCGATAATAGATAGATATATACTGTGAATAGATAATAGACAGAAGATAGATAGATAATTGATAGATTAGATAGATAGTAGATCAATAGATAGATAATGAGATGATAGATAGATAATGTAGAAAATAATAGACCGAAGATAGATCGATAGATTAATAGATAGATACAGTTGCAGGAAAAAGTATGTGAACCCTTTCGAATTATATAGATTTCTGCACAAATTGGTCATAAAATGTGATCTGATCTTCATCTAAGTCACAACAATAGACAATCAGAGTCTAATAATTAAATGTTACCATGTTTTTATTGAACACACCATGTAAACGTTCACAGTGCAGGTGGAAAAAGTATGTGAACCCTTGGATTTAATAACTGGTTGAACCTCCTTTGGCAGCAATAACTTCACCCAAACGTTTCCTGTAGTTGCAGATCAGACGTGCACAACGGTCAGGAGTAATTCTTGACCATTCCTCTTTACAGAACTGTTTCAGTTCAGCAATATTCTTGGGATGTCTGGTGTGAATCGCTTTCTTGAGGTCATGTCACAGCATCTCAATCGGGTTGAGGTCAGGACTCTGACTGGGCCACTCCAGAAGGCGTATTTTATTCTGTTTAAGCCATTCTGTTGTTTATTTACTTCTATGCTTTGGGTTGTTGTCATGTTTCAACACCCATCTTCTGTTCAGCTTCAGCTGGTGGACAGATGGCCTTAAGTTCTCCTGCAAAATGTCTTGATAAACTTGGGAATTCATTTTTCCTTCGATGATAGCAATCTGTCCAGGCCCTGATGCAGCAAAGCAGCCCCAAACCATGATGCCCCCACCACCATACTTCACAGTTGGGATGAGGTTTTGATATTGGCATGCTGTGCCTCTTTTTCTCCACGCATAGTGTTGTGTGTTTCTTCCAAACAACTCAACTTTGGTTTCATCTGTCCACAGAATATTTTGCCAGTACTGCTGTGGAACATCCAGGTGCTCTTGTGCAAACTGTAAACGTGCAGCAATGTTTTTTTTAGACAGCAGTGGCTTCCTCTGTGGTATCCTCCCATGAAATCCATTCTTGTTTAGTGTTTTACGTATCGTAGATTCGCTAACAGGGATGTTAGCATATGCCAGAGACTTTTGTAGGTCTTTAGCTGACACTCTAGGATTCTTCTTCACCTCATTGAGCAGTCTGCGCTGTGCTCTTGCAGTCATCTTTACAGGATGGACACTCCTAGGGAGAGTAGCAGCAGTGCTGAACTTTCTCCATTTATAGACAATTTGTCTTACCGTGGACTGATGAACAGCAAGGCTTTTGGAGATACTTTTATAACCCTTTCCAGCTTCATGCAAGTCAACAATTCTTAATCGTAGGTCTTCTGAGAGCTCTTTTGTGCGAGGCATCATTCACATCAGGCAATGCTTCTTGTGAAAAGCAAACCCAGAACTGGTGTGTGTTTTTTATAGGGCAGGGCAGCTGTAACCAACACCTTCAATCTCATCTCATTGATTGGACTCCAGTTGGCTGACACCTCACTCCAATTAGCTCTTGGAGATGTCATTAGTCTAGGGGTTCACATACTTTTTCCACCTGCACTGTGAATGTTTACATGGTGTGTTCAATAAAAACATGGTAACATTTAATTCTTTGTGTGTTATTAGTTTAAGCAGACTGTGATTGTCTATTGTTGTGACTTAGATGAAGATCAGATCACATTTTATGACCAATTTGTGCAGAAATCCATATCATTCCAAAGGGTTCACATACTTTTTATTGCAACTGTAGATAGGTATGAGATAGATAGATAATAGACTGATAAATAGATAGATAGATAGATAGATAGATAATAGACCGAAGATAGATAGATAATAGATAGATAGATAGATAGATAGATAGATAGATAGATAACAGATAGATAGATATGAAGACTATAATTATGTGAACAGAGCCTTACTGCTCTCCCCCTTCTACCAGTGAACCCACAATCTGTAGTAAACATCACTTTGAACTTTCCTTGGTGATAACAAATTTCTGCACAAGACAAAGCATCATTCTCCACCTCCACCTTGTGCCCAGTCGTTCACCATGTTGGGGCCGTCTCCCCCTATCATGGAGCGTGGTCCTCTGATCTCTGCTGCCCCGGAAGTACTGAGCAGAAGTCTCTGGAACGGATCTTCTCATTCTATAAGGGGCACTAACGTAGAAGACGATGCCGGTCTATTTTGTGCGCCCTGACCCCGCTCCCTGCCTCCAGGACCTCTCTTCTAGTGGACCATATAGGACATAGGGTTTACAGTATGATCTGTCTCCTCTTCCTTCATCAATCTCAAGACAAACAGTTACAAAAATGGTTCAGCATGGGTGAAATTTTCGTAAGGTTCACAAGTGCCATAGTTTTCATTTTGTACTACTTTAGGGTATAATTTTCTGCTGTGTTCTATTATACAAAAACTCTAGAGCCTCTGATTAGACAGAATTCAGGTCTCTCAGAATTCAGCAGACAAAAAATTCTGTAAAAACTGTTCATTTGCAAAACCAAAGATGGAGGAGATTTATTTGCTCTCCTTTTTTTTCTTTTTTTTTTTACACTCGGCACCGTTCCAGTTAGGCACTGGTTAATAATTTCCTTTAATTTTAGGTTACAAATTGGCAGGCCATTATCTTAAAAAAGCAAATCTCTATAACAACAGATTCATCTAATGGGACTTCCATAAACCTCTAATTAACAATTCACATGGAGGACTTAATTCTCTCTGTCCACATTACACATTCAGCTCCCAAATGTGTGAATATATTAATATATTGGAGGGGCTCGGAAGGCTGCAAAAAGAAGGGAAAAAACTACAGTCCTGTTTTAATGATTCTGGTCGGTAGCTAATCTAATCATTGTGCGGCCTATTCAAGATGTTGATCTGCTGCGTATCCTACCGCTGTCATTGTCCTCTGCAGACGACTGCAGCCTAATCGCCAGTGACAATGGAATACAAAAAAATATAACAAAAATTACAAAAAAAAAAATACATTAAAGATGTGCCGAGAATTTTGCAATCCATTATCTGATTTGCTAGACAATCTTATCTTTTCTTCTCCTCCTTTCTCATTAAAAGCCGCTCCAGAGAGCTGAGCGCAAAGAGGAAGACGTGGGCTTAGCTTTACTGCGCCCGCGGTGAGCCCAGGCTCACATTCTAGAAACTTTTACACCTTGCCATACCCCAAGGTAACGCTTTTACTGGAATTGTTCCAAGGGATCTGATAGTAGACACATAATTAAAATCCAGCCGGCTCACCAGTAAGTCCAAATCTGTAGCCTGCTCCTTCAAATCCAGATGGCGCAAGGCAGGAAACCTGTATCGGCAGCGGTGTACGGAGGCAAAGCGGTGTAAAAAAAAAATGCATCTTCTCCAGCGCTCATCCAAAAACATACAAAGTTTCTTTACTTCAAAATATTAAAAGCATCAGGAAGTCTAATACAGAAGATGACGCGTTTCGGACAGAGCAACCTGTATCCAAGCGCAACGTAAAGGCACTAGTCCATGCCTGATTGGTTAACCTCTTGTTTGACAGATTGTAAACACATGGAGCAGCATGCATGGGAGGGGAGAAAAGGAAATCACATGATGACACAAGAATAAATCAAGATGGGCCTAATAAAAAATACCTGGAATCTCAACGGAGATTTACACCAGCTGGAGCCATGGTTTCTAGTTCCAAGATCCAGTACACCTCTCAGTTGCGTACCCTATATTCCAAATCGCCTCTTCTTAAAGGTCTATGCACCTGTTCACACCCAAAAACCTCAAGGAGTGCAGTATTACCTCTATGTGGGGGCGTAGCTATAGGCTCATGGGCCCTGGTGCAAGAGTTCAGATTGGGCCCCCCTTCCCTCAGGGCAAGGAAGCTTTCATGCTGCCTGAGACAAAAATTGAAACTGCCCCTCCCCCCTTTTACCAAATTCTTGACCTCACCCGTTCCCTCCAGCCAGAGGTATAACTTAACCATAGTTAGCATGCACTTTCTATAATACTGGTATCTTCTTATGCGGCACAAGGGTTTTTGGGCCCCCTCAGGCTCCTGGGCCCGGTAGCGACTGCTATCTCTGCCCCCCCCTATACACCACTGCCTCTATGAAGCCGTCTAACATGTTTTGAGGCCGGTGAGGGATTGTGAGAGCCAGGGTTATTAATGGGGTTTTCTGAGATTTTTATACTGATGACCTATCCTCAGGATAG
Source organism: Bufo bufo (assembly GCF_905171765.1). Lineage (NCBI taxonomy): Eukaryota > Metazoa > Chordata > Amphibia > Anura > Bufonidae > Bufo > Bufo bufo. Next base: position 12,500,466 of record NC_053391.1, read on the forward strand.
GTCATAATTATCTGATTGGCGGAGGTCCGACACTTGTGACCCCCCACCGATTAGCTGTTTGAGAAGGCACTGGCACTTCTACAAGCGCCTTTGCCTTCTTCAGTTTTTCCTAGGCCGGGTACGACATGTTCTGTCATGTGGCCTAGGAGCAGCTCAGCATCATAGAAGTGAATGGCTCAGCGTGATACCAAGCACAGCCTCTATACAATGTACGGCGCTGTAACCTTCTCAAACAGCTGATCGGCGGGGGGTCACGGGTGTTGGACCCCCACCGATCAGATACTGATGGCCTGTCCAAAGGATTTCAGAAAACTTGAGTGTTCTTGTAGTACCTCCGACATGTTGCACTTGGCACACCGTGCATACTATAGAATATGGCATATGGCATGAGGCACAATTCATACATGTTATAATCTAATTCGTTCTCTTCATAAATGCACAGGTCCCGTAGCGTTTTCCACCCCTCTTGTAAGATCCCTATTGTTACAAATACAGGGGAGGGGTGGACACAGAACTAGGCCTCAAGGCTAGGGAGAGGGAATAGGGCACCTCCTAGGAAGCCCCTAAACCTGGCCCTGACTCCTGTCAGTATGTATAGACCCTGAAGGTGGGAAAATACATACGCCGTAACCTAGACCCTAGGAGTCCTGAAATGCCCTAAAGGTAGTGGCAGGGAATGAGACAACTGGTTCCTTCCCTGGTGAACGAACCAGCGTCTCCCTGAGGCCTAGTAACAACAAGCACAGGGGAACAACCAAATACAAAGAGCAGGACAACTTATCTTATAGAAAATGGATCAGCAGGAACACAGGAAAGGTCCACACACCAACTCTTCCAAATCCAAACAGAGAATATCAACCGCAAGGTATGAAGTGTGAGACCAAACTAAATAGGGAATGCAGTAATGACCACAAGCTGCACCTGACAAGAGGTGTGGTCATTACCAAACATCAACACTGAGAATCAAAAGACTAACTGTGCAGTCAGTCTCTCCGATCCTCTAACCTCTGTCACAGAAAGTACTGTGACACCTATATACTAAAACAATTGCTATTTTCTGAACTTTTATGTTCCAGATTTAGGCTGGGAAAGACAATACTACCAATTGTAGATGGTCATCTTGAAATAAAACTACATCGCTTGTTTAAAATATCACATAAAATATTGGGGGTCTTTTACGAACATGCTTTGGCATAAAAATAGTTGCAAAACCTCTTTTTAAACCAGCGATTAGCAACCTACAGCACTCAAGCTGTTGTAAAACTACAACTCCCAGCATGCATGCCTTCGCTGATGTTATGTTCTAGGAACTCTCAGAGGTGTAAGGAGCATGGTGGGAGTTATAATTTGACAACAGCTGGAGTGCCAGAGGTTGCTGACCTATGTTTTAAATGCTTGTGCGACAATACTTTGTTGCCCGTTCGTTTTTACGCCATCCTCGCCACTTGGGGGTGATGGGGACATGGAGCGGGCTGGGCTGGGCCTTCGGCTCTGGCAAATTTATTATCTTTGACAGCTGAAAACAGGAATAAAGGACTATTGTGGTAACTGATGTTACATAGGAGACTATCTTCACTGTACTCTTAGTGGTTGTCTCGGGAAGGTTTCACTTTTCCAAACTAAAACCCCTTAAAAGTCTATTCTATATGTAAATGAGCATCGTAAATAGGACAGAGTCTGGTTCGGAGAACATTATTTATTAAAACAGGTATAAGCATTTGATATATTATTTCAGGAAACGGCAGAACCTGCCCTGAAAAAATGGCTCTTGTAAAGCAGATCAGCCATATGTGATGAATTCATTGCACAGCTCTGATAAATATTTCATCCATCTATATTCTGAGCACGATGTGTTAAGAAAACCAGAGGAATACATTCTTATATAGTCAAATACCTATTCCTAATACAAGTAGACATTACTATGACCCCCATCATCATATCATTCTGGAAAACCAAACACTGGAATCCTTGGTCTATGATCTGTAGGTTTATTTCATATTCCTCCATATAAGTAGCTCACAACCGGTCTTCATCTGTGAAGTAATCGATTTCTAGAAGCATTTTTACAAGGTGGAAAGACTTTCAAATCAAGAGGGTGATTCCACAGTCAAAGGTCCAAAAATCTCACTACAGACATCTAACAGATGGATAAGTGCAGGTGACAACAACCAGGCATAATAAAAAGGCATTGGTCAAATACGGCAATGACTCGTCACACACAGGGAGCTTTGTCAGGCTTCCTAATCACCTATGTCAATGTGAAAGATGGACTGGAGAAGACCAGGAAAAGTAATGATGTTCTTGGTTGTTGATGATGACTTTGAAGAATTTATTGGACAGCAAAGAAACCAGACAAGGGGATCATTGACTAGGTCAACCTTCCATGTGATCATTGACTAGGTCAACCTTCCATGTGATCATTGACTAGGTCAACCTTCCATGTGACGTTTAAGTGACCAGACCGAAGCCTTATCCTATTACTACAACAATGCTTATCATACAAGTTAGATAAAAGTTGGCCAAACCTGCCAATTTCAGCAATTTCAGTCAACCACCTAATGGTGGTCTCCCAATTCTACCCAAATGGCAGGTGGTGGAGGAGATAAGGATTGGACATCTGGATTTCAGAGATATCTGGCAGTGGCTTTGCTTCCTCTCCTTGTGTTAGAACACTAGGCTGGCTGCCTCAAGCCTGCATGTATATGGAGAAGTCAGTAGAGATAGGCGACCATTTATCCAATGGTAATCAAATGTGTGTGGACAGCTTGAGATAAAAATAATTATGTTTAGAAAATTTATGGACAGAGGGGTAAAAGACGATGATTGGTAACAATTGTCAATAAAGAAGTAGGACTTAAGTAAAGTGGACAGCAATGATACCTGATTTGTGGATCACTAACCAAATCAAGCTCAAGATGCCAACTTGAAGAGCAAACAGAGAGATTTCATCTTATTCTGGACATAATTTTGGAAGGGCCAGGTCATTGAAGAAGACAGGTGAAAAGAATGAAGGTTTTAGAAAACAAGTTGAATGGAAAATTAATTACAATATTACTCAAAATCTTGAGAATGATTACCTAGAGGACAAGTCACCAGGACAGCAACGTCTTAGCTCCTGATCAGTCGTTACCCACATCAATGTCAAAGAAGGTCATTAAAGAGAGTCAAATTGAACACCGATGACTTTTTCGGTGTCAATTAAGATTTTGAGGAAGTGGGGAAATGCCCAGATAAGTGGGTTAAGTCAAGCTGACACAAAACATTGTAAATGGACAGATTGGTCATTTATCTTATTCTGGATACATCACTAGATGATCTAGGTCACAGGAAAAAACAATTACTGTATAATTTAAAAAATTGGGAGAAGAAAATAAGATGACAAGCAAAAGGATATATGAAGACAATCAGAGAAAGCTTGAGAATATCACTGTAAAATCCAAACACCCTAAGGGAAAACAAGACATCCTGACTGGTCACCAGTAGACCAAACTGACTGGGCAATACTGCTGCAAGCTGGCATAGGTATTGATGAAGATGTTGATGAATACTTGGGAGAATACATCTGGTGACCGATGATAGAAGAAAGAAGGATCAGACCAGTTAGTCTGCAACATAGCCAATTCATATTCACACGAAAGATAAAATGTTGTTGTTACGTCACTGTAAAGTTGGTAGAAGAAGGTTCAATCATTTGCTTTTAGGCATCAAAGGAAAGGTTCAAGACATCCAGTATCTTGGATACCTGTGCATGGAAGAGTTCATTGAGGTAACAAGTAATAAACAAACACACAATGCTGGGTTCTGAAAACAAACAAAAAAACAAAAACCCTTCTAAAAATAGGATGAATTAAGGCATCGGTGATATCCAGCAGAGCATCAATATAGAAGGAAATTGACAAACTGAGGTATAAAGGGCTTGTAAAATGCAAGCTGATACAACTCAATATTAGGATACAGTAGGCGGCTGGCAGTCTACCAAACACTCTACTGCTTTTCACAGTAAATATATTTTTCGATAATTTTATAGAAGCTTTGCACCCTCAAAATCAACTTCAAAGACACAAGGGGACAAAGGTTGGGCTAATTATAGCTTACGTGTCACAGCCACTATCTCTGGCTGTGACCTTCCGTTCTTGCTCGTTCGGCGCTCCTCGCTGAAGTTCTGTTTCTCTGTATTATTTGTGGTTCTGTATGGGTTAACTCCCCTGTGTGCCTATTAGGAGTTAATCCTCTGTCTGCTCCATGGGTGTGGTCTCTCTGCTGCACCCATGGAACCTGTATATAAGGCTGAGGTTTCCTCAGTTCTGTGTCAGCTCTCCTGGTGTGTGTTGTCTTGTCCTGCTCCTGGTTTGTACTCTCGCCCATGCTGCTGACCCATGGGATCCGTGTCTGTCTGTCTGTGCTCTGTGGGTTTCCCTACTGTTCATTAACGTCGTCTGTCTGTTATATGTTCTGCCTGTTATGTTTTAGTTACTTTGTGTTTATTCTTATGTCTGTGTTCAGCAAGCCTTTGCAGCAGAGTGGCATGACAAGGCCATGCAGTTTACTACTGGTGGAGCAAGTCCTTCTCTGCTCATTGCCACTCCTGCTCCCTTGTGTGAACTCCTGCTTGTATCATTAGTTGCTCTGTTTTGTATTTGCCTGTATGTTATGTATGCCTATGTGCCGTCGGTACCTTCTGGTACCTGTTGTCCATTCGCTCCTGCTGTCACTGTCTAGTTCACGCTCCAGAGTGGACCCTGGCTACTTCCTGCGGCTAAGTCTAACCCTACCATCTAGGGCTCTAGTGAAAACCAGGAGTTGCTTAGTTACGCCCCTCTGGAGTATTACTAGACAGTGGTGCAGTGGGGGTTTTCTCCCACTGTGCTGACGGTACATAGAGCTCATGTTTTATCTGTGCTGCTTTCCATGTTTCTGTTTGTGCAATAAACTCTTATGTGTCTGTACCTGATTTCCGTTTGTTTATTGCATGACGACGCGGTGGTCTCTCCTGGGACCTCCAACTCGTGACAGAATGAACAAGTGAACTTTCACAGAGTTTTTTTTTGTTCTCTTTTCTGCTTATCTGTGGTGTGTGTGCATTCTGTATTTCTCTCTTTATGCTACCTGTAGGTATCGGATTTGGTTGCCTTGGTGTACTGGCTGCGGTGTTCTCCGTGTATGCTGGTTGCCAGGGGTGACGTCCGGTTTAACCTTTTGAGCTTGGAGTTCTGCCTACGGCCGTGTTTTCCTTTATCGGCGCAGGTATCTGCTTCTGGTCCTGTCCTCCGGAAGGGGGTGTCAGCATGTCTGACCAATCAGTTCTTGGCAGACATGCCATTCTCTGGAGGGAGAGTGGAGGGGGAGGTGTTAGCACACTGCAGTTCACCATGACTTTTGTGGCCGTGTAGGCTGGCTGCATTCCTCTTGGCGTACTGGCTGCGTTTACCGTGTAGGCTGGTTGCTAGGGGCTGCGTGCTGGCTGCGGTTGTCTTATGTGTTCTGCCTGTGTACCTCTGTACCCCTTTGATTCTGATTTTCTTTGTATTCCTGTCTGGTTCCGGTTCCTGGTCCCAATCCTCCGGAAGGGGGTGTCTGCATGTCTGGCCAATCAGTTCTTGGCAGACATGTCATTCTCCGGAGGGAGAGTGGAGGGGGAGGTAACTGCATGGTGCGGTTCACTTGACGTGTATGCCGTGTTGGCTGGCTATCTTCCCCTGGCGTACTGGCTGCGGACCCTCCGTGTAGGCTGGTTTTCAGGGGTTGGGCTGGTTGCGGTCGTCATATGTGTTCCTGCCCTTGTACCTCGTCCCCCCTTTGATTTCTGTCCCCTTGCCTGATTTCTGTCCCCTTGCCTTCTTACCCTTTCTGTTTGGGAGGAGGGGGGGGCTTTGAGGGGTGGGAGTGTCACAGCCACTATCTCTGGCTGTGACCTTCTGTTCTTGCTCGTTCGGCGCTCCTCACTGAAGTTCTGTTTCTCTGTATTATTTGTGGTTCTGTATGGGTTAACTCCCCTGTGTTCCTATTAGGAGTTAATCCTCTGTCTGCTCCATGGGTGTGGTCTCTCTGCTGCACCCATGGAACCTGTATATAAGGCTGAGGTTTCCTCAGTTCTGTGTCAGCTCTCCTGGTGTGTGTTGTCTTGTCCTGCTCCTGGTTTGTACTCTCGCCCATGCTGCTGACCCATGGGATCCGTGTCTGTCTGTCTGTGCTCTGTGGGTTTCCCTACTGTTCATTAACGTTGTCTGTCTGTTATATGTTCTGCCTGTTATGTTTTAGTTACTTTGTGTTTATTCTTATGTCTGTGTTCAGCAAGCCTTTGCAGCAGAGTGGCATGACAAGGCCATGCAGTTTACTACTGGTGGAGCAAGTCCTTCTCTGCTCATTGCCACTCCTGCTCCCTTGCATGAACTCCTGCTTGTATCATTAGTTGCTCTGTTTTGTATTTGCCTGTATGTTATGTATGCCTATGTGCCGTCGGTACCTTCTGGTACCTGTTGTCCATTCGCTCCTGCTGTCACTGTTTAGTTCACGCTCCAGAGTGGACCCTGGCAACTTCCTGCGGCTAAGTCTAACCCTACCATCTAGGGCTCTAGTGAAAACCAGGAGTTGCTTAGTTACGCCCCTCTGGAGTATTACTAGACAGTGGCGCAGTGGGGGTTTTCTCCCACTGTGCTGACGGTACATAGAGCTCATGTTTTATCTGTGCTGCTTTCCATGTTTCTGTTTGTGCAATAAACTCTTATGTGTCTGTACCTGATTTCCGTTTGTTTATTGCATGACGAAGCGGTGGTCTCTCCTGGGACCTCCAACTCGTGACATTACGGACATTGTACTGAGACTTCCAGCTGGGAGAGGTGGGGTATCAGCGAACTCCGTCAGTGTCTTGACCCAGAGCTGCCCACATGGTTAAACAAAAGGGTAAAGATACCCTTACACAAGTCGATGATTGGTACGACTGAGCGACAAACGAGTCGTTTCTTGGTGTAGTGAACATTCCAACAATGACCCTTTTACAGCTTTCACAATGGTCAATAATCTTGTACTTTCGCTCGATTTAACAATAATTTGCACAATAATCGGCTCATGTAAACGTACCTTAGGCTGCATGCACACTAGCATTTGGGGGGTACGAGCTTCTATCCATCCTTAATTACTAAAAAGGGAGAGAACCCTGTGGCACAAGGAAAACGTTTAAAGATTTTGGGAATGTGTTCCGTTTTTCCTAAGCTGTTTTCCATTCCCATTTTTGGTGATTAAAGGGCAGTCACACGAAGACAACCTCTGTCCATATACCCTATTCAGGCATGTTGAAATTATACAGAGGGTTCTGTCATTCGAGATCCAGCTCCATGAGTCAGTAAGAGCGTCCCCCATTATGGCATACTGGAACCATCCATGCATGGCCACCAATCAACCATGAATGGTCACCATGGTATTATACATTTCTCCTGCAGGGGCCACTTTAGTAGAATTTTCTGTCTGGCTGCAGACAGTGCCTGCAGCCTGACCCCAGACAATCAGCTTCCCAGCATGGTGACTGCAATTTCAAATACGTTACCTCTAATGTCCTGTGTCAACATTTATGGCATAGCTATAGGTAGGTCCTGGTCCCATCTCTGGGACCCACTTCTATCTCAATAATGGGACCCCGAAGTGCCATGCTATGGTACTTCCAAAAATAGCCCAGTAAGGGAAGTCAGCAGTGAAAGGAGAGGACACTGCGCATGCGCAGCTACCCCTCCATTCACCTCTATGGCACATCTCAAAATATAAAAAATGTTTTGTGTCTAAAACCCCTTTAAGATACTAATATCCAACCCTTCTTGGATATTATTAGATACAACTCTTAGACCAGCACCTTTCACAGTCTTCTGCTGACAGTGGTGCCTTCAGAAAGCTGCATTGCCGCAGATTAGGTGGCATTTTTAGTTTACTATCATATTTTATTCATGATGTAACATTTGCTGACACTGTACTGCAGGTAAAACTATTCAGAAATGACAATGGCTCTCAGTCAGAGGAACACTTTGGTCATCTCTACATCGAGGTTGCCATTAATTAATTGGTATCTTCTCATAGATTAATGGAGTTGTCCACCTTTTTAGAAGGGTCCTAGTGTTGGTATAACTGGCCATAAGGTGTCCAGCTGCTGGAACCTGGTATTAAATGTTTAATCTTCCTGCAGTGCCTCCGCAGGTGAAATGAAGCATAACACAGTGCCCATTGAAATCAATGGGCTATCCATGTAATATTAGGTCCTCCAGAGTGATATTTGTTCTTTGCTCTGGCCATGATGAGAATTCCTTAAAATGATATCGGAAAGTGTATTTCCTAAATTTATGTTACTGATTTATATACATAGCACCTACATATTCCTCAGCTCTTTGCGGAGACTGACATCACTCATTAGGGCTGACAACCCAAATTTCTTTAGGGATGTAGGAAACAACTCACACAAACTCAGAGATAACTACAAACTACCTGCAGATGATGACATTGGTTGGACTTGTACAAGGAATATTGCTAAATACTGACTGTGGCGAAACCAAACAGCTTCGCCACACTGACCCACCATGCTGGCAATCAAAAACCAACCAACCCCTTTGTAGTCATCATGACAGTTCATCCAATTTGATCAGCAACAGTAACTAGGTCAAAAGTATCAGAAATACCATATTCTACCAATGGAAAGACCTCCCTACCATCAGAAATCATTCTTCATTGCATTGACCCAATCAAAGAGATCAAGATTTCCCTATGTTGCCCAATGTAGTTCATGTACTGTAGATGGTGGGGGTGGACACATGTATGTCATTATACATGCAGTCCGCCAGGTTTAGTAAGCATCACGATCAGCACTGTGGCATCGAGACAGCGGAAATCAGATGCCTTCGATTCCCGCACTCAAAGATGCCATCAATTCCTGCAGCTATAGGGGGTGCAGTGGTCAAACCCTGGTCCAGACACACAACGGGTTCCAACCATCCTCTCACAGAAGAAGAGACTGTTATTATAAATGGCACATTGTAGGTGGAGGTGCTGATACAGTTTTGGAATTGGGGCTCAGGAACATCAGTTGACTCCTCTGCATTGACTCAGCACCGGGGATAGGTACAGTAAATATGCAGTTGTTACTGTTCACTCTTAAAAGTGTATTCCTATCACAGGCATTTGCGGCATATTGCAAGAATATAATGTCATATAGGTACGGATCCCACCTCAGTGACCCACTCAAGACCGGGATTCCCGAAGTGAAGGGAGAGCAGCCGAGCATGCACAACCACTCTCCGTTCATCTCTATGGGGCTTCCAAAAACAGCTGAGTGATGGCAATCCCATAACAGGGAATGGAGAGGTGGCCGTACATGTTCTCCATTCTCTGCTATGGGACTTCTGAAAGTAGCTCACTCATATATTTTTGGAACTTCCAAAGAAGTGAATGCGTTCTTCTTCACTTTGTGGGCCCAGTACTGGAGATAGGAGTGGCTCTCAGAGGTGGGACCTGCACCTGTCAGACATATCCTAACAATATGCAATCAATGTCCTAGATCTAGGATGCCCAACCTGCAGCCCTCCAGCTGTTACAAAACTACAACTCCCAGCATTCCCCGGACAGCCTACAGCTATCAGGGCATGTTGGGAATTGTAGTTTTGCAACAGCTGGAGGGCCTCAGGTTGGGCATCCCTGTCCTAAGTGGACCAACCCCATAAACTTTCTGAAAACGCCCTCATGATTCAGATTTAGTACACTGTTGCAACCAGCAAAAAGAGATCTTGTAAGGCTGCAATTCACATCAGAACCACTGGGTGACCACATAAAGACACATATAGCATAAACATCTCCCAACAGAGCATCACAAAATCATGCCAGACGTCTCGAGATACAGTATATCATTGAGCCAAGGCAAACAATAAGGAAGGACGTGTACTCATTTTTATGTATTTATATATAGTTGTATCTGAACATCTCTCTATACAATCCATTCATCATCATTTCTGTTACCCCAACTCTCCAGAGAACGTGGATTTATAGATTTGAATGGGAAAGAGTTAAGCCATTCTCCAACTATCTTGGTAATATTCTGTAAACCTGGAAAAGTCAAGCAATATCTTACACTGGATGTGGTTGACCGGTCAGAAATCAAGTAACTTTCTGTGTTGAAAAACTTGGGAAAATGTGGAACATCTTAAATTCCCTTCGATCGCCCCAGGGAACATATTAAATCACAGCGGATATATAGCTTTGTTTGTGAGACATGGCTGTTTGGAGCATGTAAAGTGACCTTAAATATACATGTTAAGCGTCAACTCCAGCGGCGGAGGCGGCGAGGGAATCGGCTAAGGTCATGTGTTTTGATTTCGATGTCAGTTTAAATTACACGGTGGGTTTTTTAATAGCTTGATCAAAACACAAATCGGAACAGAATGAACCAAACAGACGCACGGAGAGGGAAAAAAAACACAACAGCACAAAGGCAAATCCCCTGAAGGCAACGAGGGAGAGGTAAAGCCGAAAGACTCAGCTGCCGAGTGGAGAAGTGACATTTCTATTTGTCAATTGATCTGTCCCTTCCATTTCTCACCGTGACTGGAAATTAATTAGAATGCTAATTACATGGAGGGGGCCAAAGCCTGCAAAGGGTCTTTCCGCTTGAGGAAATCAAAATTGTAAGTTTGCAAACTTATGACTTCATCTATGTAAATGAGCAGTTGGGTTGCAAAGAAGAATAAAAAATATGAGGACTAGTAAATGTAACTAAAATGGGTTAATTAAAGGGGTTCTAAGCTTTGGACAAGCCCTACTGGTTGGAAGGGTTTAGCTGATCAGAAACTGTTCCCCTTCTGTGACCATCAGGGATCAGTTGTGATCTATGGAAAAACCTGGCAAAAAGTGTTGACTTTCCCTGCAGCACCACCACCAGGGAACTGAAGCATTGCACTGTCAACATTCATATCATTGGCTTGTCTGTGTAACGCAGGACAGGGAAGGTCCTCCAGTGGGAGATGAGGAGCATGAACAGGTGGCCTCCTCTACTGACTCAAAATCCACTAATGGGTGTCTTTCTTCATGATACAGACTCACAGAATAAGGCCAACCAGGTAGGTTGTCACTTTATCTAAGAGGAACATTATCAGGTGCAGACCCGTGAGGGTTATTAGAGTATATGGACGCATTTATGTCCTATCCACATGTGCTTGGAGATGGACATCTTTTGCTGTCATAACAGACAAAATTCTTTTAACATATTCCATTAGATTTGCAGCAAGGACACAAGGATTTGAAGTTCTGAGAACTTTAATGAGGTCAAGTGATGCTGTATGGAGATCCTATCAGGTCAAGATTCTAATGGTGTTTGATAGGGTTAGGTTCTGCAGATAGGGCTAGGTTCTGCATTGCATTGTATATATGCTATAGCTTTATGATTTTTCTTCACTGAAACTAAGCCTAAACTAAACCATGAAAAACCACCCCAGACCATTATCACACCTCCACCAAACCTTCACATCAAAATGTTTTCTTGACAACCACCAAACCCAGATCTATCCATCTTGATTTAAGATCAGGCACAAGATCTCATGTACGGTGACGTATGACATTACCACGCTGGCCTGCATGATTATGCCATCACACACGATGTGAGATTTCGCACTGGATTGTCAACAAGATGGCCGCAGTGGGCTCTTCACGATCAAATGGATGAGGTGATTATTCAAAAAAATTTTTTTTAACACATTAACCCCTGACAGCCCTCAATGGTCATCTCAGATTCTGAGATCAGCAATGAAAGTGGCATCTGAGGGGCTCAATGAAGGGGCAGGCACAATCGCCATTCCCCGTCATTGCGCCCACTACTCACAAAAAAATGCGCTTCAAGGCAAAGTACTTCATCACGAAGCAAATTTCTTTGAGAAACTCAGCAAAGCAGCCAAATTGAAGTTTTGAGAACTTCGCTCATCTATATCTACAGGAGTGAACCCAGCAGCTTCACCTGGGTTCATCTCAGGCTATGGGAAAATGTACTGGAGTAGAGGGGAATGGCAGATCCCACTACCAACTTACCCACCATTACATAAAAATCCAGACCCATAAAACACTTTAAAGAAACATGCTTAGTAAACTACACTTTGTTGAAACAACACAGCTTTCCTGAATTCTTTTACCTTACCCATCTGAGTATTCTGGGTGACATATAAACCCCCTCAAGTACTTCACTATAGTCTATTTATTAATTAAGCAACGTTTATTTAATATACATTTATGCTCAGTTTAAAATTAATTTGTTTTTATATTAATAAATACAAATATTTAATGAAACAATAAATTAGCTACGTCATTTATTTTTTTATATTCAATATTATTTATTTTATTCCATTATTTACTTTTTTAAATATATTTACCCATTTAAATTGGTATATGTAATTGATGTATTTAATATTAATGTTATTATATAAAGTAAAAATAATTGAATTACTTTTCTCTTTTTTTTTTTTTACTTTATTTTAATTTATTAATTTACTTTATTAAAATCCATTAAATAATTCAATTAATTCATGCATAGAAATTTTAATAGATGTTTTCAATGTTATTTTAATTTAATATTTTTTTTTTTAGCCGTGCAATATTTTCTTATGGAAACTACTTATCGTACCATACCGGGATTCACCCACAGGATTCAGCTGTACAGAGGTATAGTGATCCTGATATTATTTTGCCATTAAACACATATTTTCCCTTTTACGAGCCCTCCATCTCGGTTTGTGTGCAGCTCCGCACTGCAGTTCTCAAATTGATCTCTTTGTGAAGTCACCGCGATGGTTTTAAAAACCTTTAGTGTTGAGACAAATCTCCCGGCACCGAGATCAGTAGTAAAACTTTAAATGTTCAATAAAAAGTGCTATCCTGGGTTCGAAAGTGCATTAAAGAAAGGAAAATGAAGCATATATCCTCACAAGAGCGCCATGTAAAGGGCCATAGGCTCCTTCCAGTCTGTGATTTAACCTGTAGGAGGACCTGGTGGTCGAAAATGAAGTATGGACCAAATAATTATAGAAGATGCCAGAGTACCATGGGTATAACACAAGGCAGTGAACAGCTTGACAACTTGGAACCATCAGTTCTATGTGAAATACAGTCCTAAAGATACAAAATGTCTTGAGCAGAAGGAGAGTAACTTGGAGCTCTTGGGCCCTAAGTAGAACCTGTAATAAGGCCCTCACCTACCATGTTCTCTACTTATAATACTGAGGACTGGGTACTTGGGCACCTGGGCCTGGGTGCAACTGTTACCTCGGCTTCCTCTATAGTTACACACCTAATATTGAGAAAAGAGGAGTTTTCGGAAGTTAAATATTGAGGACCTATTCTCAGGATAGGTCATTAGTATCTGATCGGTGGGGGTTTGACTCCTGACACCTCCACCAATCAGCTGCTGGAAGTGACCATCGGTCCCATTTCCTTTGTGCAGCTCAGTTCCTTTCAAGTTAATGGGATTGAACTGTAATACTTAGAATAACCACTATACCATGGATGGCGCTCTGCTTGGTATAGTATGAAAAGGCTGCAGCACTCATCCCAGCTTTGTGGCCACAGCTGATTGGTGGGGATGGCGGGAGTTGGACTCCCACTGATCAAATATTGATGACCTAAGCTAACCTGAGGATTGTCCCATCAATATTAAAGTCCCAGAAAACCCCTTTACTGTCCTTCCTCATGAGTACGTTAGATACAGAGTGAATCCTATTGTAGACGACCACCCACAATTGCGTAGAAAGTTGGTCTTCTGGTGGTCCTTTAAAAGAAGATATAGATCAGGGATGCCCAACCTGCGGCCCCGCGGCTCTTGCAAAACTACAACTCCCAGCCTGCCTGGACAGCCTACAGCAGGGCATGGTGGGAGTTGTAGTTTTACAACAGCTGGAGGGACGCAGGTTGAGTATCCCTGTGATACTGTAGATTATGTTTAAAATAAGGTGGAAACTTGGTCTGGATAAGGGAGTGGACATCTCAAAGAAGTGGAGAGGTTTCATTGTGTATCAGATGAACCCAGACAAGGAGGATACCTAACATGAACTCTACCTGTGGAGACTCACTGGTTGGCTGTAAGTGATCAGAAGGAGGATCAGGAAGTCATTTTAAAGGGCTAGATACAGCCAGGATTTCACCCTGTTGTGACATCACTCTGGTAACACATGCCCTTTAAGGGGATGATAACTAGCAAGTGAAAAGTCACTTGCTTATTATCTGGAGAGATACTCATTATTGAGTTAATAATAATAATGATAATAATAATAATAATAATATAATAATAGTGTTATTATAATAATAATAATAATAATAATATGCTGACAACCATTTATTTGATACACTTCAGATCTTAAATGACAAAGTATCTAATTTGTTAGAAAATGAAATGAACATCAGCATCAGAACAATGTGTTAATATGAATCCTGGAAATCTCATTATATTATTGTGTTAATGTGCGACATTAAGACGTTCACTTCATTTGCACTGTGCCTGGCATTCTCATTCAGACTATACCACACCAGATAAATAATGTTTCCAGCTTACTTTTTATTTTTTATTTTTTTATGGCGCTTTCCTTCCGGACAGAACGAAGTCGTGTGTTTAGTATGGCACATAAAATACAGTTAAATGTGCAGCTATTAGTTCAGTGCTTGTGGCTGAGAGACCAGCTGTGATGAGGAAGCCAGCTGCAGCGTGGGTCGCCCCGAGTCATGAATGACATTTGTGATCACATATATTCGTCTATGAGCATTGCCATCACTCCGTTATTTATCCAACTGATGGGGAATAACTGCGGATGTGCAACGGGCGCCTCCCCCCAGGGCCCTCTATATAACGCATCCCAGGTGTAGGAATGCCGAGTGGTATAGTGCGGCCTAAAATGTCTTTCTATGTGTGTCACGGTGCTTCTACCTGGATACGGCTGGACCCCAGACTTTGGCTTTGAAGCAATAAATAGTCGGAATAATTGAGGGATGAAAGAATAACTTGAGTCCAGACCTTTAGATGAAGTTAACGGCAGCTTTACTTCGAATAAGCGTTTCTCCAAACAGTTTCATTCTTTGTCTTGGTTTCAGCAGGCTTTAGCATTAAACTGGCAGGCAAACTCAACTCTGCTATACCTTTCTCTCACTCTGCTGTACTGACAAGCTTAAATAGTGTCTTTGCTTTGGTGACACACTTTCTCTCTGTAGTCTGTCTTATGGTTATGCCAGGGAATTTTCCTCCTGGCTCCTGAGGCTTCAAGCTTGGGCCTCCATGGCCAGCACAGCTTAGGGTGCTCTGGCTGGCGTGGGCACGTCCAGCAGAGACGTGCCCATGCACACCTGTCCCCTTGGAGGGGGTAAGCTAGACTGAAGCTAACTGGTCCCCATCTTTCCTGCAGGAAGTAGAACTAGCCCACTCCCCTACAGAGGGGGGTTAGAATGGAATGGCAAGTTCCATTCTCTCTAAGTACAGCTTTGCCCTATTTGCTGCCACCTGCTGGTGAACCAGACACGTTGCATGTGAACATAACAGTTGCATAACACATTGTGGAGGTCCTGGAATAAATACACAAGATGACATGAGGTTAGACCAATAAAGACAGTAGCAAGGTGCAGAAGTGGTAACACCACTCTGGGGTGTTACAGATGCTGACAGATTCCCGGGGACTTCTTATTGTAACTAAGAGGCTGAATATATGATATAGGCAGATGGAAATATCCGGCACTATGCAGTGGCATAAGCGTTTTGGTTGGTTGGGGTGGGGGTTAAGTGCAGTAATAACAATGACATAAGTCTAAACCAGTTTGAGGTATCTGCTAGAGGTGGGGGAAGCTGTGGTCAGACCTTAAAATCAATGGCTGACCATGTAATTTGATTTGAGCAAAGTTTTGAAAACTTTGATTCGGCCGATTTGCAGAACTTCGTCAAGAAATTAGATTTTTTACAAATTAATTTGTCATGAATCGTGGTAAATCTGCTATACCCAGGCCACTCTACCTAACCATATTCATCCCACTTGGTGGCCCAATCTCAGTGTGAACTTAAAGGGGTTCTCTGGGAATTAAGAAAATGAAAATACTTAAATATTACTTTAGTATAAATATATTCCCAAATACATTTCATTAGCTATAATGGTTCATTTTGTCTGGGGAGCAATCATTAGGAGAAATAAAATGGCCGCCGTCCTATTAGTGCACACAAAACCTGTCCTAATCACACAGAAGGACAAGTTACTTCACAACACTGAGGTAAAGAGCTGCCTCATCCTCCTCTCTGCTCTGCTTGTCAGGGATTATCATCTTGAATACAGCTGATAAGATCTTCAGATAAGTCTCTGTAGGAATGGAGTTCTTTAGAAGACATGAAGTACAGAGAGGACGGACAGTGGCACCGGTGCCAGAGACGGCAGTCAGAGCCCTCTCTGTGGGCACCCGCACCCTGGAAAAAGTCTATGGTATACCAATATGCCTTAGACTATTCCTGCTAGTCATCAGCAAAGGGTGCACTATGAACAGCACAGGCAGTGCATTGGATGTAGGCAGGATATTATAAATAAATGATAAAGTACATGGAAGATATACTATACTGGAATGTAGTATTCAGGGTAAATTGCCATGTTGGCACTTTGCGATAAATAAGTGGGTTTTGGGTTGCAGTTTGGGCACTCGGTCTCTAAAAAGTTCCGCATCACTGGTTTGTGGTAATGGAGACTGCATACAAGTGCTGCTGCTCATTATCTACACCCTACCCTCGTCTCTGTACTTCATGTCTCCTAATGAACTCGATTCCTACAGAGATTCATCTGAAGATCATATTAAACTGTATTCAGGATCAAGAGAGGAAGATGGCGCAGATCTTTAACTTGTCCTCCTGTGTAATTAGGACAGGTTTTGTGTGGACTAGTAGGATGGCGGCCATTTTATTTATTCTAATGATTGCTCCCCGGACAAAACGAGCCATTATAACTAATGAAAGGTATTTGATAATACATTTATAATATAAAGTAATATTTAAGTATTTTAATTTTCTTAATTCCCAGAGAACCCCTTTAACCTCCAGGGAGAGTGCAGGGGGAATGTATCGCTTCATGCATTACGTTCTGGTGTAATTTATCACCGTCTAAATCATTGTGGAGTGCACTAAGATTCATCGCTAATACCTTCTGTTAAACAAAAAGTAAAGCATACAGCACCCTTCAGTAAAGCAAAAAACTGGTGCGCCCCTGCAGAAGCTGTGTCCAAATGGCTCCTTAGTGGAACAAAATAAAGAAATGGAGGCAACGTCAATAAAGTTGTGGAGAAAAAATATGTTCTTTTAATCCATGTTGTGGCAGTCCAGACACATGCTTTTGAATCCCTTTTGTTAGCTGTCAAATCACTGTGCATCAGTATTACAGGTTAATGTTAGCGTCAGGTCTAAGTTATCGCCATGTGTTCATATCACAGTTTATTTTTACGTTCTTCTGATCCGGTGGAGGTAGCATTGCCCTCACCTGTTGCTAGTGTGCCTGGTCCGGAACGACATTTACACAGTGGGCTGTGAACGACATATATTGTCCTTGACCATAGTTAAAGCTCCACACGTCAGTGCTGATGTAAACTTGACCAGACACCGAGATGCCCAAGGACTGGCCCACCTTCTGCTCACCATACGTGTGCTAGCTAGTAGAGTTTATTTGGAAAAGTAATGTTGGCTTGGGACTCTCCACCTTGGCTGGACACAAGCCATCAGTTCTCTGACATGTGCAGAGTCCACCACTTGTAAAGGGAGGGACTGCAGCACCAGCAACTTGGCCAGGAGCACGTTCAGCTTCTGCGCCGTTGGATGAGTGCACACATATTGTTGTCTTTTTGCAATCGCCTCAGTGATCGATGGCTGTCGAAACAAGTGATGAGGAGTAGGGAGAGCATCAGGAACAATAGACGACACTGAAGTAGATGGGAAGGAACAACAGCTCCCTTCGGATGTCATCGAGCCCTGACTGCTGGAGAGGGGATGTGAGCTGGTGGGAGATGCAGTGGTTGCTCCATCAGGCTGTAACACTAAATGAGTGGCACGGTTTTCCCATGCCACTTTATGGTGATGCTCCATGCGTTAACGCAGGACCGTCATGCCAACATTAGCACCCTGGTCGTGCCTCACCTTCTGCCTAAATATCCTTCATACCGCCATGCTAATGTCCCCCAGCGATTTGGTGAAAAATTCCCACACTGCCAAGTATGGCATTTTCCCTCCACACTAGTGTGTTCCTCACAGGTAGTCTCCCGAGTAGCAGACGGTGTACCCCTCCCGCATTTGGCTGCAGATCTATCGCTGCTTCAGCTCTGCTGTCTCTCAGGCCTGCTGCCACCCTCGCTCCCTAATGATCAGGATGAAGAAGCCCCCTCTTCACCTAGCTCTCACATGAGATCGGCTACATCTGTTTGGTCATCATCACTTGTGTCACCCTCACCTGTCTCTTGCGCACATCCCTGACCTCTCGCAACATGTTCTTCCACCAGACTATCATCATCGGTAGATGCACGCCTAGAGGAGCCCACAGTGGACCTCTTCTCCATGTCTGTGCTGGCCTGTAACTGCTGAGTGTCCTCACAAAGCTCATTCTTGCTAAAAAGTGGAGCAGAGCTGGCGACAAACCTTACTTGGCTAGTAGAAGGTGCAACAAAAGCAAGAGGCAGGTTCAGGACAAGTGAAGGCACAGAGGCAGTTCCTGGGCCATACCAACTAAGCGTGGTGTAAGAGGAACCCACTGACTCCTGGCTGTGTGTATCCGTTGTCTATTGAGATGATGTTGAAGAGTAAGTCGACCATTCCAGTACAGCTGGATTATTGGCTAAAACACGACCGCTGGATGTCACTGCCACCCCACTACTTGTGCCGGCTACAGCAATATTTTTGCCACTGCCCATTCCTTTTGAGGGCCCAGGCAAATGTCTGTTGGCTATAGTGTATAACAACTGTATCACTAACAGATTAATTATGAATGGAGTTGAATAAGAAAAACACGGCTATATATTAGACCGCCCTTTAATACTGAGGCGCAGTAATTCTATATATAAACTGACAGATTAACGGGGATTGTGGCAGCAGTTCAATAAGATGCATGCGGTCATTGCATTCAACCTGCAGTCTCCCTATGCTCTTTGTACAGTGTCTAAAAACTCTCCCTATGATATACCTGCACTGTCCCTGCATTCTCCCTATTATATATTCTACAGTTTAAAGCTTTCCGCAACACTGTCCCTAGCGCATAAGCACTTGTCACATCTTTCCCTAAGCTCAGCTCACAGAGAAATGGAAGACCGCGCGGGTTGAGGCTTTTTATAGGGCTGTGACATCACAGGGGATGACTATTTGCAGACTGGCTTCTTACTTTCACTTTGTGTGAGGAAATTTGGCTTTGCAGCTAATCAAATTTTTTCTAAACTTCAGAACAAAATCCGCTTCGGATGCTTCGATTCTCGCAACACTATACATGTAATACATTGATAGACACGTCTGCCAGAAAGCAGGGGGATGCCACTATGGATGCTTTCTTTCACAAACAGCGCCATATCTTTCCACAGGCTGTTTCTGGTATTGCAGCTCAACTCCACTAAAGTGAATGAGGCTGAGCTGCAACAACAGTTGCATACAAAGGGAGGGGGGGGGGGGGCTCCTTTGACCATGTTGCAGGAATTGCATCGTAGGGCCACAAGGCTGTCTGGACATATTCCCTAATGTTTGAGTCCTGTAATGGTCAGGGCCTAAAGGAACCTACCCTTAAAATGAAAATGGTTATGGCTGTGGAAACACAAGGAAAATAAATTATTTTAAAAAGAAAAAATCTTGACCAGAACTGACCTGGTGCTCAAGAGGTTAATGTTTTTTATTTTATTTTTATAGCTACTATTGTTTGCATTGCATTTGTTATATGTTTTATAGCGGATTACTGTTTTCAGCCTACAGCTCGTATGGCTTCCCTATACTGGAGAATATGTCACCTCGTAAACATGACTCGGGGACTACGCAGTAATCAGCACAACATGGAGACGTCGATGCGCTCTTATTTTTTAAGCAGTGAGTAAACAAGCAATTTGTTTTGAAAGCCGAACGTAATGCAAATTTAAAGCAGACCCAGCGGTCACGTATGAATCTCTCAGCAGTCACCTCGCACATTTGCTGCCGCGTCTGTTCTCTCCACATTTGCAGAGAGGAGATATTAAATCATAGTTTGAAGCATGTTCCCATTTACTTTTCCACATGCTAAAAAAAATTGCAGAAAAAAAACCTGTTCTGTTTAGTTCTGGGCTATGGGAGGCGATGAAAAGATGAAGAACCTTCTATGAAACCTGGCACTTCATGTCATAATTATCATGCCTTAAGTCGCCTTCAGCAAAACTGTCAGAGGGTCTCTTGCTACAAAGTAAAATAAATAAATAAATAAATAAATAAAGTCAATGTAACAAAAATAAACAAATAAATAACTCCTTCCAGAAGGCAACAATCTCACTTGTGCATATTGCTCATTGCTGGGCAGACGGCTGCTTACGATGCAGAGATATGGAGGAGAAATATCTGCAGAGTCTAAATGCATCTTGGGACAATCTTTGCTCAGCTGTCCGGATGTCTGTCCTGTCCTGATCCCAAGCCCCATGCAAAATCTGTCCCTAACTACCATATGTAATTTATTGTACTGCTGTATGCAGACGGACTTATGGACCCTCAAGGGACCAGAGTCCAGGCATGGGTGCACCTAGGCTTTCTGCTGCCTGAGGCGAAAACTGAAACGGCGCCCCCCCCCCCCCTTCCCCAATGCCAATTGCTTAATCTAACCCCTTTGCCACAATGAAATCTCTAATTGCCCAAGGCCCCTCTGCTGCCCCCTTTTGCCCCTACCTAGTGCTTCATGAGGCGGATCACCTCACCTGGCCTCATTGGTGGTGCACTCCTGAGTCCAGGTGCAACCACAACCTCCCCCCCTCCCCTATTGATATACCCCTCTCCTTTTCCTCTAGAAGCAATCAAAAGAGGAGGGAGTTAACACAATTGTGATAGAGAGAGAGACTCATTTTTTCAGTAGGCATGGGCCATGGTTAACCTTAGCTGTTACTCATGCACTGATGGGACCCCTGCCTAACATGCTTCCCACTCCTCAATATTCCACACACAGCCGTATCCCGGGAAAATGAACAACAGTACAACTATTAATATGACCCTTCGGCCATTCTCATTATTATGATCTGTCAATCGTGAATCAGTGTCTCAACAAGAGGAGACTATGCAGTGAAAAGACCACCTATATCTTGACCATAAACTAGGATATACGGCACCTACAGATGTCCCCCCACCCCCCCCCCCCTTACTTTGGTTTGAATTTGGTTAAGGACTCCAATTTCTCAAATTCAATACCATCCTAGCAAGATGTTTGACAGGATGCAATACACATCATGACCATTGGGTGGCCACACATAGACACATACAGCATAGGATAGACATCTGACTTAGGCCCCTTTCGCACGGGTGAGAATTCCGTGTGAGTGCAATGCGCGAGGTGAACACATTGCACCCATTCACTCCAATGGGGCTGTGCACATGAGCAGTGATTTTCACGCATCACTAGTGCGTTGCGTGAAAATCTCAGCAAGCCCTATATTGTGCGTTTTTCACGCAACGCAAGCCCCATAGAAGTGAATGGGGCTGCGTGAAAATCGCAAGCATCCGCAAGCAAGTGCATATGCAGTGCGATTTTCACGCATGGTTGCTAGGAGACAATCGGGATGGGGACCCGATCTTTATTATTTTCTCTTAAAACATGGTTATAAGGGAAAATAATAGCATTCTTAATACAGAATGCAAAGTAAATTAGGGATGGAGGGGTTAAAAAATAAAAAAATTAACTCATCCACTTGTTCCCGCTGCCCGGCTCGTCTTCTTTCTTCTTCTATGAAGACCTAGGAGGAAATGGACCTTTGGTGACGTCACTGTGCTCATCACATGGTCCATCACCATGGTGATGGCCCATGTGATGGACCATGTGATGAGCGCAATGATGTTACCAAAGGTCCTTATCCTCCCAGGTCTTCAAAGAAGAAGAAAGAAGACAAGCCGAGCTGCGCAAACAAGTGGATGAGGTGAGTTACATTATGTATTTATTTTTTTAACTCCTCCATCCCTAATTTACTTAGCATTCTGTATTAAGAACGCTATTATTTTCCCTTATAACCAGGTTATAAGGGAAAATAATAAAACCTACACAACACCTAACCCAAACCCGAACTTCTGTGAAGAAGTCCGGGTTCGGGTCTGGGTACCAAACATGCCGATTTTTATCACGCTCGTGCAAAACGCATTAAAACGCTTCGCACTCGCTCTGAAAAATCACACATTTTCCCGCAACGCACCCGCACCCGCCCGTGTGAAAGAGGCCTTAGAGTGATGCAAAGTTAGTTATATATAGTATATATATATATAAATTCTTTTTTTTAACAAATGTATGAAAATTAAGAGAATGCCCTTAAAATACAGTATATTTAAAAATATATAGATATATATCTTAAATCCACATGGGTCCCAAAAAGTCATAATATAACAATATTGGCAAAAATCCTTGTCTTTCTGATACAATGTTCCAAATGACTCACATAGTCATGTAATCAGCCACTGTTAGGGCGCCTTCACATGTTGCGGATTCTGTTGCAGAAGTGTCCATGACTGAAAATCAGTTCCGTTCATGTGAATGGGTCCTGCTGAAATCCATGTGCTTGCCTCCCCACTCAAATGAATGGAACTGATTTTCAGTTGCAGAAATTTCGGCAACAAAATCCACAACGTGTGAAGGCGCCCTTAGGAGGAGCTGATACACAGGACTCAATAATAGTACACAGCACGCAGTACATTTTTTAAGCTCCCTTGCAGCAGGCAGAATTTTTTCAGTTACGAGATGTATCTGCAGGGGATTTGGAGCTTTGTATTTTGAAAAACTGAGCTCCATACATTATAACCATATATTAGAGATTATCTACAAATCAACTTCATCTAATAATAAACCAGTGAGGGCCAGCACAGAATAAATTTCACATAAATTCTTTTGCAGCACAAATTATTTTGCTTGGTGGTTTCATAGTAATATAGTATATAAGTTGTACTCACTAAGAGGCTCAAATGCTTGGTGGTCTTGGTGGAGAAGCACAATAACTATACTTATATACAGTTCATATAGACAGTCAAAAGGCAGTAAAGTGCTACAGAGGCCATGCAAGGAAAATAGGCCACAGGTATCCAGCTCGGGATCTCCACTCACAGTTGTCTCACCCTATCTCTTGTTCATTCACTGGCCTACTGTTTGTAATATACTTTCTCTGTCAGGAAGTGTCAGGGGAGAGTACTGTGAAGCTACATCTCACAGGATACACTGAAGATTCTGCACACAGCAAATACAGATAGTGTGAGACCTGGACATTGTCTCCTTTTTGATCTTTTCAGTGATAGCATATATTCCCTGCCTACAATTTGTAATAGACTTTCTCTGTCAGGAAGAGTCAGGGGAGAGTACTGCAAAGCTACATCTCACAGGACACACTGGAGATTCTGCACACAGCAAATACAGATAGTGTGAGACCTGGACATTGTCTCCTTTTTGATATTTTCAGTAAAAGCATATCTTCCCTGCCTACTTTTTGTAATAGACTTTCTCTGTCTGGAAGCGTCAGGGGAGAGTACTGTGAAGCTACATCTCACAGGATACACTGGAGATTCTGCAAACAGCAAATACAGATAGTGTGAGACCTGGACATTGTCTCCTTCTTGATCTTTTCAGTAATAGCATATATTCCCTGCCTACAGTTTGCAATATACTTTCTCTGTCAGGAAGAGTCAGGGGAGAGTACTGCGAAGCTACATCTCACAGGATACACCGGAGATTCTGCACACAGCAAATACAGATAGTGCATATGTTTAGTGTGAGACCTGGGCATTGTCTCCTTTTTGATCTTTTCAGGAAAGCATATATCCCCTGCCTACTGTTTGTAATAGAAGAGAAGAGTCAGGGGGGAGTACTGTAAAGCTACATCTCACAGGATACACTGGAGAGTCTGCATACAGCGCACACAGATATATTTATATATATATTTATATATATATACAGTACAGACCAAAAGTTTGGACACACCTTCTCATTCAAAGAGTTTTCTTTATTTTCATGACAATGAAGGCATCAAAACTATGAATTAACACATGTGGAATTATATACATAACAAACAAGTGTGAAACAACTGAAAATATGTCATATTCTAGGTTCTTCAAAGTAGCCACCTTTTGCTTTGATTACTGCTTTGCACACTCTTGGCATTATATTGATGAGCTTCAAGAGGTAGTCCCCTGAAATGGTCTTCCAACAGTCTTGAAGGAGTTCCCAGAGATGCTTAGCACTTGTTGGCCCTTTTGCCTTCACTCTGCAGTCCAGCTCACCCCAAACCATCTCGATTGGGTTCAGGTCCGGTGACTGTGGAGGCCGGGTCATCTGGCGCAGCACCCCATCACTCTCCTTCATGGTCAAATAGCCCTTACTTTCAAAGTTTTCCCAATTTTTCGGCTGACTGACTGACCTTCATTTCTTAAAGTAATGATGGCCACTCGTTTTCCTTTACTTAGCTGTTTTTTTCTTGACATAATACAAATTCTAACAGTCTATTCAGTAGGACTATCAGCTGTGTATCCACCTGACTTCTCCTCAACGCAACTGATAGTCCCAACCCCATTTAAAAGGCAAGAAATCCCACTTATTAAACCTGACAGGGCACACCTGTGAAGTGAAAACCATTTCAGGGGACTACCTCTTGAAGCTCATCAAGAGAATGCCAAGAGTGTGCAAAGCAGTAATCAAAGCAAAAGGTGACTACTTTGAAGAACCTAGAATATGACATATTTTCAGTTGTTTCACACTTGTTTGTTATGTATGTAATTCCACATGTGTTAATTCATAGTTTTGATGCCTTCAGTGTGAATCTACAATTTTCATAGTCATGGAAATAAAGAAAACTCTTTGAATGAGAAGGTGTGTCCAAACTTTTGGTTTGTACTGCTCAAAACGATAAACAATAAATACAGTATATATATTCTGAGTCAGGGAGAATATTATGAAGCTGCATCTCATAGGAATACATTGGAGATTCTGCACACAGCAAATACAAATAGTGCATATGTTTAGTGTGAGACCTGGGCATTGTCTCCTTTTTTATCTTTTCAGGAAAAGCATATATCCCCTGCCTACTGTTTGTATTAGAAGAGAAAAGTCAGGGGGGAGTACTGTGACGCTACATCTCACAGGATACACTGGAGAGTCTGCATACAGCGCACACAGATATATATATATATATACACTTACCTAAAGAATTATTAGGAACACCTGTTCTATTTCTCATGAATGCAATTATCTAGTCAACCAATCACATGGCAGTTGCTTCACTGCATTTAGGGGGGTGGTCCTGGTCAAGACAATCTCCTGAACTCCAAACTGAATGTCAGAATGGGAAAGAAAGGTGATTTAAGCAATTTTGAGCGTGGCATGGTTGTTGGTGTCAGACGGGCCGGTCGGAGTATTTCACAATCTGCTCAGTTACTGGGATTTTCACGCACAACCATTTCTAGGGTTTACAAAGAATGGTGTGAAAAGGGAAAAACATCCAGTATGCGGCAGTCCTGTGGGCAAAAATGCCTTGTGGATGCTAGAGGTCAGAGGAGAATGGGCCGACTGATTCAAGCTGATAGAAGAGCAACGTTGACTGAAATAACCACTCGTTACAACCGAGGTCTGCAGCAAAGCATTTGTGAAGCCACAACACGCACAACCTTGAGGCGGATGGGCTACAACAGCAGAAGACCCCACCGGGTACCACTCATCTCCACTACAAATCGGAAAAAGAGGCTACAATTTGCACGAGCTCACCAAAATTGGACTGTCGAAGACTGGAAAAATGTTGCCTGGTCTGATGAGTCTCGATTTCTGTTGAGACATTCAAATGGTAGAGTCCGAATTTGGCGTAAACAGAATGAGAACATGTATCCATCCTCTGATGGCTACTTCCAGCAGGATAATGCACCATGTCACAAAGCTCCAATCATTTCAAATTGGTTTTTTGAACATGACAATGAGTTCACTGCACTAAAATGGCCCCCACAGTCACCAGATCTCAACCCAATAGAGCATCTTTGGGAAGTGGTGGAACGGGAGCTTCGTGCCCTAGATGTGCATCCCTTAAATCTCCATCAACTGCAAGATGCTATCCTATCAATATGGGCCAACATTTCTAAAGAATGCTATCAGCACCTTGTCGAATCAATGCCACGTAGAATTAAGGCAGTTCTGAAGGCAAAAGGGGGTCCAACACCGTATTAGTATGGGGGCACTAATAATTCTTTAGGTGAGTGTATATACTGTATATAAAAAGAAAATATATGGCAGCACCAATTCACAATGGTAGTCACGGGTGCTATGTCCCAGGGTGTAACTTCTTACCCAAAAATATAGAAGGAAACGGACAGCACTTCCAATAGAAAACCGTAATTTATTCAGCTCTGTGTTCGAGCTGAAACATTGCTTCACTGTGCCACTGTGGCTGAATGAATCACGGTTTTCTATTGGAAGTGCTGTCCGTTTCCTTCCATATATATATATATATATATATATATATATACAGTCAGGTCTATAAATATTGGGACGTCGACACAATGCTACCATTTTTGGCTCTATACATCACCACAATGGATTTGAGATGAAACAAACAAGATGTGCTTTACCTGCAGACTGTCAGCTTTAATTTGAGGGTATTTACATCCAAATCAGGTGAACGGTGCAGGAATTAAAACTGTTTGCATATGTGCCTCCCTCTTGTTAAGGGACCAAAAGTAATGGGACAATTGACTTCTCAGCTGTTCCATGGCCAGGTGTGTGTTATTCCCTCATTATCCCAATTACAATGAGCAGATAAAAGGTCCAGAGGTCATTTCAAATGTGCTTTTTGCATTTGGAATCTGTTGCTGTCAACTCTCAAGATGAGATCCAAAGAGCTGTCACTATCAGTGAAGCAAGCCATCATTTGGCGGAAAAAACACAACAAACCCATCAGAGAGATAGCAAAAACATTAGGCCTGGCCAAAACAACTGTTTGGAACATTCTTAAAAATAAGGAACACATCGGTGAGCTCAGCAACAGCAAAATACCCGGAAGACCACGGAAAACAACTGTAGTGGATGACCGAAGAATTATTTCCCTGGTGAAGAAAACACCCTTCACAACAGTTGGACAGATAAAGAACACTCTCCAGTAGGTAGGTGTATGTGTGCCAAAGTCAACAATCAAGAGAAGACTTCACCAGAGTGAATACAGAGGGTTCACCACAAGATGTAAACCATTGGTGAGCCTCAAAAACAGGAAGGCCAGATTAGAGTTTGCCAAACTACATCTAAAAAAGCCTTCACAGTTCTGGAACAACATCCTATTGACAGCTGAGACCAAGATCAACTTGTACCAGAGTGATGGGAAGAGAAGAGTATGGAGAAGGAAAGGAACTGCTCATGATCCTAAGCATACCACCTCATCAGTGAAGCATGGTGGTGGTAGTGTCATGGCGTGGGAATGTATGGCTGCCAATGGGACTGCTTCTCTTGTATTTATTGATGATGTGACTGCTGACAAAAGTAGCAGGATGAATTCTGAAGTGTTTCGGGCAATATTATCTGCTCATATTCATCCAAATGCTTCAAAACTCATTGGACGGCGCTTCACAGTGCAGATGGACAATGACCCAAAGCATACTGCAAAAGCAACCAAATAGTTATTTAAGGGAAAGAAGTGGAATGTTCTGCAATGGCCAAGTCAATCACCTGACCTGAATCCGATTGAGCATTTCACTTGCTGAAGACAAAACTGAAGGGAAAATGCCCCAAGAACAAGCAGGAACTGAAGACAGTTGCAGTAGAGGCCTGGCAGAGCATCACCAGGGATGAAACCCAGCGTCTGGTGATGTCTATGCGTTCCAGACTTCAGGCTGTAATTGACTGCAAAGGATTTGCAACCAAGTATTAAAAAGTGAAAGTTTGATTTATGATGATTATTCTGTCCCATTACTTTTGGTCCCTTAACAAGTGGGAGGCACATATGCAATCTGTTGTAATTCCTGCACCGTTCACCTGATTTGGATGTAAATACCTCAAATTACAGCTGACAGTCTGCAGGTAAAGCACATCTTGTACCTTTCATTTCATATCCATTGTGGTGGTGTATAGAGCCAAAAATGGTAGAATTGTGTCGATGTCCCAATATTTATGGACCTGACTGTATATATATACTGAGTCAGGGAGAATAGTATGAAGCTGCATCTCATAGGAATACACTGTAGATTCTGTACACAGCACACACAAGAAGTATATATGTTTAATGGAGGCCAAGTGACTTTTATAATTGTGCAGCTAAACATTGTTCAGACTCACGTGCTATATCACTGCTTTCTTGATCTCTAAGAAAGAAAAAGGCAACATTGATATATTTAGAAGCACTTGATGTATGGGATGTATGGGGGGCTCTCAGCATTCTATTGAGACTCGTTAGTATGAATGGGGGCTCCTGTCCATGCAAAGCTCATCCATTTAGTGGTAGCCCTTGTAATTGTGACTTATCCTTAGCACACCGAGTCTTTCTTCTTCTGCTTGGAGTCATTGCAGGTAAGCTCTGTGGATAAACATCACATTCAGAGACCAAGCCGAGCAGAATATTCCATTGCTGAAGCCAATTATCTGCACAGTGTGACCTGATTCTAATGCTGCTCTGTTAAGCCACATTTCATGCTCTTCAAGTCAGATAAAAGTGAAAACATAAGGAATTGCATGACAATATATTCCATTCCAGTTCTCATATACAGTACGGATCTAGGTAATGGCAGCGCACCAGAGACCGGGACAAGATCTCTATGAAGCGGCAGACAGCACAATTATATGTAACCAGGAGTTAAATCAATTAATCTGGGCTGCAGAAAAACTGGTCAATCTACAGGAAAGTTGGGTAAAAAACAATATGGCCTCTATTACAGCCCCCCACAATAAAGCCACTCAGCTTTCCAAGAACCCTGAATGTGAAATGTGCTGAGTTATAAGGCAAGAAGTGTACAAAGGCACAACTAGACCTCAGTATATTAAGGCTTCAGGCAAGAGGACAACTCGGGTTTGTACCAAATTTTGTAAATTCGGGTACCCGGACCCGAACCCGGACTTTTTCACAGAAGTTCGGGTTCGGTGTTCGGGTGATTTTATTATTTTCTATTATAACATGGTTATAATGAAAAATAATGGCATTCTTAAGACAGAATTCTAAATAAAATGGCCATTAAGGGGTTAAAAATAATTTTAAAAAAACTCACCTCATCCACTTGATTGCACAGCCGGTATCCTCTTCTTTCTGCAGGACCTGCAAAAGGACCTGCATTGACGTCACCGCGCTAACCCGCGTGGTGAGCGCGGTGACGTCATCGCAGACCCTGTTGAATGAAGATAGAAGGACCTGTAGTGACATCATCGCGCTCACCACGTGGTGAGCGCGGTGACATCATCGCAGGTCCTTTTGCAGGTCCTGCAGAAAGAAGCGGATAGCGGCTGCGCCATCAAGTGGATCAGGTAAGTTGTTTTAAATTTTTTAATGCCCTTTTTTTTAGCATTCTGTCTTAAGAATGCTATTATTTTTCATTACTACCATGTTATAACGGAAAATAATAAATTGAAGTTAAGGGGTCCGGGTTCGGGGTCAAGTTCGGGTCAAGTCTGGGTCCCGAACCCGAGATTTGACCTGAAGTTTGGACGAACCCGGTGAACCCAAACTTCCACGGGTTCGCTCATCCCTAGTCATACGCGCAACAGAATTGTGGTTGTCACCTGATTTTACAATGTGTTGTCAGTGCTTTTCCATAGGGCAGCAGGTGAAACCCTTTGCATTATCACTTTGAATTGGTCACTAATAATTCAGCTCTGCTACATCTGAACATTTATAGGTGTTCCCAGCTGCTTCCCATTCAAAGGCACAAGGAACACAGGGGCATAGTTGTAGGTCATGCAGAAGTAACAGATGCATGTGGGCCCTGATGGGGGCCCCTCTGCCATATAAGAAGACACTAGTATTATAAATGGCACGTGGTACTGTAGGTGGGGACCTTGTTACAAGTTTTACACTGGGACCCAGGAGCTTCAAGTTAAGTCTCCTCCGGCACGTCTGTCAGCTTTGTATATAGTACTGCCATACAGATCCCGTTGAATCCCTGTACTGATGTGTCCTTTCTTAACTTTTCTCTTGGCTCAACATATAATGAGATGTATGGAATGAGTTACAATACTCGAGGATGAACAGCACTCCTTGGTATAAATGCAGTGGGTGCTCATCTCCAGGGGGGGTGGTAAATTCCCCCCCAAAAAAATATAGTATGATATAAAAGATGAAAATATAAAAAAATAAAAAACTAAGACAGCACATTCAAACTTGTGGAATTTTTGGCTGTCTCCATTATTTATTTATTTTTTCATCTTTTCTGTTGATGTATGGAATGAGATGACCAATTTATTTATTTATTTATTTTTTTACAAAATATGATTTTGCGATACTCTGTCAACAAATGTCTATTCAAAATGTGTCTATGTGCAGCCTCCCAGTGGTTGGGATATGGATCTGGAGGCACTGTGACGCTCGGCTGCCGGTGACGTATCTGGAGGTAATGTAACGCTCGGCTGCCGGTGATGTATCTGGAGGTAATGTGACGCTCGGCTGCCGGTGACGTATCTGGAGGTAATGTGACGCTCGGCTGCCGGTGACGTATCTGGAGGTAAAGAGACGCTCGGCTGCCGGTGACGTATCTGGAGGTATGTGACGCTCGGCTGCCGGTGACGTATCTGGAGGTAATGTGACGCTCGGCTGCCGGTGACGTATCTGGAGGTAAAGAGACGCTCGGCTGCCGGTGACGTATCTGGAGGTATGTGACGCTCGGCTGCCGGTGACGTATCTGGAGGTAATGTGACGCTCGGCTGCCGGTGACGTATCTGGAGGTACTGTGACGCTCGGCTGCCGGTGACGTATCTGGAGGTACTGTGACGCGCTCGGCTGCCGGTGACGTATCTGGAGGTAATGTGACGCTCGGCTGCCGGTGACGTATCTGGAGGTAATGTGATACTCGGCTGCCGGTGACGTATCTGAAGGTACTGTGACGCTCGGCTGCCGGTGACGTATCTGGAGGTACTGTGACACTCGGCTGCCGTTGACGTATCTGGAGGTACTGTGACGCTCGGCTGCCGGTGACGTATCTGGAGGTATGTGACGCTCGGCTGCCGGTGACGTATCTGGAGGTAATGTGACGCTCGGCTGCCGGTGACGTATCTGGAGGTAAAGAGACGCTCGGCTGCCGGTGACGTATCTGGAGGTATGTGACGCTCGGCTGCCGGTGACGTATCTGGAGGTAATGTGACGCTCGGCTGCCGGTGACGTATCTGGAGGTAAAGAGACGCTCGGCTGCCGGTGACGTATCTGGAGGTATGTGACGCTCGGCTGCCGGTGACGTATCTGGAGGTAATGTGACGCTCGGCTGCCGGTGACGTATCTGGAGGTACTGTGACGCTCGGCTGCCGGTGACGTATCTGGAGGTACTGTGACGCGCTCGGCTGCCGGTGACGTATCTGGAGGTAATGTGACGCTCGGCTGCCGGTGACGTATCTGGAGGTAATGTGACGCTCGGCTGCCGGTGACGTATCTGGAGGTAATGTGATACTCGGCTGCCGGTGACGTATCTGGAGGTACTGTGACGCTCGGCTGCCGGTGACGTATCTGGAGGTACTGTGACACTCGGCAGCCGGTGACGTATCTGGAGGTACTGTGACGCTCGGCTGCCGGTGACGTATCTGGAGGTAATGTGACGCTCGGCTGCCGGTGACGTATCTGGAGGTACTGTGACGCTCGGCTGCCGGTGACGTATCTGGAGGTAATGTGACGCTCGGCTGCCGGTGACGTATCTGGAGGTACTGTGACGCTCGGCTGCCGGTGACGTATCTGGAGGTACTGTGACGCGCTCGGCTGCCAGTAACGTATCTGGAATTTATTTACAATGTGAAATGATGACGAGCATGAATCCTTACAAAACATTTTTTTTTTTTATTTCCCAGCGGTCGCTGAATGAGT
Organism: Bufo bufo; assembly: GCF_905171765.1. Taxonomy (NCBI): domain Eukaryota; kingdom Metazoa; phylum Chordata; class Amphibia; order Anura; family Bufonidae; genus Bufo; species Bufo bufo. Next base: position 12,532,641 of record NC_053391.1, read on the forward strand.
TGAGATTTGTCTAGCCTGCTGCAGTGAACCAGATCACACGGCATATACTGTAGGCAGCCGGCGGCTTTGCTGGGGCCGGTGCAGCATTCTGGGTTTTGTCGAGGGATCATTCTGGCCTTTTGTTCAGTGAGACGGCAGAACTGGTTTTGTCATTTATATACTTCTAGCTTTGTTGGTGCTTAAGGGGATTACTGAGCAGCAAGTACATAAAACCACAGGTAGCGCACTGTGATACTGGCATGAGTGGAGCCAAATGATAAACTCAACTCAGCTCCATACTCATCCACATAGGTGTAACCCTTAGGCTCCATTCACATCATAACATGTGCTTCCTTTGTATGCAATACCATGGTCGACTGTGATATTCCATACCTAGTTTTTGCAATATACTGACATATACTGAACAGACCCATTGAGTATGGGCTATCATGTGGGCTATCATGTGGGCTATCATGTAGACTATCATGTGGACTATTATCTGGACTATCATGTGGGCTAGTATCTGGACTATCATGGGCTATCATGTGGACTATTATCTGGACTATCATCTGAACTATCATATGGACTATCATGTGGGTTATTATCTGGGCTATCATGTGGGCTATCATGTGGGCTATCATGTGGGCTATCATGTGGACTATCATCTGAACTATCATATGGACTATCATGTGGGTTATTATCTGGGCTATCATGTGGGCTATCATGTGGACTATTATCTGGACTATCGTGGGCTATCATGTGGACTATTATCTGGACTATCATCTGAACTATCATATGGACTATCATGTGGGCTATTATCTGGACTGTCATGTTGGCTATCATGTGGGCTATCATGTGGACTATTATCTGGACTATCATGTGAACTATCATGTCGGCTATTATCTGGACTATTGTGGGCTATCATGTGGACTATTATCTGGACTATCATCTTAACTATCATATGGACTATCATGTGGGCTATTATCTAGACTATCATGTGGGCTATCATGTAGACTATCATGTGGACTATCATGTGGACTATCATGTAAACTATCATGTCGGCTATTATCTGGACTATCGTGGGCTATCATGTGGACTATTATCTGGACTATCATCTGAACTATCATATGGACTATCATGTGGGCTATTTTGTGAGCTATTATGTGGGCTATTATCTACACTATTGTGGACTATCATGTGGATTATTATGTGGGCTATCATATGGACTATCATGTGGGTCATTATCTGCACTATTGTGGACTATCATGTGGACTATCATGTGGATTATTATGTGGACTATCATGTGGATTATTATGTGGGCTATCATATGGACTATCATGTGGGTCATTATCTGCACTATTGTGGACTATCATGTGGACTATCATGTGGATTATTATGTGGGCTATCATATGGACTATTATGTGGACTATCATCTGAAGTATCATATAGACTATCATGTGGGAAATTATCTGGACTATCATGTAGGCTATTATCTGGACTATCATGTGGGCAATTATCTGGACTATCATGTGGGCTATTATCTGGACTATCATGTGAACTATCATGTCGGCTATTATCTGGGCTATCATGGGCTATCATGTGGACTATTATCTGGACTATCATCTGAACTATCATATGGACTATCATGTGGGCTATTATCTGGACTGTCATGTTGGCTATCATGTGGGCTATCATGTGGACTATTATCTGGACTATCATGTGAACTATCATGTCGGCTATTATCTGGACTATTGTGGACTATTATCTGGACTCTCATCTTAACTATCATATGGACTATCATGTGGGCTATTATCTAGACTATCATGTGGGCTATCATGTAGACTATCATGTGGACTATCATGTGGACTATCATGTAAACTATCATGTCGGCTATTATCTGGACTATCGTGGGCTATCATGTGGACTATTATCTGGGCTATCATCTGAACTATCATATGGACTATCATGTGGGCTATTTTGTGAGCTATTATGTGGGCTATTATCTACACTATTGTGGACTATCATGTGGATTATTATGTGGGCTATCATATGGACTATCATGTGGGTCATTATCTGCACTATTGTGGACTATCATGTGGACTATCATGTGGATTATTATGTGGACTATCATGTGGATTATTATGTGGACTATTATGTGGATTATTATGTGGGCTATCATGTGGGCTATCATATGGACTATCATGTGGGTCATTATCTGCACTATTGTGGACTATCATGTGGACTATCATGTGGATTATTATGTGGACTATCATGTGGATTATTATGTGGGCTATCATATGGACTATTATGTGGACTATCATCTGAAGTATCATATAGACTATCATGTGGGAAATTATCTGGACTATCATGTAGGCTATTATCTGGACTATCATGTGGGCAATTATCTGGACTATCATGTGGGCTATTATCTGGACTATCATGTGAACTATCATGTCGGCTATTATCTGGGCTATCATGGGCTATCATGTGGACTATTATCTGGACTATCATCTGAACTATCATATGGACTATCATGTGGGCTATTATCTGGACTGTCATGTTGGCTATCATGTGGGCTATCATGTGGACTATTATCTGGACTATCATGTGAACTATCATGTCGGCTATTATCTGGACTATTGTGGGCTATCATGTGGACTATTATCTGGACTATCATCTTAACTATCATATGGACTATCATGTGGGCTATTATCTAGACTATCATGTGGGCTATCATGTAGACTATCATGTGGACTATCATGTGGACTATCATGTAAACTATCATGTCGGCTATTATCTGGACTATCGTGGGCTATCATGTGGACTATTATCTGGACTATCATCTGAACTATCATATGGACTATCATGTGGGCTATTTTGTGAGCTATTATGTGGGCTTTTATCTACACTATTGTGGACTATCATGTGGATTATTATGTGGGCTATCATATGGACTATCATGTGGGTCATTATCTGCACTATTGTGGACTATCATGTGGACTATCATGTGGATTATTATGTGGACTATCATGTGGATTATTATGTGGGCTATCATATGGACTATTATGTGGACTATCATCTGAAGTATCATATGGACTATCATGTGGGAAATTATCTGGACTATCATGTAGGCTATTATCTGGACTATCATGTGGGCAATTATCTGGACTATCATGTGGGCTATTATCTGGACTATCATGTGAACTATCATGTCGGCTATTATCTGGGCTATCATGGGCTATCATGTGGACTATTATCTGGACTATCATCTGAACTATCATATGGACTATCATGTGGGCTATTTTGTGAGCTATTATGTGGGCCATTATCTGCACTATTGTGGACTATCATGTGGATTATTATGTGGGCTATCATGTGGGCTATCATATGGACTATCATGTGGGTCATTATCTGTACTATTGTGGACTATCATGTGGACTATCATGTGGATTATTATGTGGGCTATCATGTAAACTATCATGTGGTCATTCCTTTATATTTAGGAGTCAAGACACGCAGGCAGATGTCTATGGGAGTAACACACAAAAATGACAAGCATAAAGTGAGGAATAACTAGGGAACGGCAAAATCTGGAGTTCTAAGATCACAGTATATTCCAGAATTGTAATTTCAAGGAGAATATACAGTAAGTAGTTCCTAAAACCAGCATCTTGTTTCAGAAGTGGTTACACATCCTCAGAAGACCTCACAGGCCAAGACAAGTAGGTAACCCGTGCCAAAGCTTATGACGACCCGTGCTTGTCTATCAGTGGGTGCATGCACATTTGCTTTGCAGCATGCTTCACTATTTTCCCCAGTAAAATGATGGATCAGGAGGCACTTCCGGCATTTCGATCAGTCTATTCCTATGATGGAGCAACTGAAATGATTAGTGGAGGTGAAGTAGACATGTGAATGAGCCCCAAACTAGGGCTCTGACATCCATCAGGTTGAACCCTCAGAAAGAAGGCTCAAGGGGTTCAGGTGAATAAGGAACCTAGTAACCACAATTCCCCCAGACCATGAGAAAAACAACATCCAATATGGTCCCCAAAACATGCAAAGGATCATGTGATTGACACACTTACAAAGCGAAAATGAATTATGTGCCACTTCTACAGCCATCAACAGCAGACCACCCCAGAATTGTCTGACATTTTTAGACTGGGCCTTCCCTCAATGGTACTGCTCAGTCGTGTAGGGAATGGCTGCAGATGGATCAGTGGATGAAGATGGTGGTAGACTGGGCACTCCAAGTGGAGGCATTTAGGCTTTTCAGGTTGTCCTGGAAAACTCAACATTTTTCTATGGGTTCCACAATTCAATATGACTTTACCCCCATTCACCTAGACCTGATCCATGCATTCCACAGACATGTCCACCCTAACATTTACTCTAATTTGCTTAATGACTTAAATTTTTCATAAAACCAAGTCAATGCAATATTGTGACATGCCAAACACTTCATAGGCTGCAGTTCGATTCATCACCATGGGGTGGCCACACAAATACATACTAGATAGACATCTCGTGACAGAGTATCACTTTTTATAGACTGCAATTCCCATCTGAAGCACTGGATGGCAACACAGATACATACTTTATAGGATAGACATGTAAAGGCAAAGTATCAATCTTAATAAGCTGCAGTTCCCATCACCACCACAGGGTGGCCACACATTACATATTGGGTAACCATCTTATGACAGAGTATCACTCTTGATAGGCTGTAATCTCCATCAGAACCACTAGGTGGCCAGACAGATACATATACAGTAGGACAGACATGTCGTGGCAAAGTATCACACTTAATAGGCTGTAATCCCCATCAGAACCACTGGGTGATCACACAGATAAATACAGGATATACATCTTGTGACAGAGTATCACTTTAGATAGGCTGCAATTCCCATTTGAACCACTGGGTGGCCACAAAGGTACACATAGGATAGACATGTCTTGGCAAGGTATCACCCTTGACAGGCTGCACTTCCCATCATCACCACTGGGTTGCTACATACAAATATAGCATAGACATCTTGTGACAGAGTATCACAAAATATCATTGTTTTGAAGAACTAGAGACACACCTATAAGAACATGTCCAACAAGGAGGACAGGAAAGGAAGGACACAATTGTATATATGTGTAGTGTTGAGCGCGAATATTTTGAATCTCAAATTTTAATCGTGAATATTGCCACTTTGAGAATTCGCAAATATTTTGAATATAGTGCTATATATTCGTGTTCGCATGCAAATTTATCGCAAATTTATTGCAAATTTATTGCGAATATCGGCACTTAGCAACATCCCTAGCAACCAATAGGAAAGTTGCCTACCCCTTAGTGTTGATCACGAATATTAATTGCGAATATATTACATTGCCGATTTTCGCAATCAAGAAAATAATGACTGCAGATCATGAATTCTCGAATTTGCGAATTTATGGTGAATATTCAGCCAAAAATTTGCGAAATATCGCAAATTGGAATATTGCCTATGCTACTCATCGCTATGTATGTGTATAAAGCACCGGCCAGACTAGTATCTGTCACTGAGGCTGAATGAGGTGACGTTCCATTGTCACTGGAGAGATCGGTGGCTGTTCTTGAAAACAAGAAGTCTGTAGCTGTTTCCATTAGGAATGATGATTAAAAAAAAAGTTTTGCATTAATTAGAGAAGAAAACACGCGAGCCTTTCAAAGCATTCTAGTGCTTAAATGGATTCATCCTCCCACTCAGCCTGTATGCTACGGTATTATTCACAGTCCATCTGGTGGCTGCATTGACAAAGCTGCTACGGTATTTTCTTCATGAACGGCTCACAGGGCGTGATTACCTTATTAAGGCTCAAAAAAACCCTAAAAATATGAAAGAAGACAGAGCAGGAAACGTGTCAAACTATCACATCCGTCAACCTCAGTGAGAACCCACCGGCTGCTCTCTACAAATGGAAAAGAACAACGTTTCTGTGATTCCTTATCCCGAGTGTGAGAGCCCTGGAACTTGGGACTTGGAGGACTGGTCCTATTTCCTCTGGTTGGCACCATTTGGTAGACTGATTTGGTGTTTGCCAAAATTATATACAGTCTTTGTGGATTGCTTTAGTAATATCTGTTTCATGGAAAGCTAGGTGACAATAAAAATACTCAGAGGGAGCCTCAGAAAGTTATAATGTTTCCTATGATTCCAATGGAATCCCAATGGACCAAAACTCCCCAATCTTGGGCAAAGAGCAAGGTATGCATGGCCCACCCCTTGGGTTGTGATGTCTCTTATCAGAGATGCACAGATATGTCCTTCATTAACTTTCATCCTGGTTCAACATAGACCAAGATTTGTGGCAGGAGATGATGTGCATTCATTATGTGATACTCTGTCAGGAGATGTTAATGCTATATGTGTCTACATGCTGCCATCCAGTGGCTGTGATGTGAACTGCAGCCTGCCAAGAGTTTGACAGCATTTAGTACTATTGTATCGACTTTGTTTCATGAGAACTTGTCACTAATCAATTCAAGGTGGACACTGTATGTCCTCTAAGCTAGTCTGGGTGCAGAGCTTAAGGAATCTCTGGTTCTTCCCCTTTAAAACTCACAAAGAAGCATGGACTTTTCAGGTTGCCTCCCACAGAATAACTAGTGGCAGAACTAATGCAGCAGTAGTGTGGTCTGGAACGTCATAAAGGGTCATCACCAGGAAAGCAGTCTTAATAAGGGTGAGACAGGAGAGTTGTCAGGAACAAGGCCAAGTGTCCAAGACTGGAGTAAAACAACAGAAACAATTAAAATAATCCCAAGAGTGAGGCTGGAGATATATCCAGATAAAAGGCAAGGACTGGATGAAGGAAGCATGGACCTTAATGTATTGTAAGTGAACATCATGATCTAGCCTCAGTTATGGAAGAGCATCTGCAAGAAAGGGTTAATACATTCACATGAGATGTTATTCCCTCCTAAAAGAAAGGTGTGATATGTAATTGTACCGCAACACTCCAGACGTTTATGGGGTGAGATAAATTACCTTAGACTGTGGCCTTCGAACAGGTCGGACAAAGTAAGGAAAAAAGCTAAATGCCTCTCACGTTTCCCTCCTGCCCCCTCGTGAACTTTGATAAAAGGATAAATGAGGTGAATTTAACTTGCGTCCAGTGGCATTTACACATCAGTCTGAAAACACATTAAAGTCCAATTTCTTAAACGTCGCTAACAAAATAATTTGTGGCACCGCAGACATGCTCCTGCACTCCAATCAGAGGAGTCACAACTGATCAGTTATTCTAGAGGTTTCAATAAAGTCACATAATAAGTCTTTTTTTTTTCCTAAGTAAGATTAGACCACCCCAACCTCACCCACAACTTAAAAGAGACTACTATAATACTGTCCCCTATATACAAGAATATAACTACTATAATACTGCTCCTATGTACAAGAATATAACTACTATAATACTGCTCCTATGTACAAGAATATAACTACTATAATACTGCCTCCTATGTACAAGAATATAACTACTATAATACTGCTCCTATGTACAATAATATAACTACTATAATACTGCTCCTATGTACAAGAATATAACTACTATAATACTGCTCCTATGTGCAAGAATATAACTACTATAATACTGCTCCTATGTACAAGAATATAACTACTATAATACTGCTCCTATGTACAAGAATATAACTACTATAATACTGCCTCCTATATACAAGAATATAACTACTATAATACTGCCTCCTATGTACAAGAATATAACTACTATAATACTGCTCCTATGTACAAGAATATAACTGCTATAATACTGCCTCCTATGTACAAGAATATAACTACTATAATACTGCTCCTATGTACAAGAATATAACTACTATAATACTGCTCCTATGTACAAGAATATAACTACTATAATACTGCTCCTATGTACAAAAATATAATTACTATAATACTGCCTCTATGTACAAGAATATAACTACTATAATACTGCTCCTATGTACAAGTATATAACTACTATAATACTGCTCCTATGTACAAGAATATAACTACTATAATACTGCTCCTATGTACAAGAATATAACTACTATAATACTGCTCCTGTGTACAAGAATATAACTACTATAATACTGCTCCTATGTACAAGAATATAACTACTATAATACTGCTCCTATGTACAAGAATATAACTACTATAATACTGCCTCCTATGTACAAGAATATAACTACCATAATACTGCTCCTATGTACAAGAATATAACTACTATAATACTGCCTCCTATGTACAAGAATAAAACTACTATAATACTGCTCCTATGTACAAGAATATAACTACTATAATACTGCTCCTATGTACAAGAATATAACTACTATAATACTGCTCCTATGTACAAGAATATAACTACTATAATACTGCCTCCCATGTACAAGAATATAACTACTATAATACTGCCTCCCATGTACAAGAATATAACTACTATAATACTGCTCTTATGTACAATAATATAACTACTATAATACTGCCTCCTATGTACAAGAATATAACTATTATAATATTGCTTCTATGTACAAGAATATAACTACTATAATACTGCCTCCCATGTACAAGAATATAACTACTATAATACTGCCTCCCATGTACAAGAATATAACTACTATAATACTGCTCTTATGTACAATAATATAACTACTATAATACTGCTACTATGTACAAGAATATAACTATTATAATACTGCTCCTATGTAAAAGAATATAACTGCTATAATACTGCTTCTATGTACAAGAATATAATTACCATAATACTGCTCCTATGTACAAGAATATAACTACTATAATACTGCTCCTATGTACAGGAATATAACTACTATAATACTGCTCCTATGTACAAGAATATAACTACTATAATACTGCTCCTATGTACAAGAATATAACTACTATAATACTGCTCCTATGTAAAAGAATATAACTACTATAATACTGCTCCTATGTACAGGAATATAACTACTATAATACTGCCTCCTATGTACAAGAATATAACTACTATAATACTGCTCCTTTGTGCAAGAATATAACTACTATAATACTGCGACTATGTACAAAAATATAACTACTATAATACTGCTCCTATGTACAAAAATATAACTACTATAATACTGCTCCTATGTACAAGAATATAACTACTATAATACTGCTCATATGTACAAGAATATAACTACTATACAGGGAGTGCAGAATTATTAGGCAAGTTGTATTTTTGAGGATTAATTTTATTATTGAACAACAACCATGTTCTCAATGAACCCAAAAAACTCATTAATATCAAAGCTGAATATTTTTGGAAGTAGTTTTTAGTTTGTTTTTAGTTTTAGCTATTTTAGGAGGATATCTGTGTGTGCAGGTGACTATTACTGTCCATAATTATTAGGCATCTTAACAAAAAACAAATATATACCCATTTCAATTATTTATTTTTACCAGTGAAACCAATATAACATCTCAACATTCACAAATATACATTTCTGACATTCAAAAACAAAACAAAAACAAATCAGTGACCAATATAGCCACCTTTCTTTGCAAGGACACTCAAAAGCCTGCCATCCATGGATTCTGTCAGTGTTTTGATCTGTTCACCATCAACATTGCATGCAGAAGCAACCACAGCCTCCCAGACACTGTTCAGAGAGGTGTACTGTTTTCCCTCCTTGTAAATCTCACATTTGATGATGGACCACAGGTTCTCAATGGGGTTCAGATGAGGTGAACAAGAAGGCCATGTCATTAGATTTTCTTCTTTTATACCCTTTCTTGCCAGCCACGCTGTGGAGCACTTGGACGCGTGTGATGGAGCATTGTCCTGCATCAAAATCATGTTTTTCTTGAAGGATGCAGACTTCTTCCTGTACCACTGCTTGAAGAAGGTGTCTTTCAGAAACTGGCAGTAGGACTGGGAGTTGAGCTTGACGCCATCCTCAACCCGAAAAGGCCCCACAAGCTCATCTTTGATGATACCAGCCCAAACCAGTACTCCACCTCCACCTTGCTGGCGTCTGAGTCGGACTGGAGCTCTCTGCCCTTTACCAATCCAGCCACGGGCCCATCCAGACTCACTCTCATTTCATCAGTCCATAAAACCTTAGAAAAATCAGTCTTGAGATATTTCTTGGCCCAGTCTTGACGTTTCAGCTTGTGTGTCTTGTTCAGTGGTGGTCGTCTTTCAGCCTTTCTTACCTTGGCCATGTCTCTGAGTATTGCACACCTTGTGCTTTTTGGCACTCCAGTGATGTTGCAGCTCTGAAATATGGCCAAACTGGTGGCAAGTGGCATCTTGGCAGCTGCACGCTTGACTTTTCTCAGTTCATGGGCAGTTATTTTGCGCCTTGGTTTTTCCACACGCTCCTTGCGACCCTGTTGACTATTTTGAATGAAACGCTTGATTGTTCGATGATCACGCTTCAGAAGCTTTGCAATTTTAAGAGTGCTGTATCCCTCTGCAAGATATCTCAATATTTTTGACTTTTCTGAGCCTGTCAAGTCCTTCTTTTGACCCATTTTGCCAAAGGAAAGGAAGTTGCCTAATAATTATGCACACCTAATATAGGGTGTTGATGTCATTAGACCACACCCCTTCTCATTACAGAGATGCACATCACCTAATATGCTTAATTGGTAGTAGGCTTTCGAGCCTATACAGCTTGGAGTAAGACAACATGCATAAAGAGGATGATGTGGTCAAAATACTCATTTGCCTAATAATTCTGCACACAGTGTAATACTGCTCCTATGTACAGGAATATAACTACTATAATACTGCTCCTATGTACAAGAATATAACTACTATAATACTGCTCCTATGTACAAGAATATAACTACTATAATACTGCCGCTATGTACAGGAATATAAATACTATAATACTGCTCCTATGTACAAGAATATAACTACTATAATACTGCTCTTATGTACAAGAATATAACTACTATAATACTTCCTCCTATGTACAAGAATATAACTATTATAATACTGCTCCTATGTACAGGAATATAACTGCTATAATACTGCTCCTATGTACAAGAATATAACTACTATAATACTGCTCCTATGTACAGGAATATAACTACTATAATACTGCTCCTATGTACAAGAATATAACTACTATAATACTGCTCCTATGTACAAGAATATAACTACTATAATACTGCTCCTATGTACAAGAATATAACTACTATAATACTGCTCCTTTGTACAAGAATATAACTACAATAATACTGCACCTATGTACAAGAATATAACTACTATAATACTGCCTCCTTTGTACAAGAATATAACTACTATAATACTGCTCCTATGTACAAGAATATAACTACTATAATACTGCTTCTATGTACAAGAATATAACTACTATAATACTGCATCCTATGTACAAGAAAATAACTACTATAATACTGCTCCTATGTACAAGAATATAACTACTATAATACTGCTCCTATGTACAAGAATATAACTACTATAATACTGCTCCCATGTACAAGAATATAACTATTATAATACTGCCTCCTATGTACAAGAATATAACTGCTATAATACTGCCTCCTATGTACAAGAATATAACTACTATAATACTGCTCCTATGTACAAGAATATAACTACTATAATACTGCTCCTATGTACAAGAATATAACTACTATAATACTGCTCCTATGTACAAGAATATAACTACTATAATACTGCCTCCTATGTGCAAGAATATAACTACTATAATACTGCCTCCTATGTACAGGAATATAACTACTATAATACTGCTCCTATGTACAAGAATATAACTACTATAATACTGCTCCTATGTACAAGTATATAACTACTATAATGCTGCTCCTATGTACAAGAATATAACTACTATAATACTGCTCCTATGTACAAGAATATAACTACTATAATACTGCTCCTATGTACAGGAATATAACTACTATAATACTGCTCCTATGTACAAGAATATAACTACTATAATACTGCTCTTATGTACAAGAATATAACTACTATAATACTGCTCTTATGTACAAGAATATAACTACTATAATACTGCTCCTATGTACAAGAATATAACTACTATAATACTGCTCTTATGTACAAGAATATAACTACTATAATACTGCTCTTATGTACAAGAATATAACTACTATAATACTGCTCCTATGTGCAAGAATATGACTACTATAATACTGCTCTTATGTACAAGAATATAACTACTATAATACTGCTCTTATGTACAAGAATATAACTACTATAATACTGCCCCCTTATGTATAAGAAAATGAGCACAAACCAACATGAGAATGACCGCATTGGGCTATGTTGCTTCTGAGTTATTCTTCTGCACAGGAGATGATAGGGCAGGAATACATTGGAGATCCATTATGTGGTGGATGTAGGAGACCACAGTGCAATTCTCCAGGGTAAGAGGGTTAATAAACAGAAGCTCGGCTCTTACTTACTAATTTATTGTCATTTGTTTGATTTAAGGCTAATTGGCTTATGGAAATAATTGATTAATAAACCATCTGTACACTACGCTTCCTCGTATAATGTTTGTCTTGCATGCAGTATTCATATTGCATCCTCTATTACACCGTAGGCATAGATCGGCTCTCTTAGACTCTATGTACAGTACCGTACACACACTGAATGAATTTTGATTAGTTTGGCTGCAACAGGATCATCCTTGGACTTTGTCCGGGTTTCTACAATTTATAATACTGTACCATGGGAGATGTCATGACAACTACTATGGACAAGGTATAAACTATCAATGGTTGTCAGCCAGCCAGACTTCCTTCCCAGAGAAGTCATGTCCCCCATGTGATGATCACACAGGTCCATGCTTCTTTTAAGACACAGATGTAGCAAGCGTTGCAAGATGTAAATTGGTTCTATACATTTTAAATAAAAAGTTTCTGTATTCAGCAATCTCCTGAGCTCCCTCTAGTGGTGGCTGTATATGTCTGTATGTAGTAATCTCCTGAGCTCCATCTAGTGGTGGCTGTATGTATCTGTAAACTGTAATCTTCTGAGCTCCCTCTAGTGGTGGCTGTATATATCTGTATGTAGTAATCTCCTGAGCTCCCCCTAGTGGTGACTGTATATATCTGTATGCAGTAATCTCCTGAGCTCCCTCTAGTGTTGGCTGTATTTATCTGTATGTAGTAATCTCCTGTGCTCCCTCTAGTGGTGGCTGTATATATCTGTATGCAGTAATCTCCTGAGCTCCCTCTAGTGGTGGCTGTATATATCTGTATGTAGTAATCTCCTGAGCTCCCTCTACTAGTGTCTGCAAAGAGCCTGAATTTTATCATTTCTCTCATGGGATTTAAAGCGTTCTATCAGGAAAAGTATGTTGTGACCACTATAAAGGAATACACTTCTCAGCATTGTAATTACAATGCCAGAAAGGAAAGGTCATGAAATTATGGAAATCACAGGCTCAATAAACATGTTAATGATATGCAAATGATAACAAAATGGAAACAAAATATTCGAAGCAACTCGATTTATTCGGTATGCAGTATGAGTGTCATGTGCAGAAATCCACGCACTTATATGCCTTGGCTGCTATCACTGAGGTTATTAATGTTTGTTTGAGGAATGCACTGTTACGCTGATTGCACGGAGATCATCAAGATCCACTGCTGGCAGCTCCCTTTTAAATGCCTGACCAATGACATCCCAGATGCGCTCAATGGGAGACAAGTCTGGAGATGCTGCAGGCCATGGTATTACATGTATGCTTACAGTAACAGGAGCAACATGCAATCTGGCATTGTACTGTTGAAAAATGGCTTCTTGGAGAAATGGCTGTACCTCTGGTTCCACGACCAAATCAATGTGTCACCAAGTTGTTAGTACCTGAAATGAAGACTTCAAAGTTCAGCTACCATACATTAGTCCACTTCACACCATAATCCCGAAAGTAGGATCGGTGTGACATTCCCTTGGGATGGCCTCTTTATGTTATTGCCCATGTTGTCTTCAGACCAATCTTCGGCTATCACTGCATCCAAGACTATATGCTATAGATGATAGACCTCCATTGGCGTCTTGCTGTGCATCGTGATAGCTTTTGAGAGCGGTGCCGTAAGGTCTGTTAACACCTATAGCAGGACGTCTTGCTCGTAGCCCAAACATGCAGACACCTTCTGATGGTTTGTGTAGACATTGTTTGCTGCCCTAGGCTTGGGATGTGACGTCCAATTTGACTTGCAGTGAAGAATGGACCACTACGCGCCATTCTTCTAAACAGACAATATGTCAGTGCAGAGATTGTCGTATCTGCACCTTTGGCTGTCATTTCAGTTTATTGTTTGCACCGGGACATGCAAAGTTGAAGAGTGCTGACATCTCGGCCTTGTTTGTGAAATCCAGTAAACAGTCCTAGGTCAGGGCAAGCAGCAAAGGGTCAGAATATGGAAAACAGGCAGAGGTCGGTACACATGCAGACAATAAACTATAGCACCACTTATCAGGAACTAGTGGACTAGGAACCGTATTCTTCAGGCACCCTCCAACTGGGAACGTACCTAAAGTACTCCAAGGTGGCCAGACATAGGCTGGTGAAGATTAGGCCGCACGCACACTCTATCCAGATCTCAAAGGGCAGAGGAGGTTTGGCTGGCAAGCAGGCTCCAGAGTTCCTCCCTGTCGGGAGGGTGGTCCATGTTGCCAGGACCTGGAGTGCTGAAGCATGCGATTAAGACATCGGTAACTTCTGCAACAAAATGTGATGTTTATGATAAAGAATACTTCCATAACGTATCATTCAATGGACATACCGCAATTTTTGCAAAAAATCGGAGGTACAGTATTGGCCCATAACCTGGTATGAATGCAAAATTAAGTGTTAACATAAGGTGGAGATGTCTGAAGCCCTGGTCAGTCAGGTGCATGATCCCTTTGGTTGCATGGTTTATACACAGAGGGATAAACCGAAAAATCTAAGAAAAAAACAAACAACAATTTGATGATTGAACGGGTTAATAAAACTCAGCATTTTTCAGACGAGAGAAAAGCATTTTCGCGGTGAAATCCCTGGCAGCTATTTTCCAGCATCCTGATATGTTTTGTAATTATGTATGGGGAAATGAATGGGTCTGCGTTGCTGTGTGACACGCGGCCAGCAAAACCCGGGAAACATCAGCCAATAACATGATTGATAGCATGTAGTATTTTCCACTGTTGCTGTGGCAGATGGTGGCTTTAGGTAATTAGACACGAGGGGGTATAAATGGCTATGACATTACACAGAGGCCCGAAACGGTTTGCAACGTTGTCAGACTTCATGGGCGTCTGCATAGAGCGTAATCACTCCTCACATCCCGTTGTGTTTCATTTGGATTAAATTTTTATAAACATCTTTTTTTTCTCTCTCTTTTAATCATTTATTTGTCCTTTCCTTCAAGTCTCTAATGTGGAGGAACTGAACAAAATCATCTCCGAAACTAAGGCTGTGTGCACACTTGTAGGTAGTGTCCTCCGGCCTCCTGCTATGTCACCCCGCCAAACCTAACAGCCCAGGGATGTCCAGCACATATGAACCCGCAGTGCAATAAACATCTGCTCCATAACTGGTGTGTTCTGGTATTTGGATATGGATGGATGGATAGATAGATAGATATGAGATAGATAGATATGAGATATATAGATATAGATAGATTGATAGATTAAATACACAAGTAAACCACCAGCACAAACATCTCAGCAGACCGGCCTCTATAACCTACCTCCATCTTTTAAATGGTCCAAGATCTCAGCCCCAAAGTATATGGAGACCATAAACAGCGCAGAGATCATGGAGATGATCCATAACTTCCATAGTACAGTGTACAGTTGCAAGAAAAAGTATGTGAACCCTTTGGAATGATATGGATTTCTGCACAAATTGGTCATAAAATGTGATCTGATCTTCATCTATGTCACAACAATAGACTATCACAGTCTGCTTAAACTAATAACACACAAAGATTTAAATGTTACCATGTTTTTATTGAACACACCATGTAAATATTCACAGTGCAGGTGGAAAAAGTATGTGAACCCCTAAACTAATGACATCTCCAAGAGCTAATTGGAGTGAGGTGTCAGCCAACTGGAGTCCAATCAATGAGATGAGATTGGAGGTGTTGGTTACAGCTGCCCTGCCCTATAAAAAACACACACTAGTTCTGGGTTTGCTTTTCACAAGAAGCAATGCCTGATGTGAATGATGCCTCGCACAAAAGAGCTCTCAGAAGACCTACGATTAACGATTGTTGACTTGCATAAAGCTGGAAAGGGTTATAAAAGTATCTCCAAAAGCCTTGCTGTTCATCAGTCCACAGTAAGACAAATTGTCTATAAATGGAGAAAGTTCAGCACTGCTGCTACTCTCCCTAGGAGTGGCCGTCCTGTAAAGATGACTGCAAGAGCACAGCGCAGACTGCTCAATGAGGTGAAGAAGAATCCTAGAGTGTCAGCTAAAGACTTACAAAAGTCTCTGGCATATGCTAACATACCTGTTAGCGAATCTACGATACGTAAAACATTAAACAAGAATGGATTTCATGGGAGGATACCACAGAGGAAGCCACTGCTGTCCAAAAAAAACATTGCTGCACGTTTACAGTTTGCACAAGAGCACCTGGATGTTCCACAGCAGTACTGGCAAAATATTCTGTGGACAGATGAAACCAAAGTTAAGTTGTTTGGAAGAAACACACAACACTATGTGTGGAGAAAGAGAGGCACAGCACACCAACATCAAAACCTCATCCCAACTGTGAAGTATGGTGGTGGGGGCATCATGGTTTGGGGCTGCTTTGCTGCGTCAGGGCCTGGACGGATTGCTATCGAAGGAAAAATGAATTCCCACGTTTATCAAGACATTTTGCAGGAGAACTTAAGGCCATCTGTCCACCAGCTGAAGCTCAACAGAAGATGGGTGTTGCAACAGGACAACGACCCAAAGCATAGAAGTAAATCAACAACAGAATGGCTTAAACAGAAGAAAATCCGCCTTCTGGAGTGGCCCAGTCAGAGTCCTGCCCTCAACCCGATTGAGATGCTGTGGCATGACCTCAAGAAAGCGATTCACACCAGACATCCCAAGAATATTGCTGAACTGAAACAGTTCTGTAAAGAGGAATGGTGAAGAATTACTCCTGACCATTGTGCACGTCTGATCTGCAACTACAGGAAACGTTTGGTTGAAGTTATTGCTGCCAAAGGAGGTTCAACCAGTTATTGAATCCAAGGGTTCACATACTTTTTCCACCTGCACTGTCAATGTTTACATGGTGTGTTCAATAAAAACAGGGTAACATTTAATTCTTTGTGTGTTATTAGTTTAAGCAGACTGTGATTGTCTATTGTTGTGACTTAGATGAAGATCAGATCACATTTTATGACCAATTTGTGCAGAAATCCATATCATTCCAAAGGGTTCACATACTTTTACTTGCAACTGTATATGCTGAACCCAGAAGGAGTAAATCTTGCGGTAAGGGACTTTAATAATATACCTTACACCATGGCGGAAATGTCTGGCCTCAAAAGCTGCAACAAAAAGCCAAAAAAGCAAAAACCAACAGTTGGTTCGACCGGGAGTGTAAAGATATAAGGAAGGTGCTAAGAATTGCCTCAAATAGGAAACACCAAGATCAGAACAACCCCAGTCTGAGGGAAGCCTACAACAACATACAAAGGCAATACAAAAACATCCTCAGAAAGAAAAAGAAAGGCAGCATCTCAACCAAGCTCCTCCAACTCCAAGATGCTCTCCAGGACAACTCCTTCTGGGAACTATGGAAGCACATGGACAAAATCAGCAAGAACACCAACCTCCACATCCAAAACGGCAACATCTGGCTCCATTACTTCAAGGATCTTTACAAAGCCATCTCGAGGGAGGACCAAAACCCTCTAGACACACCGATCACACTGCAGGAGATAACAGAGAGGATCTCAGTGATAAAGAGTAAAAAAGCCAGTGGCCCAGATGGGATCCTTCCAGAAATGATCAAATACAGCCCACCAGGTATCCAGGCCGCATTAGTAAAACTCTACAATGTTGTGCTGAGTGCCGACTACTTCCCCCAGAGCTGGAACCAGGGCATCATCACCCCCATACACAAGGGCTGAGAAAGGTACGACCCAGCCAACTATAGAGGGATATGTGTCAGCAGCAACCTGGGCAAACTCCTCAGCAGTATCCTGAATAAGAGGATCCTCAGCTTCCTCACCCAGCACAGCATCCTCAGCAGAAGCCAAGCAGGCTTCATACCAAACCACCGCACCACGGACTACATCTACACCCTGCAGAGCCTCATCAAGAGCCATGTCCACAATACAAAGCATGGAAAGATCTATTCCTGCTTTGTGGACTTCCTGCTAAACAACTGTCCACTTTTAGAAACCGACAGCTACACCTACCTGGGCCTAGAAATCAGCCAATCAGGGAGTCCACAAAGCAGGCATAGCCATGGAAACACTGAAAGACAAGGCGAGCAAAACCTTCTCTGCCATCAGAAGGCATCTGTATCACCTTAAAGCTCCAGTGACCGTCTGGCTTAAAATCCTTGACACCATCATCGCCCCGATCCTCCTGTATGGCAGCGAAGTCTGGGGCCCAGACATATACCCAGACTGGGCAAAGTGGGACTCTGGGCCAACAGAACTATTCCACCTAGAACTCTGCAAACACCTTCTCTAGGTCCACAGGAGCACCTCAAACAGCCCCTGTCGAGCAGAACTGGGCAGATTCCCACTTTACTTTGCTGTCCAGAAGAGGGCTCTATCATTCAGAGCCCATCTTCATAGCAGCAGTCCCAGCTCATACCATCACAAAGCCTTTCTACACCAAAGCACCCTGCAACAAGTCACCCAAACCCAGCCTGCCCAAGCCACCAACCAATACAGCCTGGCAAAGGGGGAAATCCAGAGGTCGATACACAAGAGCAAAGAGGAGTATATCAGCGTCTGGAAGAATGACATACGAACATCCCAGAAGCTGACAGTATACCAGAGCCTGCAGAGGGAGTACAAACTGGCTCTATATCTGGAGAAACTCCCCAATTCAAGAGACCAACAGATCCTGAGCCGGTACAGAGTGAGCGCCCACAGCCTGCTCATTGAATCCGGGCGTCACTCACAGAGGTACAAGCCAAGGGAGAGCAGACTGTGCCAGCAGTGCGACTAGGAGGCCGTGGAGGATGAGGCTCATTTCCTGCTGCGGTGCCCCAAATACTCAGCAGTGAGGGAGACTCACTTCAGGAGACTGTCTGATCTCTGCCCAGACTTCACCTCCATGGAGGAGGAAGAGAGACTCTCCATACTGCTGGGGGGATAGGAGAACACAGCGGCCACAGCAGCACAATATATTACTGCCTGCCATAGACTGAGAGGAGCCTGATATACTATGGACCTCATTATCCCCACCCTGGATGTGTCCCTACCCCCAACCCTACCCAGTTATTTCCCACTTGCTTTGGCAATGCTAAAATGTTTAGACCTGCCAATAAAGATTATTTGATTTGATTAGATAGATATGAGATAGATAGATAGATATGAGATAGATAGATAGATAGATAGATAGATAGATAGATAGATATGAGATAGATAGATAGATAGATATGAGATAGATATAAAATAGATATGAGATAGATAGATAGATAGATAGATAGATAGATAGATAGATAGATAGATAGATAGACCAGAAAATCACCCCACACCACCTCACAAAAGCCGGGATCAGAAACTCAGTAAGACCTCCTGCACACGAACGTGTGTGCCCCGTGGCCGTGCTGCACAAACACCGACAATGCAGCAGCCGCAGCGGATCGCGGACCCATTGTCATGGCCTTTGGTGTGCGCTGTGACACTTATGCCACGCTTGCTGTTGCCTGTGGCAACGTGTTGCTGTTTCAGCATGCGGGTGCAGTGTCACGGCCTTTGTGGTGTGTGCCGTGACATGGTTGCCTTGCATTTTGTTGCCTGTGGCAAAGAGTAGTTTTCGGTTTGCACGTACACTTCCCCTTAGGTGATTCTTCCGGCTGTTTGGTGAGTGTGGGGTTACTTCCTGACTAGGTGTGGATCAGGGTGTGGTCTCTTGGAGATATTTAGCCTAGGCTTGTTGCATGGAGGTTAGTTGTGCTCTAGCCTTGCTTTGGGCTGGAAGCTATGCTCCTTTCTGTGGCTATTCCATCTGCCCAGTCATTGAGGGCCACCTTGTTGGACATCAAGGTCTTTTAGCAATGTCATCCCTATGTCTTACCATGTCTCCACCCATCCTTATGTGTCTATGTTTGGTGTGGGTTTGATTTGGGATTTGGTTATTATGTCTTGTGCGTTGTTACATGTCTGGTCTGTTGATGTTGTGTCCAGCATGTCGGCTAGACATTTCCCTTCTTCGTCTTCTGAACCTAAAGACATTAGCAGCCTTGCCTTGAGCCACCTTGCTTCGGTGTCCGCATGGGGGTCCAGGATGTTGTTGTGTGGTTATTCCATCTTTGCTGCGGCAGGTAAGTGTTTGATGTTCCGTTGTTACATTGTGTTCTTACCTGCCGTGCAGTTGCTGCATTGTCTTTCTCCCTGTCTGCTACTGGGCCACTGGAGATGCCTTTCATCCGTGGTTATGGATGAACGGGAGGTCTCTGACCTGTCACTATGTTGAGGACAATGCAGGGATTCCTAGACCTTTAGGTTCGTGGGTATGAGCCCCCTTACCTTTGAAGGCGGCTCATACAGCCAGGAGACTATGGCAATTTTAGGGAAGCTTTAGGAGGTGACCAGCTCCCTTTTCCCTGCCTACGGGCTAGTACCTGGTGACATTGTACGGTGGGGAGTTTCCCCCACTCCCCACCGTGACACCCATTCACTGTAATGGGTCCGCGATCCGGCGTTCCGCAAAAAGATAGGACACTTCCTGATATACTGTCCCAAATACTCAGCAGTGAGGGACATCCACTTTAGGAGACTGTATGATCCCTGCCCAGACTTCAGCTCCATGGAGGAGGAAGAGAACACTGTGGACATAGCAGCACAATATATCAGTGCCTGCCACAGACTGAGAGGAGCCTGATATGCCATGGACTCCGATACCCTGACCCAGGGTGTGTCCGCACCCCTTCCCCCCGTCATGATACGCCACGGACTCCGATACCCTGACCAGGAGTGTGTCCAGCCCCCCCCCCATCATGATACGCCACGGACTCCTATACACCCACCCCGGATGTGCCCCATTTCTCAACCCCCTATTTCCCACATGCTTTGGCAATACCTTACAAATAAAGCTTTATTGATTTGATAGATAGATAGATAGATAGATAGATAGATAGATAGATAGATAGATATGAGATAGATAGATATAGATGCATAGATAGATATACTAGATAGATATACTAGATAGATAGATAATAGATATATAGATAGATAGATAGATGGATAGATATTAGATAGATAGATATTAGATAGATAGATATTGTAGATAGATATGAGATAGATAGATAGATAGATAGATAGATAGATAGATAGATAGATAGATAGATAGATAGATAGATAATGTATTATTGTATCTTCATAACTTCTCATTAAACTATATATAGATAATATCTCCAGGGGCGATGCAATTATTTCCCTTTTTTCCAGGACCGTTGCCGCGTTCCGTGCGGTGGATTCCCCGGAGATCTCCTCCTGGATTTCTCACGTTCCTTGTGGCCTCGGGCCCTTTAGTGATCGGTACAGGTAAAGTTTAATTACAGATATAGTAAACAAGACGGGGCGCCGCTGCTCGGAGCAGACATCGATCACTATAATCTATTACCAGTGATGTATAAGTGCAGAGCATATAACACCCATCATGCTATACATAAAAGGAGGAGTGGTGTGACAGACGGGATAGCATAGCTATACATCAGCAAATCCCCCTGGGCCCCAATGCAGAGGCTGTAACAGGGGCCCGTCTATAATACTGCTGCTTTATTGTGTGACGGAGAGGCCTGGGTGAGAGCACTAGCTCTGCACCTAATACAGTATAGCAGCACCCGTCATAATAGCAGGGGCCACAGGACATTTATCTGATATAAGCCACACCCTAATTTATCCTGACCACGCCCACAACACTAGCCTATTTATATCCTGAAGACAATCCACTACCATGCAGGAGCACGCCCCCTGTCTGCCGCCGACCGCCATCCATGTGATTGGCCACATGCAATACAACCTGTAGCCTAGAAACCTGAAATATGGCAGCTGGGCTATTCTTTTTGGTCAGTTTGCTCCATAAATAGGTTGAATCCTCAATCGGACATTGTGCAGCAGAAATGGGCCAATGTTGGTACATTTTAGAACCAGGTCTAGGAGCAATGACTTTAACAACTAGGTCTAGGAGCAAAGCGGCAAACTTGCACCGATGTTCTGTGGGGGCATAGTGTGTTAGATGAGGGTCCTTGGTTTATTCATTTAAAATACTGTACCACGTCATGTGAAGCCACTGTTGGAGGTTTCAGGAATAGTCATCAAGCTATACAATGTAATATATATGGGCGTGGGGGCTAGATGAGGGTCCTAGGTATAGATAATTAGATACAATATCATGTGAAGTCATTGGGAGTTACATGGAGGTCCTAAGTCATTTGACACAATGTCATGTGAGGTCATTGGGGGTTAGATGCAGGTTCTAGGTAGCATTAGCATTAGACAATGCCATTTGAAGTCATCAGGGGCTAGGTGGAGGTTCTAGGAATAGTTATTAAATACAATGTCAAGTGAAGTAATTAAGTGTTAGGTAGAGTTCCCCCTTTGATAGATACAATGCTATGGGAGTTCATTTGAGATCGAAGGTTGTTACATACAATATCTTGTGAAATCTTTGGTGGCTAGGTGGAGGTTCTAGGTAAAGTTTTCATTATGGAGTCATTACGTTTTAGGTTGAGGTCTCATGTTCTTAGAACGTCATGTGTGGTCAGATGGGTTAGGTGCAGGTTCTAGGTATCTGTGGCGAAACCGACCTCGCCACTGGGTTTTGGAGAGGACTGGCTGCTGGCCTCTTGCCCCAGGATTATGGGCCATATACTAACTTTTAAACCCCTGAACCTATTCAAGTGAATTTTGGATAGGTTTGTCACAAAGTTATACTGTTTGAATTAATGTAAGTTATATGTATGTAAACTCACAAAGTTGTAACAATTTATAATAAGTGTAACTTGTCAGCTTGGGAGGAATATGCGGGTGTGTTTCTATTGTGCCATTGTCCCATTGTGTGTTTAAAAGGGTGATGTCTGTTCTGTTGTCCTCACATGTGTATTGGCGATCTCCCTTTGTCCTCAGAGATAATTGGATTGCTCTTCAGGTTGTCTGGACAGAGAGGAGGAAACCATGATGCATTGTGGGGATATGTTGTCCTATGTCACAGTCTTCATTCTGGTCCTCTGGGGGCGTGAACGATTGGTTGCTGTTGTATCATTGTATGTGTTGTAAATTACTGATTGGTTGTATTTCAAACCCCTGTGGGCAGTACTATGTTTGTGGTTTATGAATAAAAGAGGCTGTACGTGAAGTCCTTTGCAGAGCCTGACTTCAGGAGCCCTGTACAGTCCAGACTTCAGGACATTTTCTATGAGAGGGAGGCTAGGCATGAGTGGGATGACCCCCATGAGGTAGAGCAAGACCTGGCTCACCTAGCAACCCTGGAGTGGGAACTGGAGCAGGACTACCGAGATCTCTTCCACTCCATTGAGAAGGCTCAGCAGGACGGTAAGGTGACAGACCCAGATCCAGACCCATTCAGCTGGGCAGATATTGTAGAGTGTTACTGGGAAGGACCCCAGGTGGCCGGTAGAGATGGGACCGAGGTCTCTCCACCGGTCCTGCAGGGAATTAGGAGCTCAGTCTCCATTCCCCAGCGGCAGTGTGAAGTGCAGGGAGAGGAGAGCAGCGCCCTCCCTCCCCAGCGGCAGGCTGAGTTACAGGGGGCAGAGGTAGTTGTTCCTGCCCCCCAGCAGCGGAGTGATATGCCGGGAAGGCAGTGTGAAATGCAGGGAGAGGAGAGCAGTGTCCTCCCTCCCCAGCGGCAGGCTGAGGTACAGGGGGCAGAGGTAGTTGTTCCTGCCCCCCAGCAGCAGAGTAATTTTTTGGGAATTGGGAGCCCAGTCTCCATTCCCCAGCGGCAGAGTGTCCAGCAAGGAATAGAGAGCCCAGTCTCCTTTCCCCAGCAGCAGGACACTGTATTGGGAGCGGAGACGGTCGGTCGCCCTCCCCAGCGGCTGGAAGTATGTATGGGAGAGGAGCTCGTTACCCCCTCTCCCCAGCGGCAGCTTAACGCACCAGGGGGAGACAGTAAGCCCCACAACAGTGCAGATGGGACCGTGGTCTCTGCACTTACAGCACAGGGGGTAGAGACAGTCGGTCTCCCCCTCCAACAACCAGACTCCAGGCCAGGGAGCAACACAGAGACCGGGAGTACCAGCTTCCAACATAACCTTGGTGGACTCACTGGACAGAGACAGGCTACTAAATTCAACAGGTCCAGTATTGGGTTGTGGGTGGGCTGCCAGACTAACTCAGGTACCGACCGGCGTGAGGTCAGGTATCTGGTTAGTCTTCCCTGGGGGGGGAGATGTGTGGCGAAACCGACCTCGCCACTGGGTTTTGGAGAGGACTGGCTGCTGGCCTCTTGCCCCAGGATTATGGGCCATATACTAACTTTTAAACCCCTGAACCTATTCAAGTGAATTTTGGATAGGTTTGTCACAAAGTTATACTGTTTGAATTAATGTAAGTTATATGTATGGCCAATGTAAACTCACAAAGTTGTAACAATTTATAATAAGTGTAACTTGTCAGCTTGGGAGGAATATGCGGGTGTGTTTCTATTGTGCCATTGTCCCATTGTGTGTTTAAAAGGGTGATGTCTGTTCTGTTGTAGTCACATGTGTATTGGCGATCTCCCTTTGTCCTCAGAGATAATTGGATTGCTCTTCAGGTTGTCTGAACAGAGAGGAGGAAACCATGATGCATTGTGGGGATATGTTGTCCTATGTCACAGTCTTCATTCTGGTCCTCTGGGGGCGTGAACGATTGGTTGCTGTTGTATCATTGTATGTGTTGTAAATTACTGATTGGTTGTATTTCAAACCCCTGTGGGCAGTACTATGTTTGTGGTTTATGAATAAAAGAGGCTGTACGTGAAGTACAGTCAGACCACTGCTTGACCCTCAACACGGAGCCTTGTCTCGTTATTGGGGGGATTCACTGTATGCTGTTAGAAGACCGATTGCCAGAAGTGTAAGCTGATTCCTGTTCGTCTGCTAGCAGCTATTCGTGAGGTTCCAGTTTGGAGTGCTACTTTGTATCCAGTTCGGGACGTTGGTGTTCTGCAGTAGCTGTGCCTGTCTCTCAGAAAGGGGCACATCGCCTTAACGGATTTTAACCCCTTGTCTGCTGAAACGGTCCGTTACAGTATCGTTATCATTAGATACAACATTACGGGAAGTAATTGATGCTTGGTGGGGGTTCTAGATACAGTGTCATGGTAGGGAGGGATAAGTGCAGCCCTGATATCCACCGCACCTCTATCCATACCTACTTGCACGGCCCGTCCTAACTGACGGCGTACAACTTGGCGACGGTCCCTTTCTTAGACAAGTGCAGGGGCCTAAAGAAAAATACAAATACCGTAGACAAAGCAAGGGTCAAGCCAGGAGGATGCATAAATACCAAATGGAGCTAGCAAGGTCGAGGTCACAAACAAAGCCGAGGTCAGAAGCCAAACGGTCACGTCTAGTACAAAAGGAGGTAGCGAGGTCAAAGCACACACGAGATACACAATCCAAAAGAATGCTGGTGAGGGTAACGAAAGTACAATCACAGACATCATGTGGCCAGCAGGCTTCCTGTTTAAATAGCCCTGACTGGTGAGTCACATGACGTGGCCAGCATCACGTGACTCACATTACACAGCCCAACAAAGCCAAGCGCCGATTCCTCATTATTGGTGCTTGGCTCCCCTGCTGCTCGTAGTCTAGGGGAACGCCGGCCGCGCACACCTCCTTAGCGCGTCCGGCGTTCCCCTAGACTACGAGCAGCAGGGGAGCCGAGCGCCTATAATGATGAATTGGCGCTTGGCTATGTTGGGCTGTGTAATGTGAGTCCCCATGGAGACGAGGATGCCGGCTGCGTCCTCGCTCCTGCACACAGACGGGGTGCCGGCGGCGCTGCAAGGAGGAAGCGCGTCGCCGGCTCCCCGTTACATACAGTTATTATTAGATACAATGACAATGTGAAGTCACTGAGTTCTAGGTTGAGGTCCTATGCTGTTAGATACAATGTCATGTGAGGTCAATGGAGGCAGTTACCGGCAGGTTCCTCTAGGTACAGTTATTATTAGTTTTAATGTGAAGTCACTGACGTTTAAGTGGAGGTCCTAGATCATTAGATACTGTGCCATGTGAAGGCACTTATGGTTAAGTGGAGGTCCTACAGTCGATCATTAGATACTGTGCCATGTGAAGTCACCACAGGTTAAATTGAGGTACTAGATCATTAGATACTGTGCCGGGTGAAGTCACTGAGGGTTAAATGTCAGGTCTTAGGTTGTTGGGTTAAATGGAGGTCCTAGGTCATTAGATGATGTGTCATGTGAAATTACTAAGGGTTAAGTGGAGGTCCTAGATCATTAGATACCATGCCAAGTAAAGTCACTGAGAGTTAAGTGGAGGTTTTAGGTCACTAGATAATGTGTTGCGTGAAGTCACTGAGAGTTAAGTGGAGGTCCTAGGTCATTAGATATTATGCCAGGTGAAGACACTAGGGGTAAAGTGGAGGTCCTAGGTCATTAGATACTGTGCTAGGTTAACACATTAAGGGTTAAGTGGAGGTACTAGGTTATTAGATACTGTGTCAGATGAAGACACTGGGATTTAAGTGGAGGTCCTAGGTCATTAGATACTGTAGTAGGTGAAGACATTAGGGGTTAAGTGGAGGTCCTAAGTCATTAGATACTGTGGTAGGTGAAGACATTAGAGGTTAAGTGGAGGTCCTAGGTCATTAGATACTGTGGTAGGTAAAGACATTAGGGGTTAAGTGGAGGTCCTAGGTCATTAGATATTGTGGTAGGTGAAGACATTTGGGGTTAGGTGGAGGTCCTAGGTCATTAGATATTATGCCAGGTGAAGACACTAGGGGTAAAGTGGAGGTCCTAGGTCATTAGATACTGTGCTAGGTTAACACATTAAGGGTTAAGTGGAGGTACTAGGTTATTAGATACTGTGTCAGATGAAGACACTGGGATTTAAGTGGAGGTCCTAGGTCATTAGATACTGTAGTAGGTGAAGACATTAGGGGTTAAGTGGAGGTCCTAAGTCATTAGATACTGTGGTAGGTGAAGACATTAGAGGTTAAGTGGAGGTCCTAGGTCATTAGATACTGTGGTAGGTAAAGACATTAGGGGTTAAGTGGAGGTCCTAGGTCATTAGATATTGTGGTAGGTGAAGACATTTGGGGTTAGGTGGAGGTCCTAGGTCATTAGATATTGTGCCAGGTGAAGACACTAGGGGTAAAGTGGAGGTCCTAGGTCATTAGATATGTGACAGATGAAGACACTGGAAGTTAAGTGAAGGTCCTAGGTCATTTGATACTGTGCTAGGTGAAGACATTTGGGGTTAAGTGGAGGTCCTAGGTCATTACATACTGTGTCAGGTGAAGACACTGGGAGGTAAGTGGAGGTCCTAGGTCATTAGATACTGTGGTAGGTGAAGACATTAGGGGTTAAGTAGAGGTCCTAGGTCATTAGATATTGTGCCAGGTGAAGACACTTTGTCGAAGTCCCTATTTTTGCTCTGCAGCTCATAACATGGAAGCCGGTTCTGTTATCTAAGCCGTGTTTTCTAGTGGAGCACATGCCTCTACTTTGGAGTGTTTACGACCAGCACAATTATTACTGTTTGTTATTATTTTTTTGCTTTTGTGCTACGCCGTTTATTGGGAGTCGGAATCACAGTATGAAGGAGGAATGTCAACTCCCGCCACTCGCATGCATGGTTAAAATAAATGACCGTCATTATTGTCACAGGACAACCAGTTGACATAGGCGTCTATTATTCCTCACGTCTTCCCTGCTGTGCAGATGGTCGCTCCATTTTCGCGGTGCAGTCTCGCTGATGGCTCCTCATTGTAGTTCTATGTAAGGTGCACAAATCGAGCACTTTAATCCCGAGCGACTATTATGTGCTCTGCTCATTCTATCCAGTGGTTCGCTGCTACAATACAACACAAAAGGCCAAACTCAATAGAGGAAAGGCGCGCAATTTCATCGCATGTTATCGCCCTCCCCGATGATCATTGTGAACGGCCGGCTGGAGGCCGCAGGCTCTCGTTAACCCCACGTTGGAGATATTTGATTTATGAAATATGTAAAAGCTTGGATTAAAGACAAGGATCATAATTGAGGACTGAAATAGTTCTGCTGGTTGGATATTTCATCGGTGGATTGTGCATTAGAACGGCCTCATGGGGTGTGCCACATAAAATAAGCTCCACGTTACATAATGTAACGATACCTATAGGTAGAGAGATGGCTTTCTTTCTTCTAGAGGAGAACTAATTTGCATATTTCCACAATATGAACACAGTGTCAACATGCACATGAATAAAGCTACCTGTAGGTGGCACTAGAAAGCCAGCCTTATTTCTTCTAGAAAAGAACTAATTTGCATATTTTTTTCCCAGGAAGCACTGCCTGCAAGGCATCCAACACCAGCTGATTCTCCTCAAGGAAAACTATTACCCCGAAGAGCTAAGACTATTCACACAGACTGAGTCCTGCCATTCGCCTGCTCTGCCTCTCTCTGCCCATGGGGTGCACACACTCCCTTCGGTTTTTAAAGGACCAGCATGTGCACAATCCTCAGTCTACTAGGCAATTATGGCACCTTCTTCTGCAGGAGCGTGCTTAAACAATAGGTTCTGTCTGTCTAGTTTCCTGCATGGGTGTGCCATAGCTGGTCTGCCTGTTGCCTGACTTCTGGATTTGACTCTTTGCTGCCTGACCTATCCCTTCCCTGATCTCCATAATCTTCCTCAGCTGCCCTCCTGACCTTGGTACGAACAAACAGTATAAATGGAGCCCCACTTACGATTCAGTTAATAATCTCCTCCATCAGTGCAGGAGACACTGGATGGATTGTGCAAGAAAATCCAAACAGAAAAAAAGAGTTTCCGGTCGTCAAGATAAAATGCAATTCTTTCATTCAAAAAAACAATAAAAATATCACAATGCAGCAGCACCGCCAACATGGCATAACATGCAAATCATCAGAACCAATAGGTTCAAACTACATCATGCAACATCATTTTGGTGGCAGAGCTACTGTATACACCTGCAGTGAAGGTAACCGAAACCTAGACATAGTAAACAATGCTGATATCCCAGGAAAAATCCCACAATTTAATAAAGGCTGCATCCTCAGCATCAGGATGTCGGAGCACAAAGAGAAAGATGGTGGAGATCCCTGCTGTCAAAGGTGTTGTGCAGCAGTGGAAGTAAGGGTAGACATGGGTCAATCTTACAAAGCGGCTGTACTCCCACTGTGTCATCTAAACAGATTTGTCTCACTGGTACTCACCCTTTAACCTCTATACAGGGATCTAGACTTTGCTGCAGGGGAACCATCAGGCTGCTCCCTCTTGGAGTAGTATCCGTTTAGGTGATGGCTGAGCCACGGGGGTGAGGAGATACTGGTGCAGTGCACCGAGGGGTCTGATGAAACTGCAGTCGATGACAAGCCGAGATCAGGGCTGCAGGCGTAATTTGTGAAATCCAAAGTCAAATCACTTCTAAAGTTAAGTCCACTTAGATATCTTACATCCAACTTGTGTCTCCAAAATGCCTCCTGTAGCAGTAGCTTTTTTTTTTAGGACTGCACAAATTATGCTTGGTGCCCTGATCTCGGCTTGTCATCGGCTGCAGTTTCATCAGACCCCTCGGTGCACTGCACCAGTATCTCCTCACCCCCGTGGCTCAGCCATCGCCTAAACGGAGACTACTCCGAGAGAGAGCAGCCTGATGGTTCCCCTGCAGCAAAGTCTAGATCCCTGTATAGAGCTTAAAGGTTGAGTACTAGTGAGACAAATCTGTTTAGATGACACAGTGGGACTACAGCCGCTTTGTAAGATTGACCCATGTCTACCCTTACTTCCACTGCTGCACAACACCTTTGACAGCAGGGATCTCCACCGTCTTTCTCTTTTATGCTCCGACATCCTGATGCTGAGGATGCAGCCTTTGCTGCATGCCAGGTTAGCAGGATTTCCAGAGCTTCATTTACCAAGTGTCCATATCTTTAGAAGACATGACAATAGTCAGAGACCCGAGTAACCTAAAGGGTGCGGCAGTGAAGGAGTTACTGGGTGCATTGCTGCAGATGCCAAGAGTACAGAGATGAGGATAAGTCCTGCAGATAACAAACAAAGGATAAACAATTTCTGTAATTAACACTTGTCGTTCCATCGGGACACAAAGCCGTTTCCAGCTTCAATGCGCGGGTATTATCGTTTATGAAATCGGTTTAGAGGGGAAGTGACGGCTCAATGACAGCTAGAGGAAATAATATACGTCAGGAGACACCAGCTGCTGTGCAGGGATTATAATTAACGCCATCGTCAAGACTAAAGCCTCATCGTTCATGTAATTTCCAGATTCTGGTGTTTTCTATAATTACAGCGCTGGTTATCCAGTGGTAAATCTCCTCCGATATATTAGAGAATTGTATCAGTGGCAGGAGAATTACACTTGTGCTTTGAGTGATTGCTCATGGAGAAACAAGCCAGAGCTTCACCGCCATGTTTTGCACCATTATAGGATTACATATCAAATTAGATGAATGTTTTGCACAGTTGCGATCGTAAAGTAATAATTACACTGAGTTGTACTGTTGTGGAGCTTTGACCTAAATCCATCAATTCATAGTTGGTTAGCATTAATGGCAATGTGCACCTTTGAGGTTATTTTTTCCGATTGCATTTTATTCTTTGGGCAATTTTTTTATTTTATTTTTTTTATAAAATTTTTTCAGTTGGTCAATATTAAAAATGTTCAGTTGTTTCTGAGATACAATGGCTACAAATCAGTCTATTTGTCACAGTCTGTTTTCTTGAATCCCATCATCTGACGGCTCAGGTGTATTTCTGATCTCTGAGCCCCTGACCTCATAAACACTGATTTAAGCCATATTCTTAGCAGCTTGATGAGAATTAAGCTATAATGGGTGGTTTACAGAAAACAGATTGTGACAGCGCGCCAATAAACTGATTTTAATCCTTGTAGCTCAGAAAGGGCTTAACACATATTTTTTATAAAAAATAAAAAATAAAAATTGGTCCAAAATAAGTAAAAAAACAAACATAAAAAAATTGCCGCAAAGGTCTCTATAGCCTTTATTTAACCATTCGTGTTACAGTATGTGAAATATGAACATTAAAGGGGTTGTCCGGGTTCAGAGCAGAACCCGGACATACCTCCATTTTCACCCAGGCAGTTTCATGCTCCGATGCTCTCCTTTTGCCCTGCGCTAAATCGCACATTTTTTGGAGATCCGGTGACGAACCAGGCTCTCCATGTGGCTGCCAGGAAGCCCAGTGACGTCAGAGGCACTGATGGGCGGGCTTTAGCACTGCCCTAGCCAGTAAAATGGCTAGGACAGTGCTAAAGCACGCCCATCAGAGGCAGTGACGTCACCGAACACACTGCCGGGTGAAAGCTTCCGCCCGGCAGTGTGTGATTGTAAACAAAAGATCCCTTGCCCTGCGCAATTTAGCGCAGGGCAAAGGAGAGCATCGGAGCATGAACTGCTCTGATGCTCGAGTCAGGGGGGCTGCTGGGGTGAAATTATGGATATGTCCGGGTTCGTCTCTGAACCCGAACAACCCCTTTAACCCATTAAAGGGACATATAAAATTATGGGGTTTTTACTCCAGGCACCCCAATGTGCAGCTCTTATGTCAACTAACAAAAAGCATTTGCTGGAGCATCCCGAACCCTTCAGTTGGCTGATCAGCAAGGGTGCAGAGGGTCAAGCACCACCAATCTGATTTTGGTGGCCGATTCTTAGGATAAGTCATCGATTTCATAGCCCCAGAGAACCCCTTTATCCAATGATGGCTTTTTTTTTTGGATAGACTATCAATGCTTGATCATTGGGGTGGGAAACCAAGGATCTGAGCACCAGAAATCAAAAGTTTTTATTTATCATCAGTCCACTAGAGAGATGCAAGTTCGGTGCTAGGCACAACCAATGGAACCCTCACTGATCGCTCGTAGACCATGGCTGGGAGAAGGTTCAGCGGAGTGGGGACAGCATCTATCCTGATGCTACATTCCAAGTATATGGCACTGAAACATCTGAGTGTTGGGCTTGCCGTAGCCTTTGAATAGAGTTGCAGGGCTCAACCTTAACTATCCCCATTTCTAGAGGTTGGTTTGGTCAGCCCAATTTAGCATCTAGTGGATGTGTGTCCAATTCTTCTGGCTGAATACCCCTTAAACACTTAAAAAATCTTTAAAGAGTTTTGATCTTAAAGGGATGTCCACCTCAAAAAGCTAATCTAGAAATCAACTGGTCTGACAGTTCTAAACCTCTGCAGCTTATATCATCTGGGGAATCTGGCAGGGGGCCAAGGATTTACCCATGACCATTCAAATTAAACATATCAAGGAGTTGAACAGAGTTGGAGATGTTCGTGCAGAGGCTGTCCAGAAAAGGAGGGCCATAAGTGTGGGAGATCCCCTTTATAATGCCCAGATGTGTCCACCATTTCATTAGCTCTAATTTGGTTGAGGTCTCCAGCTTCTTGTGAAATCAATTCAATACAATATTGAAACATGCTAGCAAAACCTTTTACAGGCCTGCAATTCACATCCCAACCACCGGGCAGCCACATATAGGCTTTTCTAGGATAGACATCTTCTGTAACAATATCACAAAATCATGTTACATAGTTAATACAGTTGAAAAAAGTCATAAGTCCATCAAATTCAACCAAGGGAAGGGTGGGGATGCCGGATGTTGTTTTCGATAAGTTGGTCATCTTGGGATACACCTCTCAAGAGGAAAGGTGATGCATATGTTGGCCATAGTTTTTATTTTTGCCTTCCGTCTGTGCCTGCTGGATCTTTGCCGAAACGCATCATGTCTCATATTAAAAGTTTAGCCGTGCAATAATCTACCCATATATCAGAATTTTTGCCATAATTAAAAAAACTGAAAAGAAAGCTATGAATCTCCTAAGTGCAATATGCCATGATATAGTGTTTGCAATTAAGTGTCTGCCATGAAAAAAATAAGGCGAAAACAAGAGTCCGTCTAGTCTTCCCACTGCATCTGCTGACTAGATGAGAAAAAGGCAGCTGTGATCGAGTATCTACTCTTAGATCTGGCCCCGTGGCTTCGTCGAGACGGCTGACACTGCACTGTGCAATCAGCCTGCTAAGAAAATACCCAGCGGAGCGATGGAAGAGTGTAGAGAGGAATCCGTTCCCTCGATGGCTATCAATGGCATGTGAGTCTACAGACAACACCCCCCATCCCCTGCTCTATCTCCCCCAGGCAGCCTCTAGTTTACTCTATGGTATTTCATTTTTCTCATCCTGCTGACAAAAACCTGAAACACCGTGAAGATGTGAAGGCATCTGATGAGCGAGTATCACAGTTGGTAAATGTGTATTCCGCTGCCGCGCTCGAAGGCTTCTTATAAGTAATGAAAACCAATTAGAAAATTCTCCGAAGGTGCAATGAGTAAGAAGTCTGCGATCGTCTCCCAAGATGAACTAATGGCGGTTGTGTGTGTGTGTTTTTTAATAATGTTTGGTTTGTGTGGTACGCACACACCGGGTCCTATTTTACTTGCACGACAGAACAATGAGGAATGTCAGTAATTATCTCTACATTAGTCTGGCGATGGCGCCATTGCCGGCTTGTATTGATAGACTGTCTTGGTAGCGCCTAGACCGGGAAACTGTGAAGGAATACAACTGCAATAGGCTTGTTCAGGTCTTGTGAGTTTCCTGTTCCTTTGTTTTTTCTTCCCAAAAATTCTGGAACCTGCTGTACATTTTGGTAGACCAAGACAACTGAACGGGTTGGCCACTTATACAGATGGGACCACCCTTAAGTTTGAATTTGGTTAAGGGCTCTAAGTTCTTAGGAAACAAATTCAATACAATGTTGCAAGGTGTCAGTAAAACTTTACAGGCTGCAATCCACATCAAAACCACTGGGTGGCTGCTCGGATACATCATTTTACAGAGTATCAAGAAATCTGATTTAAGGAACCTCGAGATATGTTGATCCAAGAGGCAGGTAACGAAGGGCACATCTGCAGATGAATATGTACGATACATGCCATGCACCCTTTTTTGGCAATCCTTTCCTTCCATCTGCAAATTGGTCCCATCCAATGCCTGTATATGGAGAAGTAAGTAAATAAATATCTCACTTGGTCTCCTCCACCGTTAAAACACACTGTGTCTGCAGTCTGCACCTGCACAGGGTCTGGAGTCCAGCACAGATGCAGTGGATGATGTGTCGAATTACATGTTCCTCCATTTGTATACATCTTTATGGAGGATGGGTCCAGCTTGTAGACAGGAAATAAGGTGTGACAAATAAGGGTGCATGGCTTAACCAATTCCAGAAGCTCAAGAAAGGAGAGATTAGTAATTTACGCATATGCATCTATAGCACACAATTGAAAGCATTAGCCATAAAGTAACCAACCCCTTTAGGATACGGCCCCATTCTAAAAATCAAAATGGTACCAGTCTTGGTGTTGGTTCATGCCACCACAACTTGCAATCTCACATTCCATCTTGTGTGAGTGACAACTGATGTGATGCTCGGGATGGTTTCACACTTGGCTGGCTTGCTAAAGTGGTGGACCTGTTGATAAGGTGCATCTTGCTAAGAGGAGGTGCTAAGACCAGTTGGATCTGAGAGGGTCCAAGGGTTCCAGTGACACATAGAAAGGCACCAGTATTCTAAATGACACATGGTAGGTGGGGGCCCTGTTATTAGATATTGCATTAGGACCAAGGAGCTTTAAAGGCTATGGACATCATATTATTGCATTTTTACTTATTTTGTGTTAAAACCATTTTTTGCAATCGGTCTTTATAAAAATAGTTTATCCTCAACAGCTTTTGGATTCTCTGCATCTGCAGACTCAATTACTCTATCAGACAGCTGCTCTCAAGAATCAGTTTGTATCTCTTCACTCTTCTCAGCTCATAGACACTAATTTAAGATAAATTCTTGTCAGTTTGATATGAATATGGCTTAAATGAGTGTTTATGAGCTGTTGGGATTGCATAGATAAGGGCTGCAGCTCAAGTCATCAGAGCAGCTCTCTGGTGGATTCACTGATCAGGAGACGCAACAGTCTGTATATGAAGTGAAACTGAAAGCTCTAGAGGAGGAACTGTTAAAAAAAATGTATCAAAAAAATGTAGGCCCCAAATAAGTAGGATGCATAATATAAAAACAACCCCAAAAAGTGTCCATAGCTTTTTAGTTGAGCCTCTTCTAGGTTTGCACCAACTGTGGAAAAGGGTTGACCTCTTTGGTATGCATAATCTTGGTAGCAGTAGAAACAGTAGGTTCGAAACAGACCATGGGGTCTGAGGGCGTTGATGTTCTGTGGGTGTTACAGAACTACTTGAATACAGTTTGAGATAAAATCTTAATAGCGGAAAGGGCGATCCTGTAATAAGAGGAAAATAGACAGCTGTCCACCCTTAGCCTTTCCTTGAATTTGGGTTTTAAAGGGTTTTCTGCGATTTTTAAACTGATGATCAGCTGTTTGAGAAGACACCGGTGCTCCTATGAGCACCGTAGCCTTCTCCGTGCTCCACAAGCACAGCCCCGTAAATTGTATAGCATCTGTGCCTGGTGTTGCGCTCAGCTGGAAAAGCTGAGAGAAGGCCGCGGTACTCAAAGGAGCTCCAGTGCCTTCTTAAACAGCTGATCAGCAGAGGTCCCAAGTGTTGAACCCCCACCGATCAGATACTGATGACCTATCCTGAGGATAGGTCATCAGTATAAAAATCTCAGAAAACCCCTTTAAGGGCTCCAGTTTCGAACAAGTCAAAATCAATACAACATTGCAAAACCCTTGACAGCTGGTGGTCCTGGGTACAGGAAAACTCCTTTAGTTTAGTGTGCAACCCATTCACGTCTACATTCAAAAAGATGTTCCAGAAATTTTTTAGATTATTTCAGCTCCTACATTTAACCTACTGAGCCAATAGAGCATTGTCTTTCTGAATGTAAATTCATCATAATGCCACAAATTAGAACCTTTTCCGATACTTGCAAGAGTCCCAGGCTCTTTAAGGGTACGGCCACATGGTCAGGTTTCTGCTATTTTGGAAGCCAAAATCAGGAGTGGATCATAAAAGAAGAGAAAGTATAAAGGACAGATTTAACTTCTCTTCTTTTGAACTCACTCCTGGTTTTGGCTTTCTGACCGTGTAGTCATTCCTTATCAATGCGTCCAATTTTGGCCAGTATAGAGAACATGGAGGTCACGTACTATCACTTTTCCAGTGCAGTAACAAATTACTTATGTTTTCTGATTCTGTGGAAACAAAATTGCCCATGACAGTATTTGGGATTCCCAGTATTGAACTCTTAATACTCTGTGGATCACTTCCGTGGTAAGGGGAGATACTAAAAGATTCTTTAGTTCTCCAAGCAGTCTAATGGAATGATTTTGTTTCTATTTTCTTAAAACAATGTATCAATATTTCGCAGTTTGTGTCCTATAGAAGTCATGTAGGTAACCATGTGTCAAAAAACCTTGAATGAAGCAGTTCTCTCTGCCTCTCTCCAGGCAGGAAGTCCTAGCAAAATCAGAAAACCATAGCAGATAAGAAGTCAAAATCAGAAGTCAAATAACTTGATGGAAATCACCTACATGAAGCCAACAACTCATGTCACCATGTCTCTGAAGGAAAATCCTTTAGTGTTAGTGATCACCTCCTCAACAAGAAAACGCTGGTAACTGACCAAACGTTTGCATATATTAAAACATAATTTTTCTCGGCAATGCGGACACATATGAACATGGGACCAACACAGATGCCATCAGCTGCCAAGCGCACATGTAACAGGTCAGCCATAGGTACAAAACTGCTGACAGATGGCCTTTATCTAGCAAAAATTTGGCTGAATAAGACTAAACACATCTCCTTTCCACTAGACACCCGGGACATCCAAAATCTAGAGACAGTATAAACTTTGTCAATCACCGTTGAGGACGCCCTCGAATTCTGCCAAGGTGAACTGGAAGTGTAAACAGACTTTTAGAAAAGCTGGAGAAGTTGCCCTCTCTCACCCAAACACTGAAAGCTCCCTTTTATTTCCCGTGGTCGTAGCTAATAACTCATTAACCTTGATTTCCTCAAGCCAGGCACACAGAACACAAATATCATACATGGACCATTTTTTAATCGGGTTGCCATGGAAACAGTAATGACAATTTGTTAGAATCGTGCCTAATGTATTCCCAGCTCCCAGGGCTGCACCTCGGCTCACTTTCCGTGAGGGCAATGCGGTCTGACGTTAATGGGCACAGAGCAGAGCATTTCATTCTTCAATCACGTCTCTCATTTTCCTCCTTTGTGTAGTAACCCTACTTATGCTTTACGCGGTATGTATTTACTACGATCAATTCCGCTAATGACTCCAATCCTCCCAATGCCTCTGTTTTAACACATTAGTCGTGACCAAGAATGAAAACTTGTTAACAAATTGTGCAACGTTAAAAAGGTGGCAGCACATCAAAATGAAAGTGTAGTCTACCAAGGAAATCTTAACTTGAAGGCCTGTTTTACACCGCCAGAAAAAGTTTGGTCAGGGAACAGCCTACTGGAGTTCTCTGGACCCGGCATTGCAATGCAGTGCCTATTTGTCTGGCCAAATATCGGCGTATTTGCCGCAGGAGCCCATTATATTCAATGGGGCTGGCGGGTATTCCGGTAACATACTGCTGGCAGTGTGAAACAGGCCTCACACGGGTTCCCGGATGAAAAGCTTATTATTAGATATCCTGCTGCTGAGACCCCAGCTAACAGCTGCAATCTGTGAGGGATATGCTGGAAAATATTCAATTCCCCTGTAGCACCTCCAGAGGGGAAATTAGGTATTTCACTCTCCCCATTGAAATCAAGAGAGCACAGAAGAGCCAGGTCCTCCAGAGAGAGAGAGAGAGAGTAACCACCGTAAAGGGGTATTCCTGCTTGGATATTTGCGACTAGAGATGAGCGAATTATTGAAAAATTTGCTGAATTTTACCCAAAAATTTGCTTCGTGATGAATTGCTTTATTACAAAGCGTATTTCTTTGCAAGTAGTGGGTACAGTGACAGGGATCTGCGATTACACTGCCCCCCCCCCCCATCATTGTACCCCTGAGATGCCGCATTCATAGCTGATCGTGGCATCTGATAGGAATAACAGATTGTAAAAGTAAAAAAATATATATAAAAATCATACTTAGCTCATCCATTGGCTCGTGACGGGCCACACGGTGTGCTGTCCGCATCTTTTGTGGCCCCATTGAAATGAATGGGTCCGCACCCATTCCACAAAATTGTAGACCCATTCATATGGTCGTGTGAATTAGCCCTTATAAAGAGGTTGTCTTGTACTAGATTAGGTAAGATTTAAATTTTTTACATTAATTACTATTTATTACTAAAAAAATATCTGCCATATGCCCGGGTTCCTCACACTGAATCTACTTACCGGCGCCGCTCCTGGTCCCCGCACCGCCGCTGCCGTTTTACCCCGTGCGTGGATGAAAACATCTGGTGTCAGGGGGTGGGGCAGCCAATGGCAGGCGGTGCATTGCGAGTGACGCTAGGGAGGCTCGTCCCCGTCACCGCCTGCCATTGGCTGCCACCCCCATCCCTGCCCGAAACCAGATGATTTCATCCACGGGAGAAGCAGCAGCAACAATGCGGGGACCAGGAGCGGCGCAGGGAGCGAGAAGGGTGGGAAAGGCTACTTTCACATTAGATCCGTCATAGGATCTCAATAGCGGATGAAAACGCTTCAGTTTTGTCCCTATTCATTGTCAATGGGGACGAAACTGAACTGAACGAAACGGAGTCACCAGAATGCATTCCGTTCCGTTTGGTTGCGCTCCCATCGAGAACAGAATATCGCTGCAAGCAGCATTTTTCTGTCCGCGATGTTGTGTGGAGCAAGATGGGTCCGTCATCACACAATGTAAGTCAATGGGGACGGATCAGTTTTCTCTGACACAATAGAAAACGGATCTGCCCCCCATTGACTTTCAATGGTGTTCATGACGGATCCGTCATGGCTATAGAAGACATAATACAACCGGAACCGTTCATAACGGATGCATGAGGTTGTATTATGGTAACGGAGTTGTTGCAGATCCATGACGGATCCGCAAAAAAAAAAAACGCTAATGTGAAAGTAGCCTAAGCCCATTAGTCTCGGATAGCCCCTTCATGTAAATGTAAATATAGATGTTTTTGTAATTGGCTTTACTCTCCTTTCTATGGATATGTGTCACTTCTTTATGACTTTTCTACTGAAACTTTACAGCTACAGTTTCTTTCTTCCTGAAAATAAAGTCCTTGTAGAGCTTTTGTCGGGCCTATAACATGGACTTGAATAAAGGTTGTTTGCCATGTAATTGGCTCTATAATGTCCAGCTGTTTCCTTCTATTACAGCTGACTCGGGGCCAAAAAGTTCATCTCTTTCAAGATGGCCAGGCTTTTCTTTGGTTTGTTTTGGTGCCTTCGGACTGACTGCTTTTTGCACAGCTGCTGTGTGCCGATTCCAAGGCACTGTGGCTAATTAAGGAACTTTTCCGAGAGGCTGCCACTTGGGTCTTCCGCTCGGGGCCTCATGTCGAGCGCGCATCTATTGTGTCCCCATTGTCTGCATAGAAGGCTTTTCTTCTGGAACCAAAAATAAATGTTGACACTCTGAAAGGTCATCCATGTGGCGGTATAATGGCTGCCGCTTCAAACATGTATGTTTACCCGATAATTTTTGTCAACAAAACAATTTAATAGCGCAGAACCGTCGGCACAAAAACATCTCTCCTTTTTTTTCCCATTCCTAGGTCGCTTACTTTCTTCCCTCCCCACAGATTTATCTCGAAACCACCAGCACCTCCTGAAGCGAGAATTTATTTTATGTGCTGCTAAAATGTCATTTACAAAAATTTGCCTTCAACAAGTTGAGAATTACCCAAGAAATTTCCATTTTGTTTTTGTCATTTACATTATCACAGGTGTTTATACAATTAACTCAACGACTAGCGATTCAAGGATATCTGGAAATCATTATAAGCAATGTTGGGCAAATTGAGCTTCGGATCCTGGATCTGAAATCAATTTGTTGAAAACTTCATTTGAATGCTGCACAGAGATCCGTCAAATGTACGGGCTCTGGCGAGGGAAATTCGTTATTCCTAAAGTCTTGCGGGGCTTGATTTGATTTTTCAACTTTAAAACCATTTTATAACATGGGCCCAAAGTCGGCTTCAGTACCGATTGGTTCCTCACTACCGAAGCCGACTTCGGATCCATGTTTTAAAATGGTTTTAAAGTTGAAAAATAAAATCCTGAAGTTATTTACCAAAGTCCTGCAAGACTTTGGGAATAACGAATTTCCTTTGCCAGAGCCAATACATTTGAATGCTGTATGGAGACGAATCTCGCTCAGTTCTAATTATAAGGCAATCTTAACGGTTGTTTCACTATAAAAAGTCTGCTATCAAATTTGTAACTGAACGTTACTAAGCAGAGCCTGTCTTCAGTCTTCAGCATTTTACTGAGCGCTGAAGACAACTGTGAGTAACAAGGCCACATGTCCATAGTCAGGGGCTGGGCAGTGATAGGCCACATGTCCATAGTCAGAGGCTGGGCTGTGATAGGCCACATGTCCATAGGCAAGGGTGGGGCAGTGATATGCGACATGTTCATAGTCAGGGGCGGGGCAGTGATAGGCCACATGTCCATAGTCAGGGGCTGGGCAGTGATAGGCCACATGTCCATAGTCAGGGGTGTGGCAGTGATAGGCCACATGTCCATAGGCAGGGGCTGGGCTGTGATAGGCCACATGTCCATAGGCAGGGGCGGAGCAGTGATAGGCCACATGTCCATAGTCAGGGGCTGGGCAGTGATAGGCCACATGTCCATAGTCAGGGGCAGGGCAGTGATAGGCCACATGTCCATAGTCAGGGGCAGGGCAGTGATAGGCCACATGTCCATAGTCAGGGGCTGGGCTAGCGACAAGAAGCAGCTCTGTATGTTACACACGGCGTCTTCTGAGGACTGAAGACTGAAGATTCTCCTGTTACAGCTTGATAGGGAGATTCTTTACAATCTGTTTTCTAATGGAAAGAAACATCTTTCCCTATTAAAGTACATTATCCGTATCCCTACACAATATTAAAAAGAAACTGAAATGACAATTACATTTTAAGCGCGATATATGGATAGAA
Source organism: Bufo bufo (assembly GCF_905171765.1). NCBI lineage: Eukaryota > Metazoa > Chordata > Amphibia > Anura > Bufonidae > Bufo > Bufo bufo. The sequence continues at coordinate 12,574,176 of NC_053391.1, forward strand.
TATAACTATGGTTGAGCGACTGAAGTATCTGAAGTTGACTTTCCTCTGAATTTCAGGGAAAATTTGATTTGTCGCTAAGCCAAATTTCCTCGTGCTTCATGGTAAATGGCAGGAAAAAAATCATACTCACCTCATCCATTTCTGCGCGAAGAGGCCGTCGCTGCATCTTGATTGAAGATCCCACGTAAAATCTTGTGCATGGCGATGTATGACGTCACCACGTAGGCCAGCATGGTGATGTCATCACGCACGGCACAAGATTTTGCGCAGGATCTTCAATCAAGATGGCAGCGACGACCTCTTCGGCTCTCAAATGGATAAGGTGAGTATTATTATTATTATATATTTTTTTTTTAACGATTAACCCCTGAAAGCCATACATCTTCATCTCAGATGCCGTGATCAGCGAAAAACGTGCCCGTCATTTGAGGGGTTCAATGAACGGGGGGGGGGGGAATTGGGGTGCAATCGCCTTTCTGCATCATTGCACCCGCTACTTACAAACAAAGCTAATCATCACAAAGCAAATTTCTCATTTTTGTAAACTTCGCTCATCACTAAATATAACCTATAATTGGTGATGAGCAAAGTATTCAAAAATTCTATTCGGCATCTTATATAAAAAAAAAAAAAAAATTTAAAAATTCATACTTACCTCATCAATTTTCTCAGCCACCGCCATCTTGATTGAAGATCTGGCTCAAAATCTTGCGCAGCCCGTGATGACGTCATACGTCACCGCGCACGGGATTTCATGCGAGATCTGAAAGCAAGATGGCAGCGGCCTGCCCTTTGTGAGAAAAAGGATGAGGTAAGTATTTGTTTTTTACACTATTTCTGGGAAAATTGATTCGCTGCCACGAAGCACGAGAAAATTCAGCTTTGCGGCAAATTGAATTTATCCTGACATTCGGATTGAAGTCCGCTTCGTGGACTATGATTCACTCAACACTACCTATAATATATAGAGCTATGTAATGTAAAGGTTGCCTTTGGAGTTTCTAACAAAGAATTCCTCCTGCAGAAACTTTGGGACGAAAGCGAAGACTGAAATCATGGGTAATCTGGTTCTTCATGAGTCATGGGTCTTATGGTCTTATGCAGTTTTGGGAAGCGGATCCAATAGTATAGCAGCTGTGCTTGGTATGGCGCTGAGCCCCATTCACTTCTATGGGGCGTAGTTGTGCCTAGGCCATGTGACTGATGAATGTGCCATCACTGGGCTAGGGAAAGCGGCGAGAAGGCCGCGGCGCTACTGCAAGCCTTCTCAAACAGCTGATCGGAAGGAGTCCCGGCTGTCGGACCCGCACTGATCAGATACTATCCATTTTGATTTTATTTTTTCCTTACAGTGTTCACACATTCTGGGATTTAGTGATTTGTATGATGTTTATTTTTTATTGTTTATTAATTTTTATTATGGGGAAAGGGGTTGATTTGAATTTTAATTTTTTTGTATTTCTTTTTATATTTTTTATATCATCTGATAGTTTTTCCCATAGACTGCAGTGAATTACCATTGCTGTCTATGGGAGATTCGCTATGTTCCAATGGAGCTGTGCTACTAATCACAGACATTGCCTCGGGGTGTCTACTGTGTAAAACAGCAAAAACCCAACGTCTATGATGCCCACTTCTGAGCAGGGGTCATGTTTAAACTACATGTGCGGAGGTCGTCTTTAAAGGGGTTAAGCAAAATGCACCAAATTTAGTTTTTGTTTTGTTTTGTTTTTTTAGTTACCTACTTTATCTGCTGTAAACCTTTTGAAATCTGTAAAAAAATTAAAACTACGAGCCAAATATTTAAACGTTATGAGTTGGTAAAGAGAAATATGTTTCTAGTGAGTTATGCTAAATTTATTAAACTGCAGCATTCGCACCTTTTTTGATACCTTATATAATTATGTATTTTACAGCAAAATTAATAAATCTTCTTGTGCATTTTAAGGACATTTTACAAATATTCAGTTCTGACTAATTCCTTAATATATATTTATAGTAGTATAGTATCAGCTGTCACTCTGTGCACGAGAAAATCAGATCTATGCCAGCTATAATCAATGCTATAGGCTAATTTATGCTATAATTTACATGTTTCTGATGTAAACTGTGATAAATCGCACCAAACCCAACCATGTTTTCAAACAGGGCAAAGCTGGCATAATAATGAAAAAAGTCACATATTTTTGCAGTTATTTATACACCTGGTTTGTAGTTTCTGATTAATTCCTTAATTAATTCTGCCTGCAGGGGGAGATAAGGATGTATCCTGCATACTGCCTGCTCATAGAACCCAATATTAGCACAGTATGCAGGGAGCTCCCCCTAGTGGTGGCTTCAGGAACCAGAAGATTTGGAGCTTTGTATCAGAAACCAGAGTTCTGAAAGTTCGAAAGAATTTAAGAAAATCTGCAAATAATTTTGGACGTAGTTATAGTAGATATTAATAATAATTAACTATTTAATTATACAGTAAGTCCAATCAGCAAAGGTCAAGGATAGAAGGTATACATATAGATATACATATAGATTGTCTGCACTGATTGTTGTAAATGTAATTTGTGAGAAAGTCCTGAAAAGATAATAAAATGAGTTAACAACACCATATATATCTATTAATAGGGGTTGTGCCAAATTGTGCCCTCAGCTCTGCTCCACCAGAGTAAATCATTTCTGCTACATCTGTAGTTTCTTACATCTCAGTATCATGGTCCTGTAAGATAAAACTCTACTCAGTGACTGTGTTCATTGATGGAGTTGGCAGGACGCCCTCCCACCTCTGATTATCTCCTGGGGAAATCTGAAAAACCATTGATTCACTCATCCTCAAAGTTGTCACTCGTAGTTAATAACATGGAGCGTAATCGCAGAAAACATGAAACATCTGTCTCCAAATCTGTTACAAAACAGCAAATTGGATTCCCATCCCAGCTCTTAGGGAGCGACTGTTCCCTGTGCCTGTCCCTTTTGCTTCTCTCACCCCTCGGATTCTCCCACGGTTAATCTTTTTGATACAATGTTACAATATCACGTCTATATCTGAGGATTGTATCTCATGCTCTTTTACGTCTTTGATACATCAAGGGGTTGTCACTGGAAAGAAATATTGAATGAATGGATGATCATGTCCATGGGCTGGGTCTGGCTAATAGAGGAGGGTGATGAGGGGGGTGTCCTACAGTATGATGGCCAAATGCCATAATGAGGCACATGGACAAGGGTTGTCTTCATGTAACCATCCCTTTATTCCCATGCCATAGGTTTTTGACACTGACGAGATATTTGTGCACAGGAGCTGATCTCAAGCCAACCGAAGTCGGTATCAGCTGAATATTATATTTGACAGTCTCCTATAACAGACAGAATCAGAAATAACTCTGATATAAGTGGGGCCCACTAAGTCATGATCATGGGTGGCTGATGAGTTGCCCTGGAAGTTAGAGACCGGTGTTACAGTGTAATGGATGTAAGAGATCAATCACAAGTCCCATAAAGGGATAAAAACATTTTTTTTTTAAAAATTGAAATAGTACAAAATTATGATAGTTTCCTGTTGTAAAAAATAAATAAATAAGAAAAAAATGTACATTTTTGTGCAAGCCCTTTTTGGTAAAAAATATTTTGCAACTTTTGCCCTTTTAAACCATGCCTGCCGCTTTTCTGAAAAGTGAGTGTGGCATGGAAAGGCATGGAAATTTACTATAATTTACGCCAGGAATAGCTGGCATGGATTTCATTTTCTGACACATGTCCTATCCTTAGGTCCAAAACGCTGCACTGCCACCAATCAGCTGTTCCAAAGTTCAGTAGCTCCGGCTACACAGCTCCGTCCGTGGTGCGGGGGATGACACTTGTATTCACTTCCATTGGAGCAGCACTGCAGTAACCGGCTCCATTCACCACACAATGAAGGAAGTTCTGTAGTTTTGGCCATAGCTACCTTAGAACAGCTGACCCGTAGGAGTGCCGGGTGTCAGACCCCCGCTTATCAAATACTAATGGCCTATTCTGAAGATAGACAGTCAATATAAAAAGGGGTAGACGACCCCTTTGATGTGTTATTTATCCCATCTAGTGAATGGAAAATCCAACTCATCCCGTTTAAAAACGAAGAAGTTACTGCAACAACTTAATAAAAAGGGGCTCTCCAGTTTTAGATTAGTAATGGTTAAGCAGTGCATACATGAAAAGTTGTCAGTGAAGAACACTCCTGGTTGTAAAACTGTGCAAAGCCAGTTCTGATCTCAGTGGACACAACTGTATCCAGTCCAGACAATGCTCAGCGAGCACATCAGCAGCAACTGCACAAATCTCTCTGCTTATTTGCTACAATGTATCAGTCTGGAGTCCAGTCTGTGTAGCTTATAGAGCATTGTCTAAACCAGTGATGGCTAACCTCTGGCACTCCAGCTGGGGTGAAACTACGACTCCCAGCATGCTCCACTCATTTCTGAGAACAGCCAAGCAAGTGTGCATCTTGGGAGTTGTTGTTTTACCACAGCTGGGGTGCCGGAGGTTAGCCATCACATCTGGAACTACCTCTCAGTTATAGTAATGTTTGTGCAAATACATCCCATGTAGGGATGAGTGAATCTCTTGAAATTCGTTTCATGTTTCAAAAAACTTGATTCTATCATGAATCAAATGTGCTCTGAAAATTGATATATAACAGTTAAGAGAGATGTCTCTGAATGAGGCGTGCAGGCCAGCTTTCCTTCCAAAAGGACAAGAGTATTAAAGTGTAAGGGCAACATCTGCATTTAGTTTGTATGTTCTCCCCGTGTTTGCGTGGGTTTCCTCCGGATTCTCCGCTTTCCTCCCACACTCCAAAGACATACTGATAAGGACCTTAGATTGTGAGCCCCATTGGGGACAGTTGGATGCTAATGTCTGTAAAGCGCTGCGATATATAGTAGCGCTATATCAGTGCATAAAATAAATAAATAAATAATGTACCTGCATCAAAATTAAAAAAAAGGGTTTGAATACTGGCTGTGCTCCTTTGTACGATCATTACTATGAAGAAACAGGTCTTTTTGGGCTTCCTTATTGTCTCTTTCAGCCTAATTATTCCCCTCTTCAGATGCACAGCTAGATTAATTTCTCTCAAGTGCCAGCATTGTACTGCTGTGACATCCTTTTCCTTACTTCCCAGTTCCACTATGTTTATTTTCAGCTGTGGAGCTCACTGAACAGATAAGGAGATATAAATCACACTTACAGAAAAGCAGGAGGCTTCTTTGACTTCAGAAGCAGTGTAGAAGCAGTTCTTTCATCAAGCTCAGGATCTCATCTAACTCTGACAGGCCCCCACTTCCTCTTTGCCAGCTTCTGTGCCTCTGTTATTAGGGTTGGATCTTGCCTGACAATAGGCAGCAGACTGCAAATTAGGTGATAATGAGACCCCTAGTGGCCATGAGTTACTGCTCTTTCTCATTAAGGAGACCAACAAGTATGCATGAGATGTTTTGCAGTCCAGTCAATGCTGCTCTGCCTTTCTGGGAAACACATATGCATATGTTAGTATCTTACATCTGCTGGCATCAGATAGGCTAAGTGTTCTTTTATTTTGTGGTCCTTGCCATATAGGGACTGGCATGGCTATTTGAATCACCACACAACCTATTGATTAGTGCAGTCCTTTTACCTGTCCGGTATATATCACAAATGGGAAGGTGGGGAGGACTACAGTAATCAGCAGGTCCTGTGGTGGTAAGGAGCACAATGCAGTGCCAACAACATACCAGTCATCATTATTGTCTGGTTTTCTTCATAACGGGGTCTCATCTGTCATCTCTTTCTGCAATTATGTTCAGAGCTGAGAAGCTGCTTCTTCTTCACTCGTCACATTATTGAGCTTCACTTCCCAGTGTTGCTTTCTATTATATTACATACAACAGTGGTGGCGAACCTATGGCACGGGTGCCAGAGGCGGCACTCAGAGCCCTTTCTGTGGGCACCCGCACCCGCACCCTGGAAAAAGTCTATGGTGTACCAATATGCCTTAGACTTTTCCTGCCATTCATCAGCGCAGGGTACACTATGAACGGCACAAGCAGCACATTGAATGTAGGCAGGCTATTATAGCTAAATGATAAAGTACATGGAAGATATACTATATTACTCTGTAGTATTCAGGCTAAACTGCCATGTTGGCACTTTGTGATAAATAAGTGGGTTTTGGGTTGCAGTTTTGGCACTCGGTCTCTAAAAGGTTCGCCATCACTGACATACAATATCCTTTTAGCTTATAATTTAGGTTGAAATATCTGATACATCCCATAAACGCATGGTCACCGATATATGTTTCATACGGGCATAGTGAGAGGGGTAAGAGGGAGGATCCTGCTGTCTGAGTGATCGAGCGACAGGAAAGCATACATGGAGAGCTAATATGGCTACTTCCATCCTGACTGCCCATTCAGAGGCAGGATCACAGGCAAGTAAGTATACCAGTGGTGACACATCGGGCCTGGAGCGAGCGATGATGTCTCCTACATCATTCACGTGAACACTTTAACCAATCACTGCCCTTGGCAGTGATACCTGCACGGACGGCCCATGAGGAATGACTGCAGCGGTCACATGAGCGCTGTGTGCGTGACATCATCAGTGGGATGGCGGGGGATTAAAGGGGTGAGTATTAGTTATTTATTGTAATTTTTTCACATTACCTACTGTAATGAAAGACAACCCCTTTTATTGGGGTACATGGATGTAATGGAGGAGGCGTTCCCCGCTCAGTCTCCTCTTTCTGGTGGAGTCGCTAGTAGAGAACAGATCTCCTTCGTTTGCAGTTGTAACACCCCAGAGTTGTATTACTACATTCCTCTACCCCGCTACTATCTCCTAGGAGTCTTTATACTGTCACCAGATATGATTTTGCTCAGGTCTTCCACAAATGTGCATATAAATCTTGTTATGTAATGTAATTAGCCTGGTTACCAGCAGGTGGCAAGTTACAGTTTAGTGTATCTGAGCTGGAATGGATAATTCCAGCTTAGCTCCCCCTCTGTGGAGAGGTGGGCTGGACCCACATCCTGCAGTATGGGTGGAAAAGGAAGTTAGTTGGAGTGTGCCAGCCTCCCCTGCTAGGGGAAGGCTGTATGATAGTCTCCAGGAGAACCCCTTCTTAGGGAGGACAGCAAGAACATAGTCTCAGCTGAGACATGTCCATATATATCCCAGCTAGAGCACCTTCAGCTCTGCTGGATGAAGAGAGCAGAAACTACAGACGAACTCCAGAGTTCCAGGAAGAAGGCATCCCCTGAGAATCCATCTGTGAGATAAGTCCAGTGCCTAGGAGAAGCCATTGCTCCTCAGCTAGTCTGTCCCCACACAGCAGAAGTTACAGATCAGTGCAGAAGCTAATCCTGCCACAGTTACAGAGATACCAAGCAGACATTTATCCTGCAAGCTCCACATTTAAAGCAGAAGTACTTATTCCTGCCAATCATTGCCAAAACCTGCTGGGACCAGAGACCAAAGCTGTGTACTGTTTGGATACAAGTTATCTTCAGTAAAGAAACATTTGAACTTCATCTAAAGGTCTGGACATCATTTCTGCTGCAAAATTCCTCTATTACTCCTACTATCACGACACTCACATTTATTGCAAGTGAGCCAGGAGCCAGGAGTCCAGCCGTACCCAGGTAGGAGACACCGTGACACAATTATCACTATCCTACAGAGACATTATAGACCATTACACCACTCTGGAATTCCTAATCTGGGACGTGCGTTATAACACCTTGGAATTAAAAGATTCGGCTGCTTTGCCAAATTTTACAAAAAAATTTGCTTTGTGACGAATTACTTTGCCACGAAGCGCATTTTTTTGTAAGTAGCGGGTGCAATGACTGGGAGCTGCGATAGCGCTGCCCCCCATCACTGTACCCCTAAGATGCCGCATTCATACATGATCGCGGCATCTGAGAGTAAAAACTGTGTGAAAATTAACAGAATTTTTTTATTTTTTATCATTTGCCTCCATTTACTTGCGATGGGCCGGCCGCCATCATCTTGCTTGAAGATATAGCACGAGATGACGCCGTCACGCTAGCCGGTGTGGTGACATCATATGTCACCACGCGCGGGATTTCGGCCAAGATCTTCAATCTTCAATCAAGTGAATTAAGGCGGGAAGTATGATTTCATTTTTTTTCTCTGTTAATTTTTACACTGTTTTTACTCTCAGATACTGTGAGCAAATGGAGGAGGTAAGTATGATTTTTTTGTCTTTTACAGTATTTCAGGTTAAATTGATTCGCTACCACGAAGCACGAGGAAATTCGGCTTTGCGGCGAATTGAATTTATCCTGAAATTCGGATTGAATTCCACTTAGTTGTATTCGATTCGCTCAACTCTACTGGGAACGCTGCATATACCAAATAGAAAGCTGAAGAAATGCACCATGACTATGGCAGTTTCTATACGTTTGGCGCCTCCAGTCCCTCTATCTCCATGTTCCGGGAAATTTTTCCTCCTCCCTGACATTAGGCCAGCCTAGCCCTGTCAAGAGCCCTGGACGAAAAGCTTACAAATCAACGTCACGGAGCACATTAGAGACGTGAGCACATAAACCTGACACAAGTAGTTAACCGCGCTCGCAGAAACCTACTGTGCGGAGGCAGAGCCTAAATGGAAATCCAATAAAGCAATGTTATAATGGCCAATCAATATGTATGTGTGGTTAATGAGGACACAAGGTCACAGTAAATGGACATTACAGCCAAGGGAATCAAGAAAATTGATATTCCAAGAAAACCGCAGAGTCGTGGGATTTTTTGCACGTTCCTGTATACAGGAGGGCGACTTATCGGCTTTACCCCTAGTACCTGTCCCCTATTGCATGACTTTCTATACGGTCATGGCTTGTTATTCCAGGTGGCTCATTCAGCCCCCTCATAGTTTTTCATGGCTGACCCAATTGCCGATCTTTCATCCCAATGACGCCGGCTTTCTCTTATACTCAGTGATGACAGCGATAGATCAGTCACTGACACGATCCCGCATGAAATGTTTCACTGTGGATATTGATTATCCGCAGTCTAGGTAGACTCAATGAGCTGAAGTCCTGGCGGCGGGATCCCGGGGTGAAGACATCTCTGTGATAACTTAGTTTTCCATGTACGGTTGTACCGTGGCTCCACTTTGTATGGAGACATTAATGGGCTGCCATAGAGGAAGCATTACAGTATGTCTGGAGGGAAATGGTTCCATACACAGAGTCTGTTGGATCCTGTATGGCAGTACTCTGCTGTAGGGTTTTATGCACTGCCATACAGGCACCCTGCACTGCCATACAGGCTCCATGCACTCCTGTACAGACTCCATACACTGCCATACAGGCTCCATGTACTGCCATACAGACTCCATGCACTGCCATACAGGCTTCATGCACTGCCATACAGACTCCATGCACTGCCATACAGGCTTCATGCACTGCCATACAGGCTCCATACACTGCCATACAGGCTCCATGTACTGCCATACAGGCTCCATGCACTGCCATACAGGCTCCATGCTTTACCATACAGGCTCCATGCACTGCCATACAGGCTCCATTCACTGCCATACAGACTCCATGCACTGCCATACAGACTCCATGCACTGCCATACAGGCTTCATGCACTGCCATACAGGCTCCATGCACCGTCATACAGGCTCCATGCTTTACCATACAGGCTCCATGCACTGCCATACAGGCTTCATGCACTGCCATACAGACTCCATGCACTGCCATACAGACTCCATGCACTGCCATACAGGCTCCATGCACTGCCATACAGGCTCCATACAGTGCCATACAGGCTCCATGCTTTACCATACATGCTCCATGCACTGCCATACAGGCTCCATTCACTGCCATACAGGCTTCATGCACTGCCATACAGACTCCATGCACTGCCATACAGGCTCCATACAGTGCCATACAGGCTCCATGCTTTACCATACATGCTCCATGCACTGCCATACAGGCTCCATTCACTGCCATACAGGCTTCATGCACTGCCATACAGACTCCATGCACTGCCATACAGGCTCCATGTACTGACATACAGGCTCCATGCTTTACCATACAGACTCCATGCACTGCCATACAGGCTCCATGCACTCCTGTACAGACTCCATGCACTGCCATACAGGCTCCATGCACTGCTATACAGGCTGCATGTACTGCCATACAGGCTCCATTCACTGCCATACAGGCTCCATGCTTTACCATACAGGCTACATATACTGCCATACAGGTTCCATGCTTTACCATACAGGCTCCATATACTGCCATACAGGCTCCATGCTTTACCATACAGGTTCCATGCTTTACCATACAGGCTCCATTCACTGTCATACAGGCACCATGCACTGCCATACAGGCTCCATGCACTGCCATACAGGCTCCATGCACTGCGATACAGGCTCCATGCTTTACCATACAGGCTCCATGCACTGCCATACAGGCTTCATGCACTGCCATACAGACTCCATGCTTTACCATACAGGCTCCATGCACTGCCATACAGACTCCATGCACTGCCATACAGGCTTCATGCACTGCCATACAGGCTCCATGCACTGCCATACAGACTTCATGCACTGCCATACAGGCTCCATGCACTGCCATACAGGCTTCATGCACTGCCATACAGACTCCATGCTTTACCATACAGGCTCCATGCACTGCCATACAGTCTCTACTCCAGTCTGCACAAACCCTTATGGTATCTTTCCTTTCTTTCTTTTTTTTTCAACTAAAAACACCGCAGCTCTGTCTGTCTCTGGAGTGATTCTGGCCAAAATGATGTCTGAATAGTCCGGGAAGAGAGGCCCTATAAAAACTGCTCATAGCCTCTGCCTGATGCCCGTTCTAATGGTTTATACCCTGCACCTTGCTGATTACCGTCACATTGTGTTCATTCTGTGTGGCCCACATTGTTTGACTTTCCTTTTCGCTTGTTAGTCTGTACAGTACCTTATTTGTGATGGTTTCCTGACCTTGGCTAATGTTATGGTAATAGTTTGAAATCCCTTTTTCTCCTGTTCTTTTTTTGCCAGAACCTTTTGGACTTTGATTTTTGCTGTATCATTTGACATGAAGCCTAACCAAGTTATCCTATGCCAGACAGATCACACAAGTGGCCACCTAGACAATACAGTAAAATATTCTCCCCATATCCAAATGCTGCCCAGATAGTATCATACTCTGAACATACAGAGCAAAACAATGTCAAAATAGTATAAATTAGTGTCAAGGTAGCGCCATAGGATGTTCAGATAAACTGTGTCCTAATAGTGCTCTAAGCTACTCATATAAACAGTGCCCAGAGCCATACGCCATTCAGACAAATAGTGTCCAGATAAATCCGTGAGCCATTCAGAAAAACATCGCCCAAATAGAGCCTTAAAGGGGTTTTCCCATCTCAAACAATGGGGGCATATCGCTAGAATATGCCCCCATTATCTGATAGGTGCGGGTCCCAGAGCTGGGACCTGCACCTACAATGAGAACAGAGCCTGGAAATGAACAGAGGGAGCACTGCGCATGCGCAGCTACCCTCCATTCATTTCTATGAGGCTGTCGAAAATAGCCGAGCCCGCAGTCTGCCCCATAGAAATGAATGGGAGCATGGGCCGCGCATGCGCTGTGTGCTCCCATTCATTTCTATGGGAGCAGCGGCATGGTGGTGGACGGACCCCAGGAAATCCGGGGTCCTCCAGCCACAATGCTCCCCACTTTGTTCTCATTGTAGGTGCGGGTCCCAGCAGTGGGACCCGCACCTATCAGACAATGGTGGCATATCCTAGCGATATGCCCCCATTGTCTGAGATGCAAATACCCCTCTAAGCTGTTCATATAAACAGTGCCCAGATAAAACCATAACCTGTTCAGATAAACAGTGCCCAGATAGTGCCATAACCTGTTCAGAAAAACTGTGCCCAGATAGTGCCATAACCTGTTCAGATAAACAGTGCCCAGATAGATCCATAAGCCATTCAGATAAACAGTGCCTAGATAGTGCCATAACCTGTTCAGATAAACATTGCCCAGATAGTGCTATAACCTGTTCAGATAAACAGTGCCCAGATAGTGCCATAACCTGTTCAGATAAACAATGCCCAGATAGTGCCATAACCTGTTCAGATAAACAGTGCCCAGATAGTGCCATAACCTGTTCAGATAAACAATGCCCAGATAGTGCCATAACCTGTTCAGATAAACAGTGCCCAGATGTAACGGGGTGCCGAAGGCACACTCGGTCTCCCATCAGCCGCAGACCTGCTGCTTAGCTTCATAAGCGAGGATCTGTGTTTGACCTCATTCCCAGGGCAGCTTTGCTAGCTGGGAGGCTCCCTGCTACTAGGTCTGCCTTGAGCGCCGAGCTGATCACTCGGTGCTTGACTGGTCGGTCTGTCGGTCATGTGACTGTTCAGATAAACAGTGCCCAGATAGAGCCATAAGCCATTCAGATAAACAGTGCCCAGATAGTGCCATAAGCCATTCAGATAAACAGTGCCCAGATAGTATTATAAACCATTCAGATATACAGTACGCAGATGAATCCATAAACTACTCAGATATATAGTACCATAAGACATTCAGATAAACAGTGCCCAGATAGAGCCATAGTCTTTTAAGATAAATAGTGTCCAGACAGAGCCATAAGAAGTTCAACTACACAGTGTCTGGACAAAGCCAGCTAATGTTAAATATCTCCCTATGACCTAGTATACATAATTATTTATAGAATTTTAGGAGTGCTCTGGGGGAGTAACAGGTTACTTTTTACAATTTAATAAATAAAATACTTTTCTAGAAATATTAACACTATAACATATAAAGGCAGATGCATCCGATATTCTTTCCTATGCTTAAGCACAATGTATTTGATTTATATCTACCACAATACTCTAAAGCTCCACCTGGTGGTGGAATTATACGGTTTGTTACTTTTGTTACTTTTGCTGTGTTAATTGTCTTAACACATCACAAATAAGAACAGATGGGAATTTGATGCCGGCTGCCTCTGTATTTTCTGGATCTATTGTCAGTATCCGGAAGCCAAGTGTAAAAGTTACCTAAAATCAATATAAGCATTCATGAGATTATGTGGTTTAAGGAGATACATGAGATACGAGGGGTATATCAGAGTTTATCTATAACCACAACAGACCAATCTAAATTATAGCAGCTATCAATGTCTACACCTTTGCATCTCCCCTGAGATGATCCAGAGGAACACGTTAACCTCAGGCCTCGAACGATAGATGCTTTATCTCAGCTTTGTTGCAAGCACAATTCAAATTAGGTCAAGAGCTCCCAGCAAAGAACATTTCTAGATAAAACAGAAGAAAAATCTCATCACATCCGAGTAACAGCATCATATGTAAATCCTTCATCACTGTGCACAGCTCAGTGCCACAAACAGCCGGGGGAAGCGACCTCCCGGAGGAAATGACATTAGTGTTAATGATAATGATGCACATGAGATGGCGATGGATACGGACTATTTCTTTCCAGACTCTGCTTTGTTGACATCACTTTCTACTTAGACTTGTTACTAAAGAGTCTCGTTATCAGGGATCAGCTACTGCCGCTAATGGCAGGAAAGAAGAAGATATTCCAAATGTAAAATGAGATGCCTGGGCAATGTGGCCTGAGTCAAGTTTTTGAACATTTTATGTTGGACAAACTTGGGATCTATTGGTCCTGGAAAGAATGAACAGAGCAAGAAGAAAGAATTAGATGATAGAGATAGATAGATAGATAGATAGATAGATAGATAGATAGATAATTAAAATCTTTGACTCCGTCATTGCACCAATCCTCCTGTATGGCAGTGAAGTCTGGGGCCCTCACACGTACCCCGACTGGTCAAGATGGGATTCCAGCCCAACAGAAATATTCCACCTGGAATTCTGCAAGCATCTCCTCCAGGTCCATCGGAGCACCTCTAACAGCGCCTGTCGAGGGGAGCTGGGCAGATTCCCTCTACACTTTACAATCCAGAAGAGGGCGATATCATTCTGGGGTCATCTATGGGTTAGTAGTGAAGGCTCCCATCACCATGAAGCCTTGCTACACCAAGGGATCCCAGGCAAGGCAAAGCCCCAAAATCAACTTACTGAAACCCAGCCCGACCAGAAAATCACCCCATACCATCTCACAAAAGCGGAGGAGGAAGAGAAGCTGCCCATCCTGCTGGGAGAGGAAGGGAAGACTGTGGACATAGCAGCACAATATATCAGTGCCTGCCACAGACTGAGAGGAGCCTGATACGCCACGGACTCCGATACCCTGACCCGGGGTGTGTCCACATTTCTCAACCCTCTATTTCCCACATGCTTTGGCAATACTAATGTATAATAAAGCTTGATTGATAGATAGAAAGATATGAGATAGATAAATATGAGATAGTAGGATAGATAGATGATAGATAGATAGATAGATAGATAGATAGATAGATAGATAATAGATAGATAATAGATAGATAGATGATAGATAGATAGATAGATAGATAGATAGATAGATAGATAGTAGATAGATAGATAGATAGATAGATAGATAGATGATAGATAGATAGATAGATAGATAGATAGATAGATAGATAGATAGATATGAGATAGATAGATAGATAGATAGATAGATAGATAGATAGATAGATAGATAGATAAGATAGATAGATAGATAGATAGATAGATAGATGAGATAGATAGATAGATAGATAGATAGATAGATAGATAGATATGAGATAGATAGATAGATAGATAGATAGATAGATGAGATAGATAGATGAGATAGATAGATAGATAGATAGATAGATAGATAGATAGATAGATAGATAGATAGATAGATGAGATAGATAGATAGATAGATAGATAGATAGATAGATAGATAGATATGAGATAGATAGATAAGATAGATAGAGAGATAGATAGATAGATAGATAGATAGATAGATAGATAGATAGATATTAGATAGATAGATGAGATAGATAGATAGATAGATAGATAGATAGATAGATAGATATTAGATAGATAGATAGATAGATAGATAGATAGATAGATAATAGATAGATAGATAAATAGATAGATAGATAGATAATAGATAGATAGATGAAGATTTACATAGGTGTATTTTGCCCGGCACTGTACAGACGCCCACACTTCGGTAACGTCCATCCTTCTCCAGTAGATAATGACTTACAGTAAATCAGTAGCCATACTCTCCTCTCAGTAACAATCTCTCTACATTTATCCTCTTTGTCACTTCATGTTTCTCGCTTCAGAGCCGATCCTCCCTTTATACATGGTCTCTTTGACCTTGTTTTCTTAGATACGTCCACTCTGTTAGGTTTTATCACAACAGTTCAGGGTCTTATACAGCGGAGACCAGGGCATTGATCGACCCCATTAACGGACTCTCTATTATCACGTGTGTGAACAGCAGCACATTGGGCTACACATCAGTTAGTCCATGCGACCCATCACTTGAGGGACATGGATTGAATGCAGCACTGCTTGACCAAATGGAATTAGCTGTAATTGTAGAACGTGTGAAGACCACCATCAAAAACTTCCTCGTGGATTAGAATGGAAAATGCAAAAAAAAGTTGAAAAATGCACAAAAAATACCCTGTAATATCTGAGGAAAAAATGGAAATATTAAGTGAGCAATGGTCTACAAAAGGCATAAGCTTGGACGTTCTAGGTCACATGGATTCTTTACTTGGAATCTCCATTTGATCTGCATCCAATTTGTACCATTTGAGAAGGAGAACCTTGGACACCAAAGGTGTTGGGACCCATTTCTGTACATGTCTCGATTAAGTGGTAGCTGCAAATACAGTGAAGGAGTTTAAGCATGCATGGGATAGGTATAAGGCCATCCTTCATATAAGATAGGGCCACGGGCTATCCATAGTATTCAGTATATTGGGCAGACTAGATGGGCCAAATGGTTCTTATCTGCCGACACTGTTTCTATGTTTCTAAGTAGTCCGTTTGGTAATGTGACTCAAATAAGGGGCAGCTGTCCCTGTGGTGACTGCAAGGCGATAGTGCTAAGGATTTCAAAAATAGTAGGGGATCATGCAATTTTCTCTTGCAGCACTCACTGGTAGTGTTATCTACTATGCCTGCTATCCCTGTGACAAAATATATGTGGGATTGACGACTAGAGAACTAAGAATAAGAGTAAAAAAACATGTACGGGTCGTCGAAAAAGCATAAGAGGCAAAAGAAATTAAACTCCTTAAAACATTTCCAAGGCACTTCAAATTATTCCATGGATGCAATCCCAAATTGTTTAGATTGAGAGGAGTAGATGTGGTCAAAATGGGAACAAGAGGAGGGGGACAAAGCGAAAAAGCTGGCGCAAATGGAAAGCATGTGGATATTTACATTGGACACCTTGTCACCAGGAAGTTTAAATAAAAACATGGGTTACAAGGCTTTTCTATGATGTATTCTTAATTGGGGTTTTTATTCAGTTATTTTTAAATACTTTCAGAGAATCATTGGAAGTTCCTAATGCGAATATGGGGGAGTATGACTGCGGATATAGGAAAGGACTTTAAAAGAGATGATGACGAAATCATGATGACAAAATTATGACATGATTATAATAGGAACTTTTAAAAGAGTGATTTTAATAATTTGAGAACGGCCTTTCATTAATTCATGCACGGAAATTATTATATTATTACTTTTTTAGTTTTTTTTGTAAAGAATATCACAGTTGTTTATCATGTACATCTTATAATAATGTATCTAAGTATAATATTTACATTAAGCTTATCATTAATGTAGCACTTAATTAAGGTATATTTAACTATGAACTGAATATTTTAATTATGTTATATTTATTTTTCACCCTATAAGACGCACCTAGGTTTTAGAGGAGGACAATAAGAAAAATTATTTTTCATTACACCTCAGATCAGACCACCAAATAGACGCCCAATGCCTCTCATCAGCCCACAGCAGTCTCATATCAGCCCCCAGCAGGCCCAATTGCTTCATATCAACCCCCATTGCCTCTCATCTCAGCCCCCAGTAGCCCCCATTGCCTCTTATGTTAGCCCCCATTGCCTCAGATCATCCCCCAGCAGCCCCACATTGTCTCAAGTTTTATAAAATAAAATAAACTCTTACCTCTCCTGCTCCGGATGCTGCCGCTCCTCTGCTCCAGCACTCTTCTTCTTTCTCCTCCTCCGTCAGCTGTGCTGTGACCCAACGTGCACAATGTCTGGTCACAGAGCGCCATTACGCTGTGCGCAGCCACAGCACAGCCGTCAGCCGAGGACCATGAAGCGGTGAGTACAAAGCCTTCACCGCGTCCTGGTCCTCCGGTATTAATGAGCGTTTCTATAATGGAAGCACACATTAGTATTCGCCCCATAAGACGCAGGGGGAAAAAATGCGTCTTATGGGGTGAACAATATGGTATCTTTATCACATAATCATTGTTTTTGCACTGATGGCACTTTAACTAGTATTTTAGTCTGTTTTCATCAATTGCACTTTTAGGGTAGACCTATATATAAATTAGGTCTTTTGCATATTAGGTATATGGATTACGTAGTAATGCATGCACATTGGCACAGTGGCACTTTAATGAAGTATTTTGAATATGCACATGTTTGTTGAGTTGTCTAGAATTTTTTGTTCATTCACTACACAAATTGTAGTTTTTTCACTTATATATATCATAGGCGGTTTATTTAGGTGGAAACGTTACCATTTATGATTTTGTATATCACTCAATAGCAATGAATAAATAGCAATCAACCCGCGCTTACTAGTAGGCACCTCTCATTTTTGGGATGTTAGTTTTAGTATAAATATTCCAAACCCACCGATACCTGTTGTGCCAACTGCAATATAAATAGAAATAAGATCCCACAAAGAAACTTCTGTGCCTTATTCCGATACATACAATTTGGTACAATGTTCCAAAGAGCTCAAAAATAGTCTACTGCAGTCACTTCCCCTGTTTGTATTTATATTTGTAGCGATCCTGTAGTTTAGTCCTGCAAATGAGCTCCGATGCTTAATCCTGCTTGCTTGCGTCTTTGGCTTCTGCACGTGGCGACGCCCCGGCCAGCGGCGTTCGCTCGTGTCTTAAAAGTCAGAACGGGCTTCCCGAAGTGTTGGTGTGACGTCACACATGTACAGCAGCCTCTGGGAACCAGAAAAAAATCCAACGCGTTTCAGAGAACTTGGTCTCCTTCATCAGGGATACTGGACCAGTATCAGTGACGAAGGAGTCGAGTTCTCTGAAACGCGTTGGTTTTTTGTTGGCGATGGCTCTCCCGCCGAGACTCCCACGCAGGGCCGTCTTTCCGAATGGGCACGCTGGGCAGTTGCCCGGGGGCCCCACTTGCCTGGGGGCCCGCCTGCCCAGTGAACCCACCAGCCAACTTCCCAACCGTCATCCCCCAGTTGAATACTAATGAGCGCTTCCATTATGGAAGCGCTCATTAGAACCGAGAGACCAGGAAGTGGTGAACGCTCTGTACTCACCACTTCCTGGTCCTCGGCTGTCGGCTGTGCAGGGCTGCGCACAGCGTGAGGGCGCTCTGTGACCTCACGCTGTGCGCGCCAGTTCAGAGCACAGAGTCGACTGAGGAGAGGCAGGCGGCGTCCAGGAGCAGGAGAGGTAAGTGATTTTTTATTTTATAAGAAAATGTGGCTGCTGGGGGCATAAGGGGGCTAATGGAGAGGCATATGGGGGGCTAATGGAGAGAGGCATATGGGGGGCTAATGGAGAGAGGCATATGGGGGGCTAATGGAGAGAGGCATATGGGGGGCTAATGGAGAGAGGCATATGGGGGGCTAATGGAGAGAGGCATATGGGGGGCTAATGGAGAGGCATATGGGGGCTAATGGAGAGGCATATGGGGGCTAATGGAGAGGCATATGGGGGCTAATGGAGAGGCATATGGGGGCTAATGGAGAGGCATATGGGGGCTAATGGAGAGGCATATGGGGGGCTAATGGAGAGGCATATGGGGGCTAATGGAGAGGCATATGGGGGCTAATGAGGCATATGGGGGCTAATGGAGAGGCATATGGGGGCTAATGGAGAGGCATATGGGGGCTAATGGAGAGGCATATGGGGGCTAATGAGGCATATGGGGGCTAATGGAGAGGCATATGGGGGCTAATGGAGAGGCATATGGGGGCTAATGGAGAGGCATATGGGGGCTAATGAGGCATATGGGGGCTAATGAGGCATATGGGGGCTAATGGAGAGGCATATGGGGGCTAATGGAGAGGCATATGGGGGCTAATGGAGAGGCATATGGGGGCTAATGGAGAGGCATATGGGGGCTAATGGAGAGGCATATGGGGGCTAATGGAGAGGCATATGGGGGCTAATGGAGAGGCATATGGGGGGCTAATGGAGAGGCATATGGGGGCTAATGGAGAGGCATATGGGGGCTAATGAGGCATATGGGGGCTAATGGAGAGGCATATGGGGGCTAATGGAGAGGCATATGGGGGCTAATGGAGAGGCATATGGGGGCTAATGAGGCATATGGGGGCTAATGAGGCATATGGGGGCTAATGGAGAGGCATATGGGGGCTAATGGAGAGGCATATGGGGGCTAATGGAGAGGCATATGGGGGCTAATGGAGAGGCATATGGGGGCTAATGGAGAGGCATATGGGGGCTAATGGAGAGGCATATGGGGGCTAATGGAGAGGCATATGGGGGCTAATGGAGAGGCATATGGGGGCTAATGATGAGGCATATGGGGGCTAATGATGAGGCATATGGGGGCTAATGATGAGAGGCAGCATATGGGGGCTAATGATGAGAGGCAGCATATGGGGGCTAATGAGAGGCATAATAACACTGTCATCCACAGATGCCCCCATAACAGTGTGTCTTCCACAGATCCACCATAACACTGCGGCCTGCGCACTGACGAGAGACAGAAAGAAGGGGAAAGAACTCGCGGAAGCAAGCAGAGGACGGCACAGCAGACGATTGAACAGCTTCTTTTGTAAGTAAATAGTTTTATTATAAATGTATCCCTGCATACCGCAATTCTCTCATATTTTGTAATCTTATTTATATATACTTATTTTGTTTTTGCCCCCCCATTTTTGACTGTGGTATCTTTGTGCCCCCCCTATATATTATTCCTATATTAAACACTGATTTTGTTGAAAGTACCAATAAATATCGCCTTATTGATAATTTGCATTTTTATTCTAGTGCGTGATTGTGTAGACAGGGCCCCAGTGCACTGTATTGCCCGGGGGCCTATAATGCTCTTAAGATGGCACTGCTCCCACGGTCATGCTCACTTCAGATCTAGTACCAACTGCTGGCAAAGGCAAATCCAAAATAATGAAACTATTCAGAGTGATATACAAAATCATAAATGGTAACGTTTCCACCTAAGTAAACCAGCTGTGACATATATAAGTGAAAAAACTACAATTTGTGTAGTGAAAGAACCAAAAATTTGGGACAACTCAACAAACATGTGCATATTCACAATACTTAATTAAAGTGCCACTGTGCCAATGTGTATGTGTTACTACGTAATCCATATACCTAATATATAAAAGACCCAATTCATATATAGGTGTACCCTAAAACTTTAATAGATGAAAACAGACTAAAATACTAGTTGAAGTGCCTTTAGTGCAAATATACAATGATTATGTGATAAAGATAAAATTATTAAAATATTCAGTTCATAGTAAAATATACCTTAATTAAGTATCACATTAATGATAACCTTAATGTAAATATTATACTTAGATACATTATTATAAGATATACATGATAAACAACTGTGATATTCTTTACAAAAACCAAAAACAAACCAATAATATAATAATTTCCGTGCATGAATTAATGAAGGAATGTTTTCCAATTATAAAAATCACTCTTTTAAAAGTTCTAATTCTAATCATGTCATAATCCTAAAACACGAGCGAATGCCGCCGGCTGGAGCGTCGCCACGCGCAGAAGCCGAAGACGCAAGCAAGCAGGATTAAGCATCGGAGCTCATTGGCAGGACTAAACTACAGGATCGCTACAAATACAAACAGGGGAAGTGACTGTAGAAGACTATTTTTGAGCACTTTGGAACATTGCACTAAATTGTAATAAGGAATTGCCTTATTGGGGTTAGTTGGTCATTTTTTCATATTGTATATTTAACATAGATATTTTTATGGGTAAAATAGTATTGGCTCAGTTGCTGATTGTATCAGGTTATTGAGTAATAGAAGTAGCTGAGCCTTCTTTAGTGTAGTTATTTATAGGATTGTGTGCTATGATATGTCTTATTAAGCCATATTTAGTGGAGACCAGGACATGTCTACAATGGTTCTGCACCTTGGAAGCATGCCACAATCTCTCTGAAAGCAATAAAGGTCGTTAATTTTGATGGGTGCCCCAACATCTACAGATAGGGAGCACTGACATATTATATTGATGACCTGTCCTAAGGATACACCATCAATGTACAGTACAGACCAAAAGTTTGGACACACCTTCTCATTCAAAGAGTTTTCTTTATTTTCATGACTATGAAGGCATCAAAACTATGAATTAACACATGTGGAATTATATACATAACAAACAAGTGTGAAACAACTGAAAATATGTAATATTCTAGGTTCTTCAAAGTAGCCACCTTTTGCTTTGATTACTGCTTTGCACACTCTTGGCATTCTCTTGATGAGCTTCAAGAGGTAGTCCCCTGAAATGGTCTTCCAACAGTCTTGAAGGAGTTCCCAGAGATGCTTAGCACTTGTTGACCCTTTTGCCTTCACTCTGAGGTCCAGCTCACCCCAAACCATCTCGATTGGGTTCAGGTCCGGTGACTGTGGAGGCCAGGTCATCTGGTGTGCACCCTATCACTCTCCTTCATGGTCAAATAGCCCTTACTTTCAAAGTTTTCCCAATTTTTCGGCTGACTGACTGACCTTCATTTCTTAAAGTAATGATGGCCACTCGTTTTTCTTTACTTAGCTGCTTTTTTCTTGCCATAATACAAATTCTAACAGTCTATTCAGTAGGACTATCAGCTGTGTATCCACCTGACTTCTCCTCAACGCAACTGATGGTCCCAACCCCATTTATAAGGCAAGAAATCCCACTTATTAAACCTGACAGGGCACACCTGTGAAGTGAAAACCATTTCAGGGGACTACCTCTTGAAGCTCATCAAGAGAATGCCAAGAGTGTGCAAAGCAGTAATCAAAGCAAAAGGTGGCTACTTTGAAGAACCTAGAATATGACATATTTTCAGTTGTTTCACACTTATTTGTTATGTATATAATTCCACATGTGTTCATTCATAGTTTTGATGCCTTCAGTGTGAATCTACAATTTTCATAGTCATGAAAATAAAGAAAACCCTTTGAATGAGAAGGTGTGTCCAAACTTTTGGTCTGTACTGTATGAAAGGGGAGGGTCCCACCTTCTGGCATCTAGATGATTTGGTCACAAATCTCTGTAGCTGTTACCGAAGCTCGTCACTTTTGACTCATTGATGCATCCTGATTGATCAGCAGAACAAAGGGTCCACTTTACCAATAACCTATTCAATGAATTCTACAGTGTGTATACATGTAGAAGAACATGCACTCAATAGGTTTATGAATCCCTAACATACAGTACGTGTTAGCCAAATCCTATAAAATACACTTAAAATTAAATTCCAAGATGGTGGTCTGGATATGATACAATAATACTCTGTGCAGTAATACAGATCTGTCCTTCATTACTTTTGCTCTAGGCTGACCATATCCTGAGAAATGTGACCATAGATGACCAGTTTTCTCTTTTTATTTTTTAAGGTGAGTCTGTCAGCAGTTTTGACCATGCTAAATTGCTGACTCTGCCAGATGGGGCTGGGGAGAGTAAGAACAAATATACCATTTGTTGAACTTTCCTCAGGAGTAGCGTGAATGTGAAGTTTCATTCTGCCAGATTCTGCTCCTGCAAGAGTCCTCCACTCTGCTCTGAGTGACAACTGTAGCATCCAACCAGGAGACCACTGCAGCTGTCACTCAGGAAAAAGGAGCAGAAAACTCTTCAGAGTCAACCCCCTAGGCACCTGAAAGATCAGAATTTGGCAGAAGTAAACTTCATATCCCCCCTGATGAGACAAGCTAATTCTATCAGCAGTTTAGCACTGTCAGAAATGTTGACAGACTGCCTTAAAAAATAAACAAAAAACAAACAAACATGATTTTGTGATACTCTGTAATGAGATGTTTATGCTGTACGTGTCTGCTGTCTATCTGACCACCCAGTGGTTGTGATATGAACTGCAGCCCAACATTGTTTAAAATTGATACATCTATAAAACCATGGAGGGAAGCAGTACTCCAGAGCCTCTTTGTTCTGCTGATTGATGTGTGTGTGTTTGGAGGGGGTGACTACGGAGGTTGGACCCACACCGACTGCACCTTTTTTATTTTAAGAATCAATGGAGGAGATTTATCAAACTGGTGTAAAGTAGAACTGGCTTAGTTGCCCATAGTAACCAATCAGATTCCACCTTTCATTTTTGACAACTCCTTTGGAAAATGAAAGATGGAATCTGATTGGTTGGAATGGGCAGCTAAGCCAGTTCTACTTTACACCAGTTTGATAAATTTCCCACAATATGCCTATGTAATACCAAAAAACTAATTTTAGTCAATGGGGATAAACTGCATAATTGGGACTGTGCCAGGTTCTGCAGTTCAAGGGCCACACAACTCTCCAGCAACTGCCTTTAGGATACAATATCAATGTTCTGTCTCTTTGAAAAACTGATCTTTGGGGTTTTGAGATCAGATTTAAAGAAGAGGTCCACCAACTAACCAAAAATCTGACCAAAAAGGTCAAACAAAGAAAGAGAATGGCCCCATTCAAAACCTTCAATGGACTCAATGACAGATAAAGATTGGAGACAATACTTGATACATTGTATTCTAACAATATTGATAATTAAGAACCCAAATTGTAAGTTATAGAAGATGCCAAAAGGAAAGTTTCTACAACAGCTTGTTACTTGTGTAGGGAATGAATGACCCTGAAGCAGAATCTCTTGCTTCTTCCATTGAGTAGACTAAGATCTTAAACTGATGCGCAGGTCGGTCGGGCGCAGGAAATGGCAGGTTAAAGATGAAAAAACATTGTGGAGGTCTGACCCTGAATGCAGACGCTTCCAATTTGAAGTACATGACTCCTTCACTTAACACATCAATGCTCCGGTTAATTGCTACACAAATCGCTTACTAATGTAAGCAGGTCAAGGGCAGCCAAGCTCGTTTCAGATCGGTGTTATGTTTAATGACAGCATGTCCTTTTATTTACATCCTGCACAGCAGAAACTTGTGTTATCAAGTATAAATGTTAAGCTAAAGGTCTGGCGGAGCGCAGCGGCACATGAAGCGGCGCTGATTCATCTCAGGATTAAGAAGTACAGTCAAATTTATTTAAAGGGGCTGTGTGGATTAGAAAACTCATTTGCAAAGAACTGTTTTAGATTATTCAGGAGAGCAGTTACAAATAGAATGTCTCAGGAGGACCTTTGATTGTATCATCGGCCCATTGAGTTAGAGGAAATTGTGTAATTCTTTATTTCACCTGTGGTGGCACTGCAGGGAAAAGGAACAGTTGATGGCAGATTCTATCATAGACGTCATCTGACTTCAGCAGGTCTTAATAATTGGCAAGGACATTTTTTCACAAAAAGAGTGAGTGTCAACAAGAGAAAAAGCCTTTCATCCAAGATGGGAGATGCTGGATTGCTAAATACCTTGGATAATAATACCCTGGATAAATCAATCTTTTTTGGGCAATTCTATACTTAAAACAGTTGTCAAACTGAGACAATCTGGTTTATCTGATGTTGGATTAAAGGAATGTTAGCGTTACAGCATCTGTAAAATAGTTTGAAATTCCTGAACAAGACGGGATTGTGCCAGAACGGGAGAATGTTTAATGTAAGGACACACTTGTCCACTAAACTAAGTGCAAGTCCAAGTTCTGATGGGCCTCTATGACCCCAGATTTCCTTACGACACAATCCATTTTTATTTATTTGGCCTTGGCCTTGTGACTCCAGGGTCAGAGTGGCTTACCAAGGCACCTGAGGATCCTCTGGTGGACACCAGCTCTGGCACAACGAGTCCCTTACAGTATAAAACTGGATCCCTAAGGTCTAGCAGAGGACAATTTGCAGCTGACCTCGGAACCAATAATCACCAAATATCTTATTGTGAGAAGGGTATTGTTTGGGAGAACCGATATCTGCCATTGAAACAGTTAAACTGTGTGTGGTAAGCCTTGGGTGTGTTTCTGGGAACCAAATGGTTAACCCAGAAACAGGATAGGCAGGGTTGATAGCCTGTTTTGTCTATGTTGGCCATAGCTAACATAGACAGATTGTAAAATACGTACTGGGACCTGCGTATACTGGAGTGAGTGAGGGTGGCAGCGGGACGCTCACTCCACCTGGGCTTCGGTCCTAGGCTTCCATAGCCCACAGGTGAGAGTCACATGCGTCATTAGGGCCTAATTTAAAGCTCAGTGTAGACCTGAGCAGGGTGGGCAGACCTGGAGAAGCTGGCCGCTGAACTACAGAAGCTATTGCATGTGCCACCCAAACGTAAAAATAATGAAATAAATACTGTGCCAAAACAACCAATTTTTTTGGATCACCTTGTCTCATAAAGTGTAATAATAAATTATCAAAAAATCTGATGTACCCAAAAATTGTACCAATAAAAACGTCAACTCTTCCTGCAAAAAATGAGCCCCTGCACAAGACAATTGGCAGAAAATCAAAAAAAATATGGCGTTCAGAAAATGCATTATTATGTAAAACTGAAACAAACAAACAAAGAAAGTAGACATATTTGATATCATTGAGTCCGTAACAATCTGCTCTATAAAAATAGCACATGATCAAACCTATCAGATGAACGTTGTAAAAAATAAAAAATAAAAACAGTGGCAAAATAGTAAATTTTGGGTTACTTTGCCTCACAAAAAAAGTACTATAGAGCGATTAAAAATCATACGTAACCCAAAATAGTACCAATAAAACTGTCACCTTATCCCATAGTTTCCTAAATGGGGTCACGTTTGGGAGTTTCTACTGTAGGGGTGCATCGGGGGGCTTCAAATGGGATATGGTGTCTAAAAACCAGTCCAGCAAAATCTGCCTTCCAAAAACCATGTAGCGTTCCTTTCCTTCTGCGCCATGCCGTGTGCCCTTACATCAGTTTATGACCACATGTGGGGTGTTTCTGTAAACATCAGAATCAGGGTAATAAATGTTGAGTTTTGTTTGGCTGTTAACCCACGATGTGTTAAAGAACGAAATGGATTAAAATGGAAAATCTGCCAAAAAAGTGAAATTTAGACATTTTCCTTTAATTCTTGTGTAACACTGTAAAATAAGTTTTGAGTAACTTGAGGGGTGTAGTTTCTACAATGGGGACTTCAGACCTGAACTGGTCCTTAAAAAGTGGGTTTTGGAAATTTTCTTAAACATTTTTAGAATTGCTTCTAAACTTCTAAGCCTTCTAACGTCCTAAAAATAAAATAACATTTACAAAATGATGCCAACATAAAGTAGACATATGGGGAATGTTAAGTAACAAATATTTTATGAGGTATCACTTTCTGTTTTAAAAGCAGAGAAATTGAAATTTAGAAAATTGCGAATTTTTCTAAATTTTTTGTAAATTTAGGATTTTTTCATAAATAAAGGTGAACTATATAGGATGCACATGTGGACTTATGACTCCAGTAGACTACATGTTTGGCCTTGGGACTCCAGCAGACTTCACTTGTGGTGTTGTAACTGTAGTAGACTACAACTGTAGCCTTGTGACTCCATTAGATTACATGTGTGTCTTTGTGACTCCAATAGAATACATCTGTGGCCTTCTGACTTCAGTAGACTACAAGCATGGCCTTCTAACTCTAGTAGACTACACGTGTACCTTGTTACTCCAGTAAACTACACACTTGGCCTTGTGACTCCTGTAGACTAGACTGATCATGTAACTGCAGTAGATCACATGTTTGGCCATGTGACTCCAGTAGGCTACATGTGTGGCCTTGTCACTCCAGTAGACTATACGTGTGGCCTTGTCACTCGAGTAGACTACATGTAGCACTGTCACTCCAGTAGTTTACACTTTCCAGTTTAAACAATTTGCACTAATGGTACTCAGCTGATAAGCAAGAAACGAACACAAAAGGCTAAAAAAATTTGAAGTAAACAACAGTCTGTAGCGTGGCTAGACAGTGACAATAATATCACTTCTTAAAACCAGTTCTATGACCCATTTGGCTGTAATAGTGATTTTTTGGGGAAAGATTTTGAAGCCATGTAAAAATGTTTACAAAATTGGACAGATTCAGCAGCAGCAAAAAAAATAAAAAATCATTTTACAGAATATTTATGGAATATAGTAAAATTCTATAAGCTATGACTTCCTTTACCTTTCTGGGGCTTGACCCAAGAAGCAACAAAGGTATCAAGAACCTTGTCAAATACAAACTTTTTTACATCATTTTTGCCTCCAGTAAAACAAAAAAAACAAAAAAACTGCATGAGTTTTGATACTTATTTTTTGTATGGAAGAATTTGAAAATTTTTGAATTAACAGTTGAAACACAGAAAGCTATTTTTTGTACCAGGATTGTACCAGGATTTATTTGAGCATAATCAGGACATATTCAATGATTTTGTCCATATAAATCCCAGAAAATGTTTGGCCGTGATTATGTTGTCTTGTAAATTAAAATGGCTGCCAAAGAAATTGGCTTTGCTGTGCTAGTCAATAAATAGGAAAGAGGCGGTGAGGCGTGATGCCCATGCCAGGAAGCTGCGTCTCAGCCTCATTGTATGAGTGAACCAATCTGCTCCACATGTCAGATGTGTTTGTATTTTGCCTTGGTGAGTAATGCTCAACGGTTTATCAAACATGAGACTCATTTACTTGCAGTGGACATGTTTATGTGAGAGATACCTGACATTTACTGACAAAGTGCTGTTTGGGTCATGTTTTAAGAAAAAATAAAGGTTCAGCCAAGAATTTAAGATGAATGGAGCCGTAATAATAGCTTATCCTCAATGCTTATATAGTGGAGTACTATTGTGCAGTACATACGGTAGAGACCAGTATTATAGCAGTTATATTCCTGTACATAGGAGGCAGTATTATAGTAGTTATATTCTTGTACACAGGAGCAGTATTATAGTAGTTATATTCTTGTACATAGGAGGCAGTATTATAGTAGTTATATTCTTGTACATAGGAGCAGTATTATAGTAGTTATATTCTTGTACATAGGAGGCAGTATTATAGTAGTTATATTCTTGTACATAGGAGGCAGTATTATAGTAGTTATATTCTTGTACATAGGAGGCAGTATTATAGTAGTTATATTATTGTACATAGGAGGCAGTATTATAGTAGTTATAGTCTTGTACATAGGAGCAGTATTATAGTAGTTATATTCTTGTACATAGGAGGCAGTATTATAGTAGTTATATTATTGTACATAGGAGGCAGTATTATAGTAGTTATATTCTTGTACATAGGAGGCAGTATTATAGTAGTTATATTCTTGTACATAGGAGGCAGTATTATAGTAGTTATATTATTGTACATAGGAGGCAGTATTATAGTAGTTATAGTCTTGTACATAGGAGCAGTATTATAGTAGTTATATTCTTGTACATAGGAGGCAGTATTATAGTAGTTATATTCTTGTACATAGGAGGCAGTATTATAGTAGTTATAGTCTTGTACATAGGAGCAGTATTATAGTAGTTATATTCTTGTACATAGGAGGCAGTATTATAGTAGTTATATCCTTGTACATAGGAGCAGTATTATAGTAGTTATATTCCTGTACATAGGAGGCAGTATTATAGCAGTTATATTCCTGTACATAGGAGGCAGTATTATAGTAGTTATATTCTTGTACATAGGAGGCAGTATTATAGTAGTTATATTCTTGTACATAGGAGGCAGTATTATAGTAGTTATATTATTGTACATAGGAGGCAGTATTATAGTAGTTATAGTCTTGTACATAGGAGCAGTATTATAGTAGTTATATTCTTGTACATAGGAGGCAGTATTATAGTAGTTATATTATTGTACATAGGAGGCAGTATTATAGTAGTTATAGTCTTGTACATAGGAGCAGTATTATAGTAGTTATATTCTTGTACATAGGAGGCAGTATTATAGTAGATATATCCTTGTACATAGGAGCAGTATTATAGTAGTTATATTCTTGTACATAGGAGCAGTATTATAGTAGTTATGTTCTTGTACATAGGAGCAGTATTATAGTAGTTATATTCTTGTACATAGGAGACGGTATTATAGTATATATATTCTTGTAGATAGGAGGCAGTATTATAGTAGTTATATTCTTGTATATAGGAGGCAGTATTATAGTAGTTATATCCTTGTACATAGGAGCAGTATTATAGTAGTTATATTCTTGTACATAGGAGGCAGTATTATAGCAGTTATATTCTTGTACATAGGAGGCAGTATTATAGTAGTTATAGTCTTGTACATAGGAGCAGTATTATAGTAGTTATGTTCTTGTACATAGGAGCAGTATTATAGTAGTTATAGTCTTGTACATAGGAGGCTTTATTTTAGCAATTATATTCTTGTCTATATGGGGCAATATCTGATCTAGAAGTTATATATACCACATAATAAGCTGGAGGCACAGCTAACATTCCCATCTCCACTCTTCCTTACAACTCATATAATGGGTATTACTCAGCATTAATAAATTACAATTCAGATCTGTTCTCCATCCCAAGTTATTATGGGAGGTACAGTACTTGTTACTTAGGGATATTTACTCTATCTCTGATGCTAATATGTGATGTCCTATGTGAATATAAAATACATAAATTATAATGAGCAGAGATGCATTATATAGATTTTTTTGTTTCCCTATTCACCAATTCTAGGAAATGTCCTTGTCTTTGTTATTCAAGGCCTCTGCACTAATAACTTACTGGATTTTGGCTTTCAGCTTGTAGGAATCCCATTGGAAAGCAATGTCCTGTAAGTGGGTTACAATTAGATTAAGGCATTATAGGGCCCAATTAGACACAGAAGCCTTAACTTCCATTAAGTCATGGAACGGTCTAGGCAGACTTAATGTTCTATATGGCTTGTAATGAGAGAGAAGTCCCAAACTAAGTAGGAATTGATAAGATTAAGGCTGAGAGGCACTGACACACTGGCATGGATCGTTAAGTGAAGGCTAGAAAGGTCAGAGACACCAATGAGACAATGTAACGAGCTTGTGACTTATGGCTGGACCATATGCTGCAATGTAACGAATGTGTAACTAACAAAACCATGGACAGGACCATATGCTACAATGTAACGAGTATGTTACTTAAAAATGTGGACAACGCCCATATGCTACCGAACCAACCTACTGTCCTATACAAGGTTATATAATCTATTAGCGACCCACCAGTGGCACGTTATAGATGGTCATCCCATATGTAAAGTGTAGAACCTACCTACTGCTAATGTTATCTTCCTGAAGAAATTTTTATCTATACCAGATCACGCAATCTATCTATATACAGTGAGGAACAGAAGTATTTGAACACCCTGCGATTTTGCAAGTTCTTCCACTTAGAAATGATGGAGGGGTCTGAACTTCACATTGTAGGTGCATTCCCACTCTGAGAGACAGAATTTAAAAAAAATTCAGGAAATCACATTGTATGGTTTTTAAAGAATTTCTTTGTCTTGCACTGCTGAACATAAGTATTTGAACACCTGAGAAAATCTGTGTTAATATTTGGTCCAGAAGCCTTTGTTTGCAGTTCCAGAGGTCAAACGTTTCCTGTACTTCTTGACCAGGTTTGCACACTCTGCAGCAGGGATGTTGGCCCACTCCTCCACACAGATCTCCTCTAGATCTGTCAGGTTTCGGGGCTGTGACTTAGCAACACAGAGTTTCAGCTCCCTCCAAAGATGTTCTATTGGATATCGGTCTGCAGACTGGCTAGGCCACTCCAGAACCTTGATATGCTTCTTACGGAGCCGCTCCTTGGTTATCTTGGCTGTGCGCTTCGGGTCGTTGTCATGTTGGAAGACCCAGCCACAACCCATCTTTAATGCTCTGACTGAGGGAAGGAGGTTGTTGCTCAAAATCTCACAATAAATGGCCCCATTCATCCTCTCCTTAATACAGTGCAGTCGTCCTGTCCCCTTCGCAGAAAAGCACCACCAAAGCATGATGTTACCCCCCCCCCCTCCCCATGCTTCACAGTAGGGATGGTGTTCTTGGGATACAACTCATCCTTTTTTTTCCTCCAAACACAAGTGAAGTTTAGACCAAAAAGTTCTACTTTGGTCTCATCTGACTACATGACTTTCTCACATGCCTCCTCTGGATCATCCAGATGGTCATTGGCAAACTTCAGACGGGCCTGGACATGTGATGACTTGAGCAGGGGAACCTTCCGCGCAATGCACGATTTGAAACCATGACGGCGTAGGATTCTACCGACAGTGACCTCTGAAACTGTGGTCCCAGCTCTCTTCATGTCATTGACCAGCTCCTCCCTAGTAGTTCTGGGCTGATTCTTCACCTTTCTTATCATCAGTGATACCCCACGAGGTCAGATCTTGCATGGAGCCCCAGTCCGAGGGAGACACTGACAGTCGTCTTTAGCCTCTTCCATTTTCTAAAAATTGCTCCAACAGTTGATCTATTTTCACCAAGCTGCTTGGCAATTTCCCCGTAGCCCTTTCCAGCCTTGTGGAGGTCCAAAATTTTGTCTCTGGTGTCTTTTGACAGCTCTTTGGTCTTGCCCATGGTAGTAGTTGGCGTCTGACTGACTGTGGGGTGGACAAGTGTCTTTAAAGAGCTCAGACAGGTGCTACTAAGTTAGATTAATGAGTGGAGCAGAGGTGGACTTTTTAAAGGCGCAGTAACAGGTCTTTGAGAGCCAGAATTCTTGCTGTTTCTCAGGTGTTCAAACACTTATGTTCAGCAGTGCAAGACAAAGAAATTCTTTAAAAATCATACAATGTGATTTCCTGATATTTTTTTTTAGAATTCTGTCTCTCAGAGTGGGAATGCACCTACAATGTGAATTTCAGACCCCTCCATGATTTCTAAGTGGGAGAACTTGCAAAATCGCAGGGTGTTCAAATACTTTTGTTCCTCACTGTATATATACTAGCTTAAGGAGCCGTTATATTTAATCTATTTAATTTAATGTTTGTGTGTGTAGTTAAAAGATATCAACACTATCCACTATAACAGTGACATCTACAGCACCCCGCCCCCTTCAGACTCCCTGTCCTATTGAACAGCTCACTCCCAGACAGCCGCACTGTGCTGTCTGAGTGTGAGCTGCAGGAAGAAAGTCACCCTCCCTCCCACCCCTGCAGCTGACAGAAGTTGATTTTTAACTTAATTTTGTCAGCTGAAGAGTGGGAGGGGGTGTGGCCTAACCAGATCGGGGCGTGTCTTAGCGGGACCTATAAGTTGATTTTTGACTTCATTTTTTCAATCTTTGTCGGCTAAGGAGTGAGAGGGGGCGTGGCCTAACTGGATCAGGTCGTGTCCTTTTGAACAGCTCACTCTAAGACAGCCGCACTGTGCTGTCTGAGTGTGAGCTGCAGGGAGAAAGTCACCCTCCCTCCCAACCCTGCAGCTGACAGAAGTAAATTTTTACCTTCATTTTTTCAATCCCTGTCGACTGAGGAGTGGGAGGGGGCGTGGTTTAACTGTGTCACACGTGTGGCTTATCGGGACCTGGGGCGGGGTTTTAAGTTAGTCTTTTGAGGGTGGACACATTGTGGCAGGGGGCGTGTCTGGGCTCCTTCCTGCAAGAGTGACGCCCCTCTGGGCACCTTACTGGCTCATTTGCATACCAAATAAACTGGATTTTCAGAGGAAAAAAACATCTATTCCTGGAACAAAAGCACATCTGGAAATAAGGTACTAAGTGCTATTAGGCCATGGCTTTACTGCAATAGCGATTATCCTAGGGACAGATTTCCTTTAAAGCTCTCCTACAGCAGTGAAGAAAAATTGCTTGGTTGTTATGGAAACCTGGTGTAAAGCTGTGTGTGTGTGGAGACTGAAGGACCTGTGAGCTTCAATTGGCTGATAAGGGTCATGTGACCAGGCTTCTATTGGCTAATGCATTTTTTGGAATATCTCAGGAACGGTACGTCCTAGAGAGCTGAGACCCGGTCTAAAACCTCCCCGGACACCTGATGTACCTGTGTGCCAAATTTCGTGATTGTAAATGCGACGGTGTGGATACCTTTAGCGGACATACAGTACAGACCAAAAGTTTGGACACACCTTCTCATTCAAAGAGTTTTCTTTATTTTCATGACTATGAAGGCATCAAAACTATGAATTAACACATGTGGAATTATATACATAACAAACAAGTGTGAAACAACTGAAAATATGTCATATTCTAGGTTCTTCAAAGTAGCCACCTTTTGCTTTGATTACTGCTTAGCACACTCTTGGCATTCTCTTGATGAGCTTCCACATGTGTTAATTGATAATTTTGATGCCTTCATAGTCATGAAAATAAAGAAAACTCTTTGAATGAGAAGGTGTGTCCAAACTTTTGGTCTGTACTGTATATATGTAGAGTATGTGTGTGTATGTATGTTCCGCTATCACTCAAAAACGCAACCATTGATTTCAACAAAACTTGCCATACACATCTCTTGCTACCTGGAAAGAAATCTTGTGGGGGTTCTCAGCTCTCTAGAACGTACCGAACGTATTCCCAAAAAATGACCTGCATTAGCCAATACAAGCCTGCAAGTCTTTCTTTTCATATCTCAACTGCCATACACACGGTCACATGTCCCTTATCAGCCAATAGAAGCTCACAGGCCCTTAGTCTCCACATACACACAGTTTTACTCCAGGTTTCCATAACAACCCAGCCATTTTTCTTCACTGCTGTAGGTCAGCTTTAGGCTAGGGCAGCACGACACGTGTCGCACATGTCGCAGTCACATGATGTTACAGTGCGACTCCATAGCCTATCATTATAAAAATTGTTGCGCGACATTGGTATGACAAAATGTTGCGTGACACATGTTGTCATGTAGCCCTAGCCTTAAAGGGGCAGGGTGCTGTGGAGGTCACTGTTAAGGGGGCAGGGACCACTATTAAAAGGGCAGAGCACTGTGGAGGACACTGTTAAGTTGGCAGGGGCCACAATTAATGGGGCAGCTGCTGTGGAGGTCACTGTTACTGGGGCAGGAGACACTATTAAGGGGGCAGGACGCTGTGGAGATCACTGTTAAAGGGGCGAGCACTGTGGAATTCACTGTTAATGGGGCAGGAGCCACTATTAAAAGACTTGACGCTGTGGCGTTCACTGTGGAGGTTACTGATAAGGGGCAAGCACTGTGGAGGTCACTGTTAAAGGGGCGGGCACTGTGGAGGTCACTGTTAAAGGGGAGTTCACTGTGGAGGTCACTGTTAAGGGGGCAGGGCCCACTATTAAAGGGGCAGGGTGCTGTGGAGGACACTGTTAAGTTGACAGGGGCCACAATTAAAGGGGAAGCTGCTGTGGAGGTCACTGTTAATGGGGTAGGGGCCACTATTAAAGAGGCAGCTGCTGTGGAGGTCACTGTTAAAGGGGTGGGTACTGTGGAGTTCACTGCTAAAGGGGCCGGTACTGTGGAGGCTACTGTTAAAGGGGCGTTCACTGTGGAGGTCACTGTTAAGGGGGCAGGGGCCACCATTAAAGGAGCAGCTGCTGTGGAGGTCACTATTAAGGCAGCAGGGTAATGTGAGGTCACTGTTTAGGGAGCGGGGTACTGTGGAGGTCACTGTTAAAGGGATGGGTACTGTGGAGGTCTCTGTTAAGGGGGCAGGGAACAGTGGAGGACACAGATAAGGGTACGGACCCCTATGGAGTTCATTGTTAAGGGGCGGGGTGCCGTAAAGATCACTGTTAAGGGGGCGAGCCCCTGAGGAGGTCACTGTCAAGAGAGTGGGGTCCTGTGAACTCACTTTTAAAGGGGCGGGCTGCTGTGAAGGTCAAAGTTAAGGGGATGGGTTGCTGTGGAGGTCCCATTTTAAGAAGGCTGGGCACTGTGGGGGGGTCAGTGTTAAGGGGGGCTGTGGAGTTCACTGTTATAGTGGATACTGTCGATATCTTTTAATGACACACACAAACATTAAATTAAATAGATGAAATACAGTATACCCGAGCGAAGTGTTATAGATAAGATATGACTATGCTATATATAAATTTATATATCAATTTCATTGCATGCACAGAAAATAGGAGGCCCCATAGCAAAAATAAAGCGTGCCCCATAGTGCCCCACCATTGTGCATATGTAGCCACATTAGAGTTGTAAGTAGGGGGCATGTAATCCCCACCCAGGGAGTGCCCCAAACCTATGCTTAGCACCCACTTGTGGGTGCAACTTACCTTACACCCACTTTTGGCCCAGGCCAGCCTCCTGAGTTTGCAAATTTGGGACTGTTGCCATTTTTCATTATGGCGTTTGGTTTTACCATACAGGACAGAATACGTTGGTGGGTGCCCCAGGAGCAAGAGATACTCCCCTTAGAATTCCGCCTACCACTCCATGTATCCTTCACCAGTCCCTGAGCCCTTTCAATATAAGAAAAGTCATCACTCAGCCAATCAATGGTAGCAGTGGTGACCTGTCTCATCCAGTCACTGGCATCAGTGGTGACCTATCTCATCCAGTCACTGGCATCAGTGGTGACCTATCTCAGCCAGTCACTGGCAGCAGTGATGACCTATCTCAGCCAATCACTGGCATCAGTGGTGACCTATCTCATCCAGTCACTGGCAGCAGTGGTGACCTATCTCAGCCAATCACAGGTTAAGTGATCACATCTTTAAATTTTCTGCAGCCCTGTGAAAAACTATGGGTACAGGAGGGAGGTGTTACCACTGTGTGCATGCTGTCAGTCACTGATAACACCTCCCCTGTACCCATAGCTCTTCACAGCAAGTGATAAAAGCAAAGGTATAAAAGTGTAAATTACAGGTTTTACTGAATCGTTTCCCATAAAACTTAATTTGCAGTGTCATGCTCCGCCCACTTTGCCACCGCACCAGGCATAACACAGTGGATCAGTTTTCTTCAGCGCTCCCCTTTAAGGTTATATTCGAAAATCAAGTCAGATGTGAATATTTTATTAATTGCAGTGAGCTCAGCTGTAACCGTCTCTCCTTGGAGAAATTGACCCTGAGGGCCCCATAACTTCTCCAGAATTTCAGATCTGTAAAATGAGAATATGCGTTAATGGGTAAGGCGCTAAATGATATTAACGGACAGTGTATAGTAATTTGGAGGAATGTCGACTCGCTAAGCAAATTGTCAGACTAATGTGGGCGAAATGGAGACATGAGAAGGGAATTGGGTTGAGTAAAGTCATTTCCATTTCATCATCTCAGGAATAGTCCAGCAAGTCGTGATCTATCAAAAGAATACAGAAAATGTAATGATCCAGCCTAGGAATCGCCCCCAAGGTCAATGCAGAGGACCACATAATACATGCATCACAAATTCCCGTCCCCACATGCCTTAGCATGTACTCCAATGACTTAGCATGTGCCTTCATGACTTAGCATGTACCTTCATGACTTAGTATGTACCCCCATGACTTAGCATGTACCCCCATGACTTAGCATGTACCTTCATGACTTAGCATGTACTCCAATGACTTAGCATGTACCCCCATGACTTAGCATGTACCATCATGACTTAGCATGTACCTTCATGACTTAGTATGTACCCCCATGACTTAGCATGTACCTCCATGACTTAGCATGTACCTCCATGACTTAGCATGTACCTTCATGACTTAGCATGTACTCCAATGACTTAGCATGTACCCCCATGACCTAGCATGTACCCCCATGACTTAGCATGTACCTTCATGACTTAGTATGTACCCCCATGACTTAGCATGTACCCCCATGACTTAGCATGTACCTTCATGACTTAGTATGTACCCCATGACTTAGCATGTACCCCCATGACTTATCATGTACCTTCATGACTTAACATGTACCCCCATGACTTAGCATGTACCTCCATGACTTAGCATGTACCTTCATGACTTAGCATGTACTCCAATGACTTAGCATGTACCCCCATGACTTAGCATGTACCCCCATGACTTAGCATGTACCCCCATGACTTAGCATGTACCTTCATGACTTAGTATGTACCCCCATGACTTAGCATGTACCCCCATGACTTATCATGTACCTTCATGACTTAACATGTACCCCCATGACTTAGCATGTACCCCCATGACTTAGCATGTACCCCTATGACTTAGCATGTACCCCCATGACATAGCATGTACCTTCATGACTTAGCATGTACCCCCATGACTTACCATGTACCCCCATGACTTAGCATGTACCACCATGACTTAGCATGTACTCCCATGACTTAGCATGTACCCCCATGACTTACCATGTACCCCCATGACTTAGCATGTACCACCATGACTTAGCATGTACTCCCATGACTTAGCATGTACCACCATGACTTAGCATATAAGCCCATGACTTAGCATGTAGCCCCATGACTTAGCATGTAGTGTAGCATCATGACTTAGCATGTACTCCTATGACTTAGCATGTACTCCCATGACTTAGTATGTATCTCCA
Organism: Bufo bufo; assembly: GCF_905171765.1. Taxonomy (NCBI): domain Eukaryota; kingdom Metazoa; phylum Chordata; class Amphibia; order Anura; family Bufonidae; genus Bufo; species Bufo bufo. The sequence goes on from NC_053391.1 coordinate 12,611,916, forward strand.
TAACTTAGCATGTACCCTCATGATTTAGTATGTAGCCCCATGGTTTAGCATGTAACTCACAGCATATTATCTATTTACTATGATAGATATTTTGTAAAAATGTAAACAATAGGAGGGCACTCAATTATCTGGGACCACCAATGTCAGGTGACAATGACAACATTTAATATAAAAATTGGCATAAAAATAATACAATGCAAATGTGCCCACTTGGGCATAAAAATCCTGAACGGCACAAAACACGCGGTGTGATAACCGCTGATGCGAAATGTGGACTTGATCCTAGGTGGGCAATCCGAGTCCAAGTGTAGTGTCCTATGGGGATCTAGAATGATGTTGGTCTATGAGCTAGACCGCACTACCATGCATAACGTAGTAATGGTGTATCGATGAATATAGCCCCGTGGGGCAAAGTACATTGCCCCTCTTCTTATGCTGGGTGGAGGTGGAGAGAAGTCCTTGCTTCGCCGCCCGGACTCACCTTGGCGTCCCGTGTGGTCTCTAGGTCTCAAAATTGGTCTGAACTGATCCTACCATTCCATACACAATATAAACAGGTAGAGAGGATTGTCCGAAAATTCTGGCACTTTTTATTGGAGGACAAACTTTTGGGTCCTTTTCTATCAGGATTTTCACGAATAACGTACACCAAAGCCATTAATTTGGCTTCAAAAGTTGACCCTACTACCAAACAACAACAGATCACAACGGGCTCCTTATGGATTAAACCAAAGGGGTTCTTTAGGTGTGGTAGATGCCTAAACTGCAAGAACACGTCCTTCCCTAAAAAAAACTATGAAGGTAAAATCCACGCAGAATGACTTTGAGATTGAGATCAGGGAAACATTAACATGTGACTCCCAAAATGTCATCTACCTCCTTAAATGTCCATGCCGTAAACAGTATGTAGGTAGAACCAAAAGGCCCTTGAAAAAGAGAGTGATGGAACACATTTTTTGAAAATAAAAAAGGGAGATGAATTACACTCACTCTCCAAAATATTTCATAATTGTGATCCATCCTCCCTTCGTTCTACAGCTATGGAAAAAGAACATCAACCAAAAAGAAGAGGAAATCAAATTATCCGCATGTCCAGACAGGAATCCCGAAGGATAATTGAGTTTGACACGTTGGCTCCAAGGGGGCTAAATGCGGAGATGGAGTTTTTTTTTTTTTTTGTGAGCCACACGGGGGGGTTGTCTGGTGAGGACATGGGATACAAGTCAGGCTGTTGTTTCCAGCACTTGGATCCCCTCTCCCTGCCGGACCACCCCTCACGTCCATCTCCATCTTGGTATTCATCTCACTAACAACATTATGTATTCCCAATATACATTTCTGAATGTTTTCTAATGTTGTTCAGGCCAGTTATAGTGAAGATCTGTGCTCTAGCATGATGACCCCAACAAGCACACCCGCACCGCAAAAAACGCACCTATACCGCAAGTGCGTTTTTTGACCACAAAGGAGCGTGCGTATACCATATGGGCGTCCTGGGATACAGTTGTATGGGTCACACAGGTGGTCTAGATCTGGGGCTAATTATGCTATGTTATGCTGTCATTGTAGTCTTAATCCAGCAACTAGTGCGTGCATAATGCATATGTATTTACAAAATATGGACATAATGTCAAATGCACCAATACCGCATGTGCGGTTGTGAGAGACAAAAATATTGTCCCAACAAATCCACATCGGGATTTCCACTCCACTGAGTTCCCAGAGTCCCCCACTGAAAGAATGGAGGGTATAAAAGGTGTATTTAATTTAGATGCTGTCATTACCGCTGAGGAAAGGGTGTGATCCCTGAAACGTGTCCGGTTTGAGACAGCAAAGTTCTTTGTTCAAGTTCCTGAGGTGCCGACACTCTAAGGAGCCTTACTGATTGGAGTTGTGGATTATTGCACGGTCCGGACTTTAGGACCCAACATACCATCAGTCGATCTGTTCCCCAACGAGCCGCGTGTATCACGTGGTGTGCCGCCGGGTCACGTGGGACGCCGCGTATCAGACCTAGAGACCACACGGGATGCCGAGGTGAGTCCGGGCGGCGAAGCAAGTACTTCTCTCCACCTCCACCCAGCATAAGAAGAGGGGTAACGTACTTTGCCCCACGGGGCTATATTCATCGATACACCATTACTACGTTATGCATGGTAGTGCGGTCTAGCTCATAGACTAACATCATTCTAGATCCCCATAGGACATTACACTTGGACTCGGATTGCCCACCTAGGATCAAGTCCACATTTCGCATCAGCGGTTATCACACCGCTTGTTTTGTGCCGTTCAGGCTTTTTATGCCCAAGTGGGCACATTTGCATTGTATTATTTTATGTATGTATATTTTTATGCCAATTTTTATATTAAATGTGGTCATTGTCACCTGACATTGGTGGTCCCAGATAATTGAGCGCCCTCCTATTGTTTACATTTTTGCACTTTTCTCTCTGGATTCGGGTGGATCCGTGGAGTGAGCACCTGGTCTTTTGGGAGTGTTTGGGGTGAGCCGCTGTTCCTTTATCTATTTTAGATATTTTTGTATGTGCCTATTTCTAGTTAACCTGAAGTTCCTGAGCCCCAACACAAAATCTACAAGAGCCCTCACGTGCCCTGTGACATTTATAACATTGGTGGCTTCATATGTAGCAGAGGGGCTTTTGGGCAACCACAGTTATAAGGAGGTACAAGTGCTCTCTCTGCACCAATCTTAGTTACCATGTAGGAGGCATCTAGGGTAACTTTATGATAGCTTTGGAGGAAGTTTTGAGTGTTTATCAATATTTTGGTGGCCTATGGGTAGGCTCAGGCAGACTTGTTAGGCAGATTATCCTGCCTGTTTTTTTAGCCAAAGTCAGAAGTGGATTCCAAAGGCATCAGAAATATATAGGAAGGACTTGTACTTCTCCTTCCTTCTAGATCCACTTCAGGGATTGGCTGAAAAACCTGTACAAAAATCTGCCTAACAGAAAATCTGTGTGAAGCTACCCATAGGCAATCAAAATACTGATAAATATTCGCAGGTCAGGGTATTCTGCTACATCATGTGTTTGAGCAAGAAAACCATGCAGATTTCCCAGTGGCAATGATGTGCAGTAGGGTAAGAAATTTAACCATCCTTTAACCTTGGGAAATCTCCTTGCATAATATTAAGCTATTTAAAAAGCTTTTCTGGGGAAGAATCTGAAAAGACGGGACAAAACATGTTTAAAAGAAGCATTACTCACCTCCATAGATCTCCTGCAGCTGCAATTGTGATGCAGCTTTGGTCCCTGCTGTTCCCTAGTTCAATGTCCCAGTATAATGGAAATCCCAGGTAAGGCCTGATCACTGTCCGATGATTGGCTGAGTGGCCCTTTATTAGCATTTCTGGTATTCCTAGCTAGGACCATGAAGTGGAGAGCAGCAGGGACCGAAGCAGCATCCGAATAATAGCAGTGGGGGATCTATGAAGGTGAGTAATGCTTCTTTTTTATTTTTAACATGTTCTGGTCCCTTTTTTTTGTTGTTTAAAAATAGTTTCTTTTCTCCCAAATCCTGGCTCAAAGTCCTGTGCGGTATGACCAGCCCTATAATAAAATGTTGATTAAGGCAATGTCATGATTTGAATAGAGGAATGGAGATAATTTCACAGACTGAGAAGCTAATATTAGAAGATGAATAATTAGAAGAGAAGCTTGATGACTCACGGGTCTAGTTAGGACGATACAAGGTTAAATATGAAGAAAACAAAATATGAAAATAGGAACGTCCCCTAACCTGCCATAGAAGAGCTAAAGTCATACTTGTATCACTGAACTTTACTAACGCAAGGGTCCCATCACAGCCACATACAGATGTAGTAGAGTTAACACACATGCTTTATGAGACGTGTTATCTAAACTAAATGCTTTAAGCAAACACCTTCCATTGCTTTTCAATGTCTTTTGTTTCAAGATAATGTGATGAGTTAAGAAATTTAACAGAAGTTAACAGTTTGTGTGTTAACCCTACTACATCTGTAGGCGGCCTCTATAGTACTAATGTCTTTGGAAACAGACTCGTTTTGGCTCTCCAGCTGTTGTAGCACTATAACTTTCAGCATGCCCAGCAGCTGACATACTCATGACTGGAATAAGTCTGCAACTCCATAACTCTCATGCTCTTACAGCCTTTGAGTGAAGCACCAATAACTAGACTGAAGTTGTGTCTCCTGAACATACCATGGGAGATCAAAGATCAGTGCTTTCTAACCCTCCAGCTGTTGCAAAATTACAACCCCCATCTGCTGAATGTCAGGGCATGCTGGGAGCTGTGGTTTTGCTACAGGTGGAGAGCCACAGGTTGGAGACTGTTGACCTAGACCAGGGCTTCTGCTTGGGACTCACCAGCCAATCCAAGGTAATACCAAGGACTCACCAACAACGTATCACAGAGCATCTGCCAAATAACACAGTGCCACACAACATACTGCCCTAGATGTGCCAAATACAACAGTGCAATACAGCATACCACCCAAACAATGCAAAATGACCAGCAAAATCTCCCCAAAAGTGGCAAATATCACAGTACAGTATACAATACCTGCACACAATTGTTAAGCACAACTGTGAGTAGGTGCCACTGGCAGCAGCACTGTCCCCCTTTCCCCACTGGACGCTGCATTATCACTCCTTCCACACCTCCCCCACCGACAACAGTATTTTCTCCCTTCTGACCCCTCTCCCACTGGCAGCAGCACTGTCCCCCTTCCCCCACTGAACGCTGCATTATCACCCCTTCCACACCTCCCCCCACTGACAACAGCATTCTCTCCCTTCTCACCCCTCTCCCACTGGCAGCAGCATTGTTCTCTTTCCCTCCACTGCACATCAGTGTCCCCATTCCCACCTCTTCCAGACTGGCAGCATTATTCCAACAACAGGTGGCAGAGATTAAATGATGCAGGAGGCTGGGTGAAGAATGTCAACAGAGCTCCTCTCTTACCTTCTGAGGGCTCCTGGTGAACTAGTGGGTGAAGGACTTGTGGTTATGTGGACATGACGTCACCACTGTCCTTCACCACTTCTAGCCATGGAAACTGCTATTGCAGGGCTGACGTTATAGGCATAGTTTCTACTGTAGACATTCTGCTTTCTGCAACCCACGCTTCACCAGCCATACAGAATCACAGTTTGAGAAGTGCCGATCTAGGCCATTGGTGGTAAACAATTATAGAGAAAAGTAGAAGAACAGGAAGATAACCAACACGGATGGTTATATCAATGGTAGAGAACATGAACATGCTTTGAGGAAATAACAAGAACCAAAGAGAAAACGGACAATTCTGGAGACACTTGGAATGATCTCCAGGAGCAGACGCCACAAATAATAATAATTAATAATTAGTCAAGGTAGAAAATCCCTTAATAAATACTGTATTGTCTGTGTTACTACTAATAATTTTCTTTCCATTGTGTGGCTCATGTAACCTGTGCCTCGCCAAGTACAGTATGTGGCCCCCTCCCAGAGCGTTCACGTGGCCGTGGAGCAGTGATAGATTACGTGGAGGTTAATTTTCCAACAACAGGGTGATGTATCATCAGGTTACATGAAAGTTACAGAAGAGTGAAGTGTATTTACAATGACTGCGCAGCGCGGTGTTCAATGGCCATTAGAAGGCTAGACTTAAGGGCATCCCAGTAGGAAGTCAGTCAATTGAATTCAATCACATTGATGAAAAGTCCTAATCAACTCAGATATCCTAAGGGCTGAACGCAATAAATGATTTTGTCAACCCGTCAGATGAATAGATTGAAGTTACAGCAATGGCCGGGCTCAAAATATACTGAATTTGTATACAATTTTAGAATCAGTGGTTGTATATAGCACCAGCTTTCTTCTCTACAGCTAACAGGCAATGGCGTTATGGAGTTCATTTTTGACATAGTTGACACTTAGGCATAAGATATTTGAGGATTGAGCCTATAGAAATGCTGTTGTTATTTCAAAAATTCCCCCAAAAATTAGCACTTATACAGAAAAAGTACAGTATATACAATATATCTGCCACAAGGACAGAACAAGGATAAGGGGTATGGTCATGACTGAAATTTAAAACCATAGTTTTCTCTAGTTTTTTATGATATTTGGACACCCTTAAAGACCATACATGAACTTGGAGCCTTCAGGATGCAACGATTTGAGAATGGGAAAGTGAAATAGCAAATCCATCGACATTTGTTGGGTTATTTTATTTTTATTTTGGATTTTTACTGCACGTTATTTTAAGACCTCCTAGTGAAAGAAAGTTGCTCTATACTAAGTATTTTTTAAGCCATTCCTACCTGTCAGTAATACATTGCCTTCTGCATGGCCTAATAGATATCTATCAATAGAATACCCATAGGTAACAAGGGTGGGCTGACATAGGGACTCTAATCCCTCTGACAAGCTCATTAGAGGCCTAAGTCGCTATTGACCAGGGCATCTATGGGGGGTTTCAATGGCTGAGATCAGAGTTATCTTCTATCCTGGCCCTATAATGCAGTGCGCACCAGCAAGTGCAGGAACGACCCAAAATAAAAGTCGGAATATATGACGAATATTCTACAAAATATTAGTGAAATATTGCGAATTCGAATATAGCCCCTGCCGCTCATCACTAGTTGTAACATACAACCTATACAGTATATAGCGGTACACTGGTGCAGGAGGACCCTAGAGATGTAACATACAACATTTACAGTATATAGCGGTACACTGGTGCAGAAGGACCCTAGAGATGTAACATACAACCTATACATTATATAGCGGTATACTGGTGCAGGAGGACCCTAGAGATGTAACATACAACCTATACAGCATATAGCGGTACACTGGTGCAGGAGGACCATAGAGATGTAACATACAACATTTACAGTATATAGCGGTACACTGGTGCAGGAGGACCCTAGAGATGTAACATACAACCTATACAGTATATAGCGGTACACTGGTGCAGGAGGACCCTAGAGATGTAACATATAACCTCTACAGTATATAGCGGTACACTGGTGCAGGAGGACCCTAGAGATGTAACATACAACCTATACAGTATATAGCGGTACACTGGTGCAGGAGGACCCTAGAGATGTAACATATAACCTCTACAGTATATAGCGGTACACTGGTGCAGGAGGACCCTAGAGATGTAACATACAACCTATACAGTATATAGCGGTATACTGGTGCAGGAGGGCCCTAGAGATGTAACAAACAACCTATACAGTATATAGCGGTATACTGGTGCCGGAGGACCCTAGCGATGTAACATACAACCTATACAGTATATAGCAGTATATTGGTGCAGGAGGACCCTAGAGATGTAACATACAACCTATACAGTATATAGCGGTATACTGGTGCAGGAGGACCCTAGCGATGTAGCATACAACCTATACAGTATATAGCGGTATACTGGTGCAGGAGGACCCTAGAGATGTAACATACAACCTATACAGTATATAGCGGTATACTGGTCCAGGAGGACCCTAGAGATGTAACATAGAACCTGTACAGTATATAGCGGTAAACTGGTACAGGAGGACCCTAGGGATGTAACATACAACCTATACTGGACCAGTATACCCTCCTGGACCAGTATACCGCTATATACTGTATAGCGGTTCACTGGTACAGGAGGACCCTAGAGATGTAACATACAACCTGTACAGTATATAGCGGTATACTGGTGCAGGAGGACCCTAGGGATGTAACATACAACCTATACAGTATATAGCGGTTCACTGGTACAGGAGGACCCTAGAGATGTAACATACAACCTGTACAGTATATAGCGGTATACTGGTGCAGGAGGACCCTAGAGATGTAACATACAACCTATACAGTATATAGCGGTATACTGGTACAGGAGGACCCTAGGGATGTAACATATAACCTCTACAGTATATAGCGGTTCACTGGTACAGGAGGACCCTAGAGATGTAACATACAACCTATACAGTATATAGCGGTATACTGGTACAGGAGGACCCTAGGGATGTAACATACAACCTATACAGTATATAGCGGTATACTGGTACAGGAGGACCCTAGAGATGTAACATACAACCTATACAGTATATAGCGGTATACTGGTACAGGAGGACCCTAGGGATGTAACATACAACCTATACAGTATATAGCGGTATACTGGTACAGGAGGACCCTAGGGATGTAACATACAACCTATACAGTATATAGCGGTACACTGGTACAGGAGGACTCTAGAGATGTAATATACAACCTGTACAGTATATAGCGGTACACTGGTACAGAAGGACTCTAGAGATGTAACATACAACCTATACAGTATATAGCGGTATACTGGTACAGGAGGACCCTAGGGATGTAACATACAACCTATACAGTATATAGCGGTACACTGGTACAGGAGGACTCTAGAGATGTAATATACAACCTGTACAGTATATAGCGGTACACTGGTACAGGAGGACCCTAGAGATGTAACATACAACCTGTACATTATATAGCGGTATATTGGTACAGGAGGACCCTAGAGATGTAACATACAACCTATACAGTATATAGCGGTATACTGGTACAGGAGGACCCTAGGGATGTAACATACAACCTATACAGTATATAGCGGTACACTGGTACAGGAGGACTCTAGAGATGTAATATACAACCTGTACAGTATATAGCGGTACACTGGTACAGGAGGACTCTAGAGATGTAATATACAACCTGTACAGTATATAGCGGTACACTGGTACAGAAGGACTCTAGAGATGTAACATACAACCTATACAGTATATAGCGGTATATTGGTACAGGAGGACCCTAGAGATGTAACATACAACCTGTACATTATATAGCGGTATATTGGTACAGGAGGACCCTAGAGATGTAACATACAACCTATACAGTATATAGCGGTATACTGGTACAGGAGGACCCTAGGGATGTAACATACAACCTATACAGTATATAGCGGTACACTGGTACAGGAGGACTCTAGAGATGTAACATACAACCTATACAGTATATAGCGGTACACTGGTACAGGAGGACTCTAGAGATGTAATATACAACCTGTACAGTATATAGCGGTACACTGGTACAGGAGGACCCTAGAGATGTAACATACAACCTGTACATTATATAGCGGTATATTGGTACAGGAGGACCCTAGAGATGTAACATACAACCTGTACAGTATATAGCGGTACACTGGTACAGGAGGACCCTAGAGATGTAACATACAACCTGTACATTATATAGCGGTATATTGGTACAGGAGGACCCTAGAGATGTAACATACAACCTATACAGTATATAGCGGTATACTGGTACACGAGGACCCTAGGGATGTAATATACAACCTGTGCAGTATATAGCGGTATATTGGTACAGGAGGACCCTAGGGATGTAATATACAACCTATACAGTATATAGCGGTACACTGGTACAGGAGGACTCTAGAGATGTAATATACAACCTGTACAGTATATAGCAGTATACTGGTACAGGAGGACCCTAGAGATGTAACATACAACCTGTACATTATATAGCGGTATATTGGTACAGGAGGACCCTAGAGATGTAACATACAACCTATACAGTATATAGCGGTATACTGGTACACGAGGACCCTAGGGATGTAATATACAACCTGTGCAGTATATAGCGGTATATTGGTACAGGAGGACCCTAGGGATGTAATATACAACCTATACAGTATATAGCGGTTCACTGGTACAGGAGGACTCTAGAGATGTAACATACAACCTATACAGTATATAGCGGTATACTGGTACAGGAGGACTCTAGAGATGTAACATACAACCTATACAGTATATAGCGGTACACTGGTACAGAAGGACTCTAGAGATGTAATATGCAACCTGTGCAGTATATAATAAATCTTGTACTAAATGATTGAAGAAGATGGAGCTCAGAGAGCCAAATTGGGCCATCATGTAAAGTCTAATTAACAACCTTGCACATAATCTACCTCCTGCCAATGACATGGTAACTGGGATTTCAAAGATTTTATTGGCGACATTATTCCCACAGGATGTGGTGGCTTCCACTACAGGCAGGAGACAAGATAAGCACTGCCTAAAAAAAGCTAAGTAAACCGGGCAGGTGCAAGTCTGCTGTGACTGCAATGAAAAAGCAAAGAACCCCAAAGATGGAGCAATGCTAAGAATAAGATATATGCAAACATGTAGGGGCCCATTTCTGTACTGATATACGCCACCTTTGTTCCATATATCAGCCAGGCATTTTGTGACAAAATCTCACGCCATGCCACTTTCCCAACAGGTCTAAAAAAGCGGGTGTAGCGTGGGCAGGGAAGAGAGCGGGCCGGCAGGCTCCTCTCATTTATTATTTTCTACACCACATTTTGGCGTACATAAAAGGAGGAAGAAGCCATATAAAATCATGTACGGGCATGCACCTCCACATCATTTTGGCACTTCCGCCAGCAGCGCAGGCACAATCAAGACCGGCATCTAAATCACCGGTCTTAATAAATGTGTCCCGTGATATCTGAATCATTTATATCACCAATTATTGTCCAATATCAGCCATAAGACGTCCACATCATCCAAGCATCACGTTCCGGAGCAGATACAACAAGTGCAAGTCAAATCATTCCTGTCCAATGGTCCAAACCTCAAAATGGAGAACTGGATAAACTGGCCATCCTACTATCCACCACGCTCCATGTAGACCTAAAGCTTCTTAAAGTGACATATAGAAAGTCCACTTACCTATGGAGACAAAAACAAAGAAAAACAAAGAGTTAAATATGGGAATTATCCAACGGCAGTCATCAGAGACTTGAATAGGGCTAAATTGTAAAACTAGGCGCAGCCTATCAACCAGAGGAGCCCTGGTCCAGAAAAGGAACATGTAGCTATGTTTTTCTTTTTTAAATCAGATGTTTCTTTATTAACAATTTTCAGTCATATTTTATCACATTGACATGACATTTTTTGTAGACCGCAGACATATACATTATCTGTCATATATAATATATAATATATACATTATACTACAAATATCTACAAAAGACATGACATGAATCTACATAGAAACTCAGGTATCAAAGACATCTCCAGTGTGATTACAAATATCCTCCATAAACAAGTAAAGCCATAACCCACCCCATCCCAATCCCTACAAGGCAGGACACATTTATAACAACCCTCCTTTATCAACACTCCCGGGGTGTCGGCACTACAATACTCCTCAGTAAACCATCTTCCATCATCAAGTTCCAACCACCGATATTCCATAAAACAGCACAATCCAGCATCCATCTTCCCATACAGCCATATTCCAATTCCAGGTAAACCACTCACCAACAAGCTTCTGTATATGCACCACACACCTGCCACCATCCAATATCCTATGAATCCTCCATCCTCACTGCATTCACCTCGTCATAGAAAAACTCCTTGTAAGCGCCAACCAGGAGCTACAGCACCCAGAATTATCGATCCAGCTGCCGCAGATTGCTTCAAATTTGGACAGACATTTCCTTTTTTGATATACCCCTCTTTCTAAACGAATCACTATATTTAATCTAGCAACATATTCTGATATATCAGGAGGTATGGGCTGGATCCATTTTGCCGCCAATGTTTTCCTAGCTTGATATAGCATTCTTCCTATTCCAGTAGTTATAACAGACTGTAGATTATTTTCTGGTATCAAGCCTAGTACGCACAGTTTGGGATCTAACTTAAGATTAGCACTGTATACCTTGTTCACCAGATGTATTATTGCTTTCCAATAAGATGTCAGTGATGAGCATGACCACAGCATGTGCAATAGAACAGCCTCAGCACTTCCACACTTCGGACAGGCCGGGCTATCTCTGTAGCCTATTTTATGCAAAAACACTGGGGTCTTGTACACCCTATGTATTAAATATAGATGAGATAGACGTGCTGCCTCACTAAGGGATAAAGTAGGGGTAGGTTCCACTACCTCCATCCACTGCTCATCCGTGAGTTCACCTAGATCTCTTTCCCACTGACGCCTACTTGTCAGTGGATATCCCTTAAGAAAGTCCTCTAATAGGGCCTGATACACCATGGAGATTGCTCCCTTCACTGATCCAGCCGCAATGACTATATTTAATGTCTGGTTTGATATAAATGTCACCGGAGCTATCTTAGATTGAGCCTCTAAAGCATGTCTAAGTTGCAAATATCGATAGAACTGTGAAGAGGGCAGCCCAAATTCAGAGCACAATTGTTGGTATTGTTTTAAGATTCCATTAGAATAGATATGGCTCAAATTCCACACCCCTTTATTATTCCACTGGGTGAATCCATTCAGGTTATCCAATTCCTGAAGTGCGGGGTTATGCCATAGAGGCAAGATGTTCATTAACTCTGTTATCCCTAAAATACTCTTTGCCTTATTCCATACTTTCCTCATAAGTAGCAAGGTCGGAATATTTCCCATTTCTCCTTTTATTTCTCCTTCAATAGCTGTCAGCGGGGGAGACCTATTTGCAGCCCACCTTATCAACCGACCACTCTTCCCTCCCATGTCATCTATTACCCCCCACCCTTTAAAGTGTTGCAGTTGGGCCGATAAGAAGTAAAGCATAGGGTTGGGTAAAGCCAGACCACCGGCTTCTTTATTCCTTTGTATGATTTTGTATCTTATTCTTCCTCTATTATTTTTCCAAATAAAAAACCGGAACAACTGTTGTATTTTATGGAAGTAGTGCACTGGGATCCATATGGGGGAATTATGTAAAATATAAAGCAACTGGAGCATAAATATAATTTTAAGCAAATTGCCTCTTCCGATCATAGAAAGAGGCAATTTATGCCAGACAGCAACCTTGCTTCTAAATTTCCCTAACAGGGGTAGTAAATTATTGGGAATATAATCTGCAGGGTTCATTGATACAGTCACTCCAAGATAAGCTATGTTTTTCTACTGTGGGGTGCAAGTTCTCCTTAAAGAGACCAGCTACGTATGGAGACTTGTTTGAAGTGCTCCATGGTGTGGAGACTTATTGGCAATGCTCTATGGGAAAAAAATATGCAAAGAGGCATCTCCCAAGAAAAAAAAGTTATCTCGCCACGCCAGCTCCACCTTCTGGAAGTGGCTTCTTATGAGTCAAAATTCGACTTTTTAACTAAGCCTCATCATATCCCAATGATGGCTCTAGTGAGATGGTTCTCTTTCCTTGTGAGATACCTATTTGCATGTTTTTTCTAATCTCATACATCCCCTTTAAGGAGGGGTAAAATGTATGATTTATTAAGGTCTTCGACTACCTAGTGAACTCCTATTACACAAATGTCCAATGGCAATCATTAGTCCACCTACTAGCACCTATAGTTTATGTTCCTTATATCGTGCAGATGTCTTTCCCTTTGCAAATCTGCACAATGAGGTCATAAATGACCCCAAGGGACCTAAAGAGGGCGGTATATCTTGTCACAGTCCACCCATACAGGGTATCTTGGCCAGAAACATGTATCAACTTTCCACTAGATACTGTAGGTGATCAGTGCTATATTTTTGAGGGTCCATCTGTTGGGACCCCACCAATCTCTACAATGGGGAACTGCAGTCCCCTGCTCAGGAGGGGTTTGAATAGAGCAGTGGTTGAGCATGAGCCCACCACTTCATGCAAAGTCTATGGTGCTGATGGGAAATGGTAATCGGTGGGGTCTCACGGTCAGACCTCCACTGATGGAGCAATTATTGGCTATGCATTGGACAGGTGACAAATGCTTCTGCACAAATAAGGTAAGTAATAGAGGCTGAAGTCCTGAAATGTAGATGGCTCCATAATACTCATAATATATTCATCATCTGAACGCCGTCAAGGTGATTTCTGACTGATTAACTCGTTGACGTGGTTAATACAGCCATATAGTCATGACACCAGAGGGGACAGGTCTCCACAAGAGCCTATATCCTATTGTCCTCTTTTCTATTAACTTTTTCCCAATGGATTACATTAATTTAATTTTCAAAGCTCGTTAGTCAATCTTGTCCTTCAATGAATTTCTAATTTACATTGGTCCTTGCCACAGGGTTATAGAATATCCAGAAGATGCAAAGTTCAACCTTCAAAACCATTTTTATTTTTTATCCACATGGGTTCAGAATTCTGATTAATTTCTTCATTGGCCTGTATAGCTCTGTTCTCCTAATACTGAGATGCCAAGACAAAGGGTTAAAGGGGTTTTATTGACAGATTATACTTTGAAATATCAGTTTGGTGGGGGTCCAAACTGATCATTATATTGTGAGCTCCCTCTAGTGGTAGCTATATAATGTGTATGTAGTTAGCGCCCTCTAGCGGTGGCTGTATTATCTGTATGTATTGAGCTCCCTCTAGTGGTGGCTGTATAATCTTTATGTAGTGAGCTCCCTCTAGTGGTGACTGTATAATCGGTATGTAGTGAGCTTCTCCTAGTAATGGCTTTATAATCTGTATGTAGTGAGCTCCCTCTAGTGGTGGCTGTATAATCTGTATGTAGTGAGCTCCCTCTAGTGGTGGCTGTATAATGTGTATGTAGTTAGCGCCCTCTAGTGGTGACTGTATTATCTGTATGTATTGAGCTCCCTCTAGTGGTGGCTGTATAATTTGTATGTAGTGAGCTCCCCCTAGTGGTGGCTGTATAATCTATATGTAGTGAGCTCCCCCTAGTGGTGATTGTATAATCTGTATGTAGTGAGCTCCCTCTAGTTGTGGCTGTATAATCTGTATGTAGTGATCTCCCCCTAGTGGTGGCTGTATAATCTGTATGTAGTGAGCTCCCTCTAGTGGTGACTGTATAATCGGTATGTAGTGAGCTTCTCCTAGTAATGGCTTTATAATCTGTATGTAGTGAGCTCCCTCTAGTAGTGGCTGTATAATCTGTATGTAGTGAGCTCCCTCTAGTGGTGGCTGCATAATCTGTATGTAGTGAGCTCCCTCTAGAGGTGACTGTATAATCTGTATATAGTGAGCTCCCTCTAGTGGTGACTGTATAATCGGTATGTAGTGAGCTTCTCCTAGTAATGGCTTTATAATCTGTATGTAGTGAGCTCCCTCTAGTGGTGGCTGTATAATCTGTATGTAGTGAGCTCCCTCTAGAGGTGACTGTATAATCTGTATATAGTGAGCTCCCTCTAGTTGTGACTGTATAATCGGTATGTAGTGAGCTTCTCCTAGTAATGGCTTTATAATCTGTATGTAGTGAGCGCCTTCTAGTGGTGGCTGTATAATCTGTATGTAGTGAGCTCCCTCTAGAGGTGACTGTATAATCTGTATATAGTGAGCTTCTCCTATTAATGGTTTTATAATCTGTATGTAGTGAGCTCCCTCTAGTGGTGTCTGTATAATCTGCATGTAGTGAGCTCCCTCTAGAGGTGACTGTATAATCTGTATATAGTGAGCTCCCTCTAGTGGTGACTGTATAATCTGTATGTAGTGAGCTCCCCCTAGTGGTGGCTGTATAATCTGTATGTAGTGAGCTTCTCCTAGTAATGGCTTTATAATCTGTATGTAGTGAGCACCCTCTAGTGGTGGCTGTATAATCTGTATGTAGTGAGCTTCCTCTAGTGGTGGCTGTATAATTTGTATATAGTGAGCTCCCCTAGTGGTGGCTGTATAATCTGTATGTAGTGAGCTCCCTCTAGTGGTGGCTGTATAATCTGTATGTAGTGAGCTCCCTCTAGAGGTGACTGTATAATCTGTATATAGTGAGCTCCCTCTAGTGGTGATTGTATAATCGGTATGTAGTGAGCTTCTCCTAGTAATGGCTTTATAATCTGTATGTAGTGAGCTCCCTCTAGTGGTGTCTGTATTATCTGCATGTAGTGAGCTCCCTCTAGAGGTGACTGTATAATCTGTATATAGTGAGCTCCCTCTAGTGGTGACTGTATAATCTGTATGTAGTGAGCTCCCCCTAGTGGTGGCTGTATAATCTGTATGTAGTGAGCTTCTCCTAGTAATGGCTTTATAATCTGTATGTAGTGAGCGCCCTCTAGTGGTGGCTGTATAATCTGTATGTAGTGAGCTCCCTCTAGTGGTGGCTGTATAATCTGTATGTAGTGAGCTCCCCTAGTGGTGACTGTATAATCTGTATGTAGTGAGCTCCCTCTAGTGGTGGCTGTATAATCTATATACAGTGACCTCCCTCTAGCGGTGGCTGTATAATCTGTATGTAGTGAGCTCCCCCTAGTGGTGGCTGTATAATCTGTATATAGTGAGCTCCCTCTAGTGGTGGCTGTATAATCTGTATGTAGTGAGCTCCCTCTAGTAACATAGTAACATAGTACATAAGGCCAAAAAAAGACATTTGTCCATCCAGTTCGGCCTGTCATCCTGCAAGTTGATCCAGAGGAAGGCAAAAAAACCCTGTGAGGTAGAAGCCAATTTTCCTCACTTTAGGGGAATAAAAAATTCCTTCCCGACTCCAATCAGGCAATCAGAATAACTCCCTGGATCAACGACCCCTCTCTAGTAGCTATAGCCTGTAATATTATTACACTCCTCTTGAATTCCTTTATTGTACTCACCATCACCACCTCCTCAGGCAGAGAGTTCCATAGTCTCACTGCTCTTACCGTAAAGAATCCTCTTCTATGTTTGTGTACAAACCTTCTTTCCTCCAAACGCAGAGGATGTCCCCTCGTCACAGTCACAGTCCTGGGGATAAATAGATGATGGGATAGATCTCTGTACTGCCCCCTGATATATTTATACATAGTAATTAGATCTCCCCTCAGTCTTCTTTTTTCTAACGTGAATAACCCTAATTTTGATAATCTTTCAGGGTACTGTAGTTGCCCCATTCCAGTTATTACTTTAGTTGCCCTCCTCTGGACCCTCTCCAGCTCTGCTATGTCTGCCTTGTTCACAGGAGCCCAGAACTGTACACAGTACTCCATGTGTTGTCTGACCAGTGATTGGTGGTTGGTGTATGATCTATATGTAGTGAGCTCCCTCTAGTTATGCCTTTATAATCTGTATGTAGTGAGCTCCCTCTAGTGGTGACTGTATAATCTGTTTGTAGTGAGCTCCCTCTAGTGGTGACTGTATAATCTGTATGTAGTGAGCTCCCTCTAGTGGTGGCTGTATAATCTGTATATAGTGAGTTCCCTCTAGTGATTGGTGTATGATCTGTATGTAGTGAGCTCCCTCTAGTTATGCCTTTATAATCTGTATGTAGTGAGCTCCCTCTAGTGGTGACTGTATAATCTGTATGTAGTGAGCTCCCTCTAGTGGTGGCTGTATAATCTGTATGTAGTGAGCTCCCTCTAGTGGTGGCTGTATAATCTGTATGTAGTGAGCTCCCTCTAGTGGTGGCTGTATAATCTGTATGTAGTGAGCTCCCTCTAGTGGTGGCTGTATAATCTGTATGTAGTGAGCTCCCTCTAGTGGTGGCTGTATAATCTGTATGTAGTGAGCTCCCTCTAGTGGTGGCTGTATAATCTGTATGTAGTGAGCTCCCTCTAGTGGTGGCTGTATAATCTGTATGTAGTGAGTTCCCCCTATTGGTGGCCACAGGCAACTCAAATTTTTAAAATGCAGTTCTTCATCTATGCAGAGGATTTTGAGTTTAGTATTAGAAATATGAAGTCTGAAATATAGTCTGACCACTATAAATATACATTAAGAAAAAAACAGCACAGAATTCTAAACCTAATCTGAGATAGTGAAGCGGTAGACTTATATAGGGATATTAAAAGGAGGCATCCTGCAATATGTCTGCTTGTTTGGATTTGTTAACTGTGAGGGGAGTTGATGTGTGAAGATTACTGCTAAAGATGACATTCGATGGCTACATGACAAAAAGGATTGCATGCTTTCCTTACAAGGACTTGTATCAATAGACGTCAATCATTTTCTAACGGAGATATTGATCTAAGGAACTCGTCTGACTACAAGGTGAGAAGTAAGGAGGTTATTACTACTCGGTTCTTTGAAGTTTTGAAGATTCCAGGTGACAGAAGCAATGAGAGACTGAACCCACCGGACATGTCTCCTTTTTCAAGGCTAGCACTACATGTTGACGCCAAGTAGCAGTAAAATGGTGACTTGTCGGTGCCCTGAATCCGGCGTCCAGACGCTGAGATCCCCACCAATTGCTAAAATGAAGAGGCAGAATCAAGAAAGTCTATAAGCCCATTTTCCGTGAGAAGAGACTATAATTCTGTTTCTTTGTTTTAGCGACTGCAGGAGGACTCAGCACCTGGACCTCCCCACTGTGAGAACATTTCGTATGTCAATATAAGAGATCTGAAGTTTTTAAACTTGAAAAAGACCAGAATTAGAAATAAAAAACTATAATTTCTCAGCTCACCTGGTCCCCGCTGCTGCTATTCCGCCACCGTTTCAGTCCCCGCTGCTCTGCTCTGCCTGGTCTCAGCAGAACAAAAAAGGAATGGCTGGAAATGTCAGTTCAGCCAATTATCGGCCAGAGTGGTGACCTGCTTCAGCCAGTGATTGGCAGAGAGAGCATTACCAGCTATTTCCTGTGTGTTCTGCTGGGACCAGGCAGTGCAGATCAGCAGAGACTGAAGCGGAGTCGGAACATCAATGGCAAGGGATCAGTGAGGGGAATATTGATAGTTTGTAACCCTTTCCTGGAGAGGGCGGTCAGTCTTGAAAAATATACATCAAGTTTTAATCAAACATGTGCCATAGCAGTATTCCCTTTTCTTAATTAATATATAAATAGTGTTGATCACGAATATTCGAATTGCGAATTTTAATCGCGAATATCGGAACTTCGTGAATCCGCGAATATTTAGAATATCGCTAAATATATTCGT
The DNA here is from genome assembly GCF_905171765.1 of Bufo bufo. Lineage (NCBI taxonomy): Eukaryota > Metazoa > Chordata > Amphibia > Anura > Bufonidae > Bufo > Bufo bufo. Next base: position 12,630,702 of record NC_053391.1, read on the forward strand.
AATCGCGAACCAGTTCACGCAAATTTTTATGCGAATATTTTAGGCGAATTTTCACAATCAAGAAAATAATGCCTGGAGATCACGAATTCGCGAATATATGGCGAATATTGGCCCAAATATTTGCGATTATATCGTGAATTCTCATATTGCCCCTGCCGCTCATCACTATATATGAATCCGATTTACTGCGTGTCTTCTTCAGGGTTACATCAACAGGCAGTAAACGCTCCTGTCCGCACAGTGGGATCATAGGCATCAGATGTCTCTGGCTGATTTTCCGCAGCCCAAAGCCAACACACACCAGAGTCTATATAAAATCCCAGTTAGAGACATTTTCCTTGTGTTGGATCCCTGCCCGTTCCAGCTCCTGCAGACACTTATACACACACACCATCCATCTCCTCCCCCCGCAGCTGCTCTCAAACGGCTCCCAGCAAGTGGCAAATTCCTTAATTGTGTTATTAGCTGAATTATTAATTGATATAAAAACAGCATTTCACTGGGCATAAAAAGTCATTTGGAAATTAGATAAAGCCGGCACAAGCGCGGGTGACTCAGACGACGCTGCACTACATTAGTGCCGACTCTGCAAAGTAAATGCATCTTCTGAGGTTGTTTTCTAGAACACGTAATTCTGTGTACATGAAGTGAACATATAGTAATGAAAGAGGTAAAATAATAAAAAATAATAATAATTCCCCCCCCCCCCCCGCTACAACCATCCAGTATAACCTCCGTAGGTCCATCAATCCTCATCCTGCTTCTCATGTCAATGACTTTTCCCCAATCACATTGTCTCTCTGTTTACAAAGGCTGTAGTCAACTTTGGCTCAGATTTGTGTGTATTATTGGCAACAAAATTATTTTTGTATTTTATAAAAAAAAATTTGCTCTTCTGTAGCCTGCATGTATCCTCATACGTTGCAGGCAGTTCAGTCTCCTGCAGCAAGAAATGCTTCCCTGAGTACAAATCTTACCTGACATTTTTACAATCACCAGACGAGCTCTCTGGCGACTATTGAGCCGCCAGAGAGCTCGTCTGGTGGATTTCACACTGAAGGACACTGAGCAGCCTGCAATGTATGAGAATACATGCAGGCTACAGAGCACAAATGGAGCAAAAATTTTAATAAAATCCAATTACAGCAATGATTTGTATCTAAAAAAAATCGAAAAATTTAACTTAGCTTAAAGCTGTATAGGAAGGTATAGCTTTTAATGAGATTGTTAAAAGGACACCTCAGATCATTCCATTTTGGAGGGAGTGAGAGTTGGGGCTAATTTTAAAAATTTTACTGATATTTGGAATTTTCTGTTTGAACCTATTTTTAGTTAATAATTTGCACCAGAGATAAGAGAATTTCTTAAAATGTGTTTCACGTCTGATACATCTAAAGACTTCAGGCAGTCGTTGCCAACAAAGGGTTTTCAACCAAGTATTAGAAATGAACATTTGATTCACAATTATTTAATTTGTCCAATTACTTTTGAGCCCCCGAAATGAAGGGATTGAGTTTAAAAACTCACATTTTTATGCAATCATTTGAATTAAATCTGAAAGTCCGAACTTCACCTGCATCTGAATCCATTGTGGTGATAGACAGAACAAAGATTAGAAAAAGGCTGCCTCTGTCCAAATATATATGGACCTAGCTGTATAATAATGGACTAAGTCGTTATATGTCGCCTTACTTTTCTACAACATAATAATATAGTAATATTATGGACAGTAAGTCATCCTATATTTGTGCATTAACCCCATAGTACTACAGGTATTTGGGGTTGTCTAAAGGTGTCTTTTTCCGGAAACAGCGCCCCTCATGACCATGGGTTGAGTCTGCTATGGCAGCCTGCATTCAGATTGAGTTGAGAAAACTGGAGCCGTTTCTGTAAAAAAAAAAAAAAGTGCACCTATATTTCTAATCTTCTCCGAGACCCTCCCAGGGGAACGTTCCACTGACTCTAGAAATACTATAATACTATATACTACACTGTATGGATGAGTCGTAGTCAGCGGGTCCTACATGCAGGAGAAATACCGTGCAGGGTGAGTCCACAGGGCATTACAGTCCAGCAGCACCTTATTATGTACCATATGGCGGTATAATCGATTAATTGCCATGGAGAATACAGCATTAGGCTGCCTGATTCAGCTCCGTAGACGGTGACCGACAAAAGAATCCATTAAGTGAGGCACCGAAGACACAAACAATCATATAAAGTGCATTAGGCTGAAGACGCTCTGCATTAATGGATGTAGTAGTCTTATGACTTCAGAGCATAACTCAGGAGACAGACGGATTTCAGCACCATGGACGGGGACTAAGAGAAGGTCTACACAGCAACCTCCAGAACCGCAGCTGTGGCGAAACTACCACTCCCAGCATGTGCACTTGCATCATGGCTGTTCTTGGAACTCCCATTGAAGTGAATGGAGCATGCTGGGAGTTGTTGTTTCACAGCAGAGGTAGTCTCTTACAATGTTCACCAACCTGTGCCTGTCGCAAAGCTACAACTACAGTACCTTCATGCCATAATAGCCTATGGCTATCGGAACATGATGGGAGCTGTAGTCTTGCAACACAGCCACAGGTTGGAGATCGCTGGTCTATTAGAACGCTGGATAAATCAAACCCTTGGTGCTCCATTATGTAAATGTATGTCATGGATTTTCTTAGCTCCATCATATGCACTTGTGTGAGGAGGAGGCACCGAATATGCAATCAACAGGGGGATCCCAGGGGGTTTGGGCAGCTGTAAGGGCCCCTTTTAGATACCACAGTTACTAATGACCCTTAAAATCTTAGGAAATTGCCTCTCACTGTGAGCCGATCTGTGCCTAACAAAGGTCTAATGCAGGGGTAGGCAACCTCCGGCACTCCAGCTGTTGGGAAACTACAACTCCCAGCATGCATTCTTGCTCTGCTCTTCTCAGAGAAGTGAATGGAGCATGCTGGGAACAGTAGTTTCACAGCAGCAGGAGTGACGAAGGTTGCTGATCCCTGGTCTAATGGATACTTTGTATCGCAAAGCATTATACAAGCATTCCACCAATCACAGCTTGAATTCCCGCAATAGGACAAAAGAACTTTCAGTTTATTAAAAAATAAGTTTCAACCCTCGAAAAATGCATCTTTTTAAAAAAAATTAAAAAATTTGTATAAAATAGTATAATGTTTGGTAACTCCGCTAGTAACAGTACAAATGTTAACCTATTATTTATATTGTGGTGTGTGTGATAAATATATATATATTCTAAAGAAAAGTCATAAAGATTAGTCAATAAATAAGAAGGAAACAAAGGAAAAGAAAAACCTGAAAAATGCAGGCAATTAAAACATAAAAATAACATTTTCCCCTAGGTATTTTAATGTTTTTTGCACAGTGAAAGCAAGTTGATGGTACAGAAATACAAAAACTGAAATAAAATAGTTTGTACCGCTGTCCCATAGAATAAAGCTACTGTGTGCATGAAAACAATTCACAAAACGTAACAAACTGTGAAATTATATTTACTCCAAAACGGTGCAAAAAATAAAAAATAAAGAATGAAAAAAATATATGTTGAAACAAAATTGCAAAATAGGTTAAGAACTTAAGGGGTAAAAAGAGACGCAGCTCCATAGACATCACCTGGAAAACCTGTTGGGATGAGTCACAGTGTAGACAGCCAGGTCCTATGTAGAGGCAGGAGACATATTAATGTGTCTTATAGTATGACCTGCTGTACAACATGGTAACAGACTGGATTCAGTAGCAATTATTATCTGCTATTAACCCCTTAACCCCCCCCCCCCTCCCCCTTCCCCTAACAGTCACATTAAAATTGGGGGAAATAAAAGTCCTCTCCAAAAAAAACCACTTTTTTACTGCTGACATTTAATTTATGCCTGGTTCTCAGGTCCCTTTAGTGCATATTAACCCTTGATGATGTTGCTGCTGTTGTCCTTAAAGTTAAACTGTCACCAGGAAATTACATTTCCATATGCAAATGAGCATTTGGGTGCATCAAAGGCGGACCCAAGTCACTCTGTGCACCTTTGCTTCCTCTGCTAGCTCCACACTCTCATTTTTGATTGACAGGGCCAAGCGAGATGACTATGCAGGAGCCAGACGCTGTCAATCGAGAAGGAGATTAAGGGGCTGGCGGAGGAAGCAGGGCGATGCACGGAGCGACCTGGGCCCGCCCTCTGTGCACCTAAATGCTCACTTGCATGTGAATTAAAAGTTCATTTTCTCCAGATTGCTAAGTGAAAAGTACCATTATATTCAGCTGAGCTAGAACTCCAAGGCCTTGTGCCTGGTGTAACGGTGGGTGTTCTGCTGAAGACCTTTAACTAATCATCATTTATGCTTTTTTGTATATTTTTTTTCCATCAGGTTATTAAGGATTGGATGATACAGTACAGGGTGGGCCATTTATATGGATACACCTTAATAAAATGGGAATGGTTGGTGATATTAACTTCCTGTTTGTGGCACATTAGTATATGTGAGGGGGGAAACTTTTCAAGATGGGTGGTGACCATTTTGAAGTCGGCCATTTTGAATCCAATTTTTGTTTTTTCAATAGGAAGAGGGTCATGTAACACATCAAACTTATTGGGAATTTCACAAGAAAAACAATGGCGTGCTTGGTAACACCGCAGGAGAAATGCTAGCACAGGCTTCCAGTAGCCGTAGTTTCAGGTGCTGCACATCTCGTATCATCTGAAGGCAATTGTCTATGCTGTGAAGATATGAGATGTGCAGCACCTGAAACTACGGATACTGGAAGCCTGTGCTAGCATTTCTCCTGCGGTGTTGCTATCAGTGTGTGAAGAGTGGGAGAAGAGGGTTGCATTGACAATCCAACACAATGGGCAGCACATTGAACACATTTTGTAAGTGGTCAGAAACTTGTAAATAACTCATGAAAGAATAAAGTTACGTTAAAACCAAGCACACCATTGTTTTTCTTGTGAAATTCCCAATAAGTTTGATGTGTCACATGACCCTCTTCCTATTGAAAAAACGAAAGTTGGATTCAAAATGGCCGACTTCAAAATGGCAGCCATGGTCACCACCCATCTTGCAAAGTTTCCCCCCTCACATATACTAATGTGCCACAAACAGGAAGTTAATATCACCAACCATTCCCATTTTATTAAGGTGTATCCATATAAATGGCCCACCCTGTATATACTGTATGTATACTATTTCTTATACTTTTATTTTTCATATTTTTCATTTATTTTTATTCATATTTATTTATTTATGTTCTTATTATATATTTTTTGATACATTTTATTATCTTGGGCATTGGACGCAGGGAAAAAAATAAAAAAGACATAGACACAGAACCTTGGGTGACGAGGGGACATACAGGGCTAGCCTTATTGGTGTGCGGCCACACAGGGCACACAGGGCACACTACCCTTTACAAAGGAGATGCCAGACAGTCCCCTCTCCCAGGTACCTGGTACCAGGTCAATTCCCCCGGCGTCCTGGTGCCTCTGCGTCCACAGGATGCAGATATAGTTGAGCATTCGCCTCACCATTCCTTGCCCCACCATTCAGCACAATATGGGGACACACAGAAGAGGCACAGTATGGCAGCACAGACGAGGCACAGAACATGAGACACTATGTAAGGGGGGCACACAGCAAGAGGCACTATAGAAATGAGGCACAGAGCAAGATGCACTGTAAAAATGAGGCGCTATATAAAGGGGCACAGAGCTTGGCATAATATATAGGTGGCCAAGAGTATGAAGCAATATAAACAGTTGGCACAGACCGTACGGCAGTATCTATAGTGGTATTACTTTTAGGGGTACTGTGTGCAGAATTTTAATTTTAGGGGGTAAAGTATGTGACATGATTGTATTAAGGGGTACATTGTATGCTGCTGTTATATTCAGGGCTCATCATGATACATTAAGAGGAGTTTGTGTTAGTATATAGGGCACGGATTTGTTGGTAAAGTGAGAAGTTGAAGACACATGGCCGGAAAACTGTGCAGAGAGAAGTCATGGGCTGGAGAAGCCATCATGGTGGTCTGAACTGCATGGAGAAAAACTCTGGAGGAGATGTCTCCTGTAAGTCACTAGATGTTTATTCTGTCACTGACTGCGTCTGATCAGTGCTGGAGTCTCCCCTATGGTCTACAGAGCAATGATGGGGGGTAGCATTCTCTTTTGTGAAACAACAACTTCCAGTATTTTATCTTCAGCCCATTCTGGGAGTTGTAGTTTCAGACTGTAGAAACTTACACAGCGAAGGGCTAATGTGACTGGTGGTATCTGCACTGAGCTGTATATATGTACTGAGCTTGGTTCTGGTGCTGTATATATGTAAAGGGCTTCATTCTGGTGCTGTATTCATGTAATGAGCTTGGTTCTGGTTCTGTATAAAAGTGCCATGCTTGGTTCTGGTTCTGTATTCATGTATTGTGCTTGGTTCTGGTTCTGTATTTATGTATTGTGCTTGGTTCTGGTTCTGAATATATGTACCATGCTTGGTTCTGGTTCTGTATTTATGTACTGTGCTTGGTTCTGTATTTATGTACTGTGCTTGGTTCTGGTTCTGTATTTATGTACTGTGCTTGGTTCTGTATTTATGTACCATGCTTGGTTCTGGTTCTGTATTTATGTACTGTGCTTGGTTCTGTATTTATGTACTGTGCTTGGTTCTGGTTCTGTATTTATGTACTGTGCTTGGTTCTGTATTTATGTACTGTGCTTGGTTCTGGTTCTGTATTTATGTACTGTGCTTGGTTCTGTATTTATGTACCATGCTTGGTTCTGGTTCTGTATCTATATGATGAGCTCGGTACGGCACCACTACTACAGTATCTTAGATAGCACACTGCGCACACACGCCATCCTCTCCATTCGCTGCTATGGGTCGAAGGTGGCGCTCAGCTTGTTTCCGGAGTCCCACAGTGGTGAATGCAGGGGTGGCCTCACATATGTGGCTTGCTCGCCATTCACTTGGGGGCCCCATTCTTGAGACTTGGATGGAACCTATCAATATGACATAAATGTCTGCCCTGGAGACAGATCACATGAAGGAAGGATTACGAGGGTTGCCATATTGCATTGCATTTGTTTTGCAAGAAATTTAAGTCCTTAAAGGGACTGTCCAGCTTTCAAACACTTTTAGGCATCCCCCTTCCTCGCTGCACCAAATGACTAGTTGCCGCAGTGACGTGTCGCCCAAACACATGTGACCCAGTGACATGTTTCCTGGAACGCGTCCATTCCGAAAATTGGCAAGTGGTGACCAGAATGTGGGGCACCAAAGGAGCCTGAACAGAGAGGCGGTGATCAGGTAAATATGCTTTCCTCCACAGGTCCGACGGGAGTGAGGGCTACCCAAAAGTGTTTGAAAGCTGGACAACCCCTTTAACCAAATTCAAGGAAAGGTAAGTTAGATGTATCTATCATTGTTCCTTGGCAGACAAGTGATATGATGGGAAAGTCCCTTTAAGGACATATTTTCTCAGCAAAATCCAACAATTGGAGCAAAAACATATTTTTTTACAGCAACATTTGCAGATCCATTCCGGGTAATATATGTTCTTCATATGTTACAATGAAAGGGAGATTCATCTTAAGGAGCGGGGCTTTAGTGCAGATATATGGAGCGCTCCTGCAATTTAAATTAAGAAGAGAAAGGGAAAGACTGTAAATAAAATCTCCTATAAATCTTCCATATTAAATCATCTTCACGGAAACAATCTCCGCGTGGCCCTCAGATATCAGCATCAGGATTGGCTGACAGATTTATCAAGATCTGGACCTCGCTGCCTGCGCCGAGGATTTAAGGAGGAATGATGAAATGTGAGGCGGCCACAATAAATGTTCTGTCTCCCGGACTCCACCGAAGCCTCCTGTGTTACTAATCAATGAGAAGCATTGTGCTGACCCCCCCGGAAATGTCAGCGAATCGCCGTCAGTCTGTCACATTCTGGAAGAAGTAGTAATTTAGTAATAACCGTGTGACAATCACTGAATTATCCGGATTCTAGAAAGAGCAACAATTGCTGCCGAGACACAAACAGGACGTAATAAACTAACAAGACATCAGCATCACATCTCCACATCTATCTGTTATCTGTCTATTATCTGTCTGTCTGTCTATCTCATATCTATCTATTATCTATCTATCTATCTATCTCATATCTATCTATCTATCTATTATCTATCTATTATCTATCTATCTATCTATCTATTATCTATCTATCTATCTCTCTATCTCATATCTATCTATCTATCTATCTATCTATCTATCTATCTATCTATCTATATATCTATCTATCTCATATCTATCTATCTAAAAGTAAATTAGACCAGAACCTCCAAACTATGTTTAAAAAGTGAGGGTTCAGATGCAAGCTACCATGGCTGCAATGTAAAAGCAAACATGAACTACAAGTAGCAGCACACTGCTCCATGACCAAAGACAGATGCAGACACTATTAATAAATATACACTGAACAAAAATATAAACACAACACTTTCGGTTTTGCTCCCATTCTGCATGAGCTGAACTCAAAGATCTGAAACCTTTTCTACACACACAAAAGACCCATTACTCTCAAATATTGTTCACAAATCTGTCTAGATCTGTGTTAGTGAGCGCTTCTCCTTTGCCGAGATAATCCATCCCACCTCACAGGTGCGGCATATCAAGGTGCTGATTAGACAGCATGAATATTGCTAGACGTCCAACAATGAAAGACCACTCTGAAATGTGCACAGTTTTGCCTCACTGGGGGAGGGGTTAGAAAACCAGTCAGTATCCGGGACTCATCCGTGAACAGAACTCCTCTCCAACGTCCCAGACGCCATTGAATGTGAGCATTTGACCACTCAAGTCAGTTACGATCCCAATGAGGACGACGAGCAGATGAGCTTCCCTGAAAAGGGTTTCTGACAGTTTGTGCAGAAATTCTTTGGTTATGAAAACCGATTGTTGCTGCAGCTGTCCGGGTGGCTGGTCTTAGACGATCATGGAGGTGACCATGCTGGATGTGGAGGTCCTGGGCTGGTGTGGTTACACGTGGTCTGCGGTTGTGAGGCCGGTTGGATGTACTCCCAAATTCTCTGAAACACCTTTGGAGACGGCTTACGGTAGAGAAATGAACATTTATTGCACGGGCAACAGCTCTGGTAGACATTCCTGCAGTCAGCATGCCAACTGCACGCTCCCTCAAACATTGCGACGTCTGTGGCATTGTGCTGTGTGATCAAACTGCACATTTCAGAGTGGCCTTTTATTGTGGGCAGTCTAAGGCACAGCTGTGCGATATTCATGCTGTCTAATCAGCACCTTGATATGCCACACCTGTGAGGTGGGATGGATTATCTCGGCAGAGGAGAAGCGCTCACTAACACAGATCTAGACAGATTTGTGAACAATATTTGAGAGTAATGGGTCTTTTGTGTGTGTAGAAAATGTTTCAGATCTTTGAGTTCAGCTCATGCAAAATGGGAGCAAAACCGAAAGTGTTGCATTTATATTTTTGTTCAGTGTAAATTGCATTACTGCTATACTTACTATATAAACATTAGAAGCTCATTGAGCACATTTTTGATCAAATATCTATCTCGCCATCAACCTCTTATCTAACTTTTTTTCAGAGCTGTTTGAAGGTTTGTCCTTTTTATGTTGACTTGATCTATTTATTGTTATCATTTCGGGTGCTGTGATTATGTAATGAGGAGGTTCTCGTGCTGTATATTTGTAATGTGCTTGGTTCTGGTTCTGTATTTATGTGATGAGGAGGTTCTGGTGCTTTATATATGTACTGAGCTTGGTTCCGGTGCTATGTGTATGTTATAAGCTTGGTTATGAAGTTGTAGTTATGTACTGAGCTCGGTACGGCTCAACTACTACAGTATCTTAGATAGCACACTGCGCACACACGCCATCCTCTCCATTCGGTGCTATGGGTCGAAGGCGGCGCTCAGCTTGTTTCCGGAGCCCCACAGTGGTCAATGCAGGGGTGGCCTCACATAGGTGGCTTGCTCTCCATTCACTTGAGGGCCCCATTCTTGAGAATTGGATGGAACCTATCAATATGACATAAATGTCCCAGGTGGGTTGACTTGGCCTTTTTTCTTGGTATCATTTCAGGGTACATAACAGTTTTTGGGTGAGCAGCAATTCTTGCATTTTCTAATGGGGGGGGGGGGGTGCTGTCCGCATCCGCACTTTCATTCCGCAGCCACGGACAAGAAAGGCATTTCTATTATAGTGCCGGTGTCCGTGTTTTGAGGATTCGCAATTTGCAGACTGCAAGACAGTTGCGGACGTGTGAATGGACACTTAAACACAACAGTGGTTAATTTTTCAGTGTACTTATACAGTATGACATGACGGGTTTATTTTCAGCTCAGTGGCCGGGTGACTGTGGCCACGTTACAGCAGGTCTAGGTCTAGATTGAAGTCCACACTGAGAATGTGATCGTTGTGGCCTCGATGTAAATTCAGCTCAGCTCCAGACACTAAGTGCAGGGCACTGTACATGAGTCCAACAGTTTAGATGTCAATTCCGAAAGGTCTAAGTGATTTGCAAATGCCGTAAACGCCACCATTCATTGTGTGACAATAACCACTTTTTTATTTTTAAAAGGACAAACTCTGCACCCCTCATTTGGGCTCATGTTCTATTCCAAACCTATTTAGACGGACTTCACACCGAGCACAATTTACAGTCACCTTTTTACATTTAGTTAAATTGCTTTCTGGAGCCAAAGCCTTTTCATCACCTTAATGAATGAATTTATCACCTCACGGCTCCTTTGTCGGCTCAGGCTGAATAAATATTTTGTAGATGTCAAAGTAAAGAAAAGGCTGGGAGGTTGGTCTCCGCGCCATTCTTGCCTGAAAGACCCCCTATTTACACCTTAAAGTCAAGGGCTGGAATGCAAGCTAGGAGGAGTGGGAAGTGAGCAGAGGGCCGACCCTCAGAAACCTTCCTGTGATTATGTTTATTGCATGTTTGATGCTCGATTATATTAATATTGATATTATTGTGCAGATTGATTTCTTATTAAAAGTGTAGTGTTAAAGTATTTTATTACAGATTGTAAATGTTACTCTGTGTAAAAAAAAGTATAAGAAGAAAAGAGTGAAGAGAATAGGAAGGAAAAGAAGTGATAGGAGAAAAGAAGGGAGGAAGGAAGGAAGGGGATAGAAAGGAAGGAAGGAATAGGAGAATGGAAGAAAGGAAAATACGGGATAAACTGAAGGAACCAATGACCAAAAAGAAGGGATAGGAGGAAGGAATGATGGACGGAAAAAGATAGGAAGGAAGGAAGGGAAATAAGGGAAAAGAGTAAAGGAGGAAGGAAGGGAAATAAGGGAAAAGAGTAAAGGAGGAAGGAAGGAATAGGAGATTGGAAGAAAGGAAAATACGGGATAAGCGGAAGGAACAAAGGACCAAAAAGAAGGGATAGGAAGAAAGAATGATGGAAAGGAGATAGGAAGGAAATAAGGGAAAAGAGTAAAGAAGGGAGGAAGGAAGGAATAGGAGAAAGGAAAAAAGGAAAATTACGGGATAAGCGGAAGGAACAAAGGACCAAAAAGAAGGGATAGGAGGAAAGAATGATGGAAAGGAGATAGGAAGGAAGGAAGGGAAATAAGGGAAAAGAGTAAAGAAGGGAGGAAGGAAGGAAGGAAGGAAGGAAGGAGGAAAGGAAAGAAGGAATAGGAAAATGGAAGAAAGGAAAATACAGGATAAGCGGAAGGAACAAATGACCAAAAAGAAGAGATAGGAGGAAGGAATGATGGAAGGATGAAGATAGGAAGGAAGGAAGGGAAATAAGGGAAAAGAGTAAAGAAGGGAGGAAGGAAGGAATAGGAGAAAGGAAAAAAGGAAAATTACGGGATAAGCGGAAGGAACCAATGACCAAAAAGAAGGGATAGGAGGAAGGAATGATGGACGGAAGAAGATAGGAAGGAAGGAAGGAAGGAAGGGAAATAAGGGAAAAGAGTAAAGGAGGAAGGAAGGAAGGAAGGAAGGAACGAATGATGGAAAGAAGGATATAGGAAGGAAGGAAAATAAGGGAAAAGAGTACAGAAGGGAGGAAGGAAGGAAGGATTGACGAAAGATCAAAGGGAAGAAGGTAAGGAAGATATGGAGGGAGAATCCAAAAAGGAAGAGAGGAAGGAAGGAACAAAGCTACCAAGGAAGGGATGAAGGAAGAGAGTAAAGAGTAGAAAGAAGAAGGGAGATTGGGAGGAAAAACACTAAGAAGATAAGAAATGGGAGGTGAAGGGGAAGAAGAGAGGGACAAAGAAAGGAAGGAAGCAGAGAATAGGATTAGGTATTAGAGAGTAAAGTAAGGCTGAGCAATAAGAGCTGAAGAGTAAGAGAGAAAGAAGGATAACTGAAGGATGGAAGTAGATCGATAAAGGGCAGGGTGAGGTGTATAATTTGACGGATAGTAAGGAGTAAAATAAGGAAGTGGTAATTCATAAGGACAGCACAGAACATATATAACAATAACAATATGCTCTGAATTTATTCTCATTTAGGTGAAGAGCAGGAGGGAGAGAAATGAAGGATGGAAGGAAGGAGGGGGTTACATATATCAGAGTGAGGTATATAGGGCGAAAGGTATTAACTATTAAAAGAAGTACAAGTACAATCCATTAGTGCAATAATAAAGTATGTATTATGACACACAGCAGTAATTAGACCAGCCATCTAGTAATTCACAAAGACAATCAAGGACCTACAACAATAGTGAACGGTTTATTCTTATTTCTAAGATCACAAATCTATTGTAGTCCGTTCACAGAACTTACTTTTCTTTACAATGAAAAGGGGGAAAATGCAGAGAGACGAGAGCGCCGGCCGTAGGGCAGCTGTTGCCATGTCCACCATGATGGAAAGCAGGAAACATAAAGTGTTACCAGGGCCGGTTTTAGACAAAATGTGGCCCTGGGCAAAATCAAAAATGGGGCCCCAAATCTTGTAATAATGGGCTTACAACACAGTTACATTCTGTCGATTCCGTCCCTCCCTCACAGATTTACACCCCATAAAGCTCCTTACACAGATCTGCACCCTCATGGACCCAGAATACGCCACATGCCCCGTCCCCTCACAGCAATGAGTTCCCCTCACTCACGGCATCTGAGAGTGTTAAGAACCGGAAGCGCGGGATTCCTCTTCAGGCTCACTTTCCCCCAGCGGAGATCAGAGGAAGCACCCTGTTCTATAAATAAGCCACAGCCTGTCCTAGGCTTCCAGGCTCATTGTTAGTATATCCCAGTTCAGGCCACTAGATGGCAGCACTGAACTGTGATATAGCGATTTCTATACAGAATAATGGAGCAATTTACATCTGATGATTGAAAGCTGTGGTCCACTTGGAGGACTTAATGAAAAGTTAAAAAAAATTAAAAAAGTTTTGAAAATATAAAAAAAACATAAAAATTAAAATCACCCCCATTCCCCAAAATAAAAGAAACAAAAAAAAATAGCATTATGGGCATCACCGCATGCGAGAACGCCTATACTATTAAAATATTTTTTAAAAAAGTTAGCTCATATGGTGAATGGCGTAACAGAATTTTTTTTCAAAAAGGTAGATTTGCCTTTTTTTTCATCACTTTATCTCCCAAGAAAATTTAATAAAAAGTGATCAAGTCATACACAACCCAAAATGTTATTGTCAAAAACGACAGATCAAAAAAGAGCCCCCACACATTTCCGTGGACATAACTATAAAAAAGTTATGAGGGTCAGAATATCGCGATCAAAAGAAAAAAAAAATGTTATGAAGCGATGTCTGATGAGGCTTAGCTTGCTGCAGTGAGCGGGACTATAGACGTCCTGAGCGGGGGAGGGGGCTGTTAAGGTTGCCACCTTTCCCAATAAAAAATACTGGTTACACAAGTTAAAAAGGTTGGTGTGGGTTAATACAGGTGTTATTTGATCATATTTTACGTTTTGCTCCATTTTTTTCACAATAAAATCACATTTTTCACTGTTGGGAACATCCTGTGTATTTACGTTTTATTTAGCCTCTATTTTTAAAATGTTTCTGTGGGGATTCGAACTCACAAACTTCTACATTAAAAACAAAAGTCTTAACCACTGGGCTATAGAGCTCAATGCTTTGTTGTTGCTGAAAAACCTCATAGAAGTTTCTCTGGTGTTAAAAAACACATGGAAGTTTCTCTTGCATTATACAAAAGAAACTTCTATGAGGTTTTTCAGCAATAACTTTGAGCTCTATAGCCCAGTGTTTAAGGTTTTTACCTGTAATGTAGAAGGTTGTGAGTTCGAATCCCCACAAAAAACATTTTAAAAATACTGGGTAATACAAGTTAAAAAAGTTAGTGTGAGTACGGGTGTTATTTAATTATATTTTATTTTTTGCTCCATTTTTTCCCAATAAAATCAAATTTTTCACTGTTGGGAACACCCTGTGTATTTAAGTTTTTTATTTAGCCTGTATCTTTAAAAAGCTTCTGTGGGGATTTGACCTCACAACCTTCTACATTAAAGGCAAGAACCTTAACCACTGGGCTATAGAGCTCAAAGCTGAATCAGTGCTGAAAAACCTCATAGAAGTTTCTCTGGTGTTAAAAACCGTATAGAAGTTTCTCTTGTATTATACAAGAGAAACTTCTATGAGGTTTTTCAGCATTAATTTTGCATTAATGTTGCTTTGAGCTCTATAGCCCAGTGGTTAAGGTTCTTGCCTTCAATGTGGATGGTTGTGAGTTTGAATCCCCATAGAAACATTTCAAAAATAGAGTCTAAATTAGATTTACACACACAGGGTGTCCCTAAACATAATGACCATGCTTGGGAATACCCCATTCATATTCCCCATTGTTGAACCTTCTGCAGACTGAAGCAAAGATCGGAGATCTTCCTACATTTTAGGCCTTCAGAACTCCAGCTGTTTAGAAACTACAAGTACAATCAAGCTCCATTACTTGTATGTGTGTTCAGAGAGCAATACTGAAAGTGTACATGCTGGGAGTTGTAGTTTCACAACAGCTGGTGTGATGTAGCTTGCTCACCCCTATTTAATGTGTCCATTACTGAAATCATCTCTTGTCTCCCTGCTCGATAAGAGTCAATTCTCATTTACCAAAGCAATTCAAGACAAATCACTCTTGTCCTCCATCAGCCATAGTCCGGTTTACCCAGAAACTCCGATATCCATCCAGATGCCCATTGTGTGAGCATATTTTGGCGTCCTTAGAATGACTTTTATCACAGATGTCACCTCAACAGGACACCCCTAGCACAGATCCTGAAATTTACAAATTATTATCCCATTAACCTTCATGCATGTTGACAGAGATACGAAAATACCCTAAAAACGGGGACAGATTCCAGTAGAAATGAAAGTGGGAAAATAGAAGAGAAGGAGGAATTGTCATTCTCCAATTTAAAGAAGGAACATTGCATCTGGAAGACTTGATGGAGACCATTTCATTGCACTGGATGAAGCAGGGACTTATGTAGGACAACACAGAATATTTACAGATGGACAACACAGAATATTTACAGATGGGCTCAGCTGAACGCCACATTATAAGACGTAGCATTAGACTTCTCGAGGTCTTGACTCTCATTTGTCACATGCATTTCTTTCTTTCAACTCAAAACCTAATTCATTACTTGAAGGACGATTCTCCAAGGACTTTGCATCTCATTATGTTTCCAGAATCAATCACTGGTTCCACTATTGAGATACAACATTCAGGACCAAGAACCATCTCCTGGATACATTGTATACAGTAGAAACTATGGCCCCCAACAGTGTTGAGCAAATTGAAGTATCTGAGGCGGACTTCGATCCGAATTTCAGGGAAAATTCAATTCGCAGCAAATCCGAATTTCCCTGTGTTTCGTGGTAACGAATAAATTTCCCCCAAAATGGCATAAAAAAAAATCATACTCACCTCTTCCACTTGAGTGTGAAGAGGCCTCCACGGCGATCTTGATTGAAGATCACATGCAAAATCTCATGTCCGGTGACGTATGATAATGTGATGATGTCATCACGCACCGAGCAAGATTTTGAGTGGGATCTTGAATCGCGATGGCCGTGGCAGCCTTTTCATGCTGAAATTGATAAGGTAAGTATCATTAAAAAAATATTTAATTCATCAATCCCTGAAGAGCCTGAATGTTCATCTCAGATGCCGCAATCAGTGATGAATGCAGCATTTGAGGGGTTCAACTACAGGGGCGGCGCAATAGCTGTTCCCCATGATTTTGCCCACTACTTACAAAGAAATGCACTTCGACAAAGTAATATTTTTGTAAAATTCGGCGAAGCAGCCGAATCAAATTTCACTCATCTCTAGATTTGGACTCCTTGGTCAGACTATTCTCTCCCACAGATCCCTGCTCTTTATATATGACTCTGTATCTCTTGACTCCTAAGGATACCAGTCTGGGCTTCACTGCTTGCAATATTGTTGCCTGTGCTTGCTCCTCTGATTTTTTTTAGTTGACAGCCACATATCAGTGTATGGTACCCATGCCTATATAGATCCTATTTGAAGTGTCTGCTGCTCGGCAGGAGTCCTTCCTCCGCGGTTTGTCATTGGTCTATCTCCCCGTTTGTTCTTTCTGTCAGTTTAGGTTTTCCTGTTTTTCTTTTTGCATCAACACCATTTGCTTTTGTATGTTATAAAACTTTCAATAAAAATTGTTTGTAAAAAATAAATAAAAAATAAAGAGATATGCTGTCACAAGATGGCCAAACTATGTGTGTCCATCTAGTGGTTGTAATTGGAATAGCAGCCTGTCAAGGATTTTGCTAACATGGCCATTGGAGGTTTGAGGTCAGTGTTGCCACAGGATCTAGTGGGTAAGATCAGGTAAGTATTGTCAGCAGGCTCTGTAAGAGGGTGCACCATGACATTAATGGACCCCAAAGGTCCAGCAGTGAACCCTCTGCCCTGTAAGATGACATCATTAAAGGATTAGAAAAACATGGCTGTTTTCTCCCAGCCGCACACCTTTCTCTCAGCTAAGATACATGATGTAGCTACTTACAGTATTAACGCTGTTTGCAAACTCCAGGGTCTCCCATTAGCTGCATCTCCAACAAATATTAACAAGCCCCCGTCAGGATTAGCACCCCTGAGCAGGTGATACATCTTACCCAGTAATGACTATGTACCTAGCAGAATATAGAATGAGGCAAGAGTTCTTCATTTGCATGGAAGTCCTATAACCTGGAAGGTGTAGCTCTCCCTCTAGTGAATTTCCAATCTAACAATTTTTAGCATTTGCATAGGAATCTAGAAAAGTGCTCATGTATACATCACCTAACGTGACATGATCAGCTCCTAACGAGACATTAATGTCCAGGACAGGGGAGGGTTCTCAGATAAACCATCACCATGATGAGACAAATATGCAGTTTGCCTTCTGAACCTCACATCTAAATAAACGGACAAAGGTGGAATAGCGTGTCAGCAGCACCCTCCCTGACAGTTACTCTTAATGCAACAATATTTTGCACATTTCATATTGTGTCTCAACTTTATGGCAAGTCATGGGGCAGTTACGTTTATAGATGACTGCTACAGATGTGTCCATGCATGTGTCCTCCAACTTGGTTCATTACATTATCGCAACATGTTAGCAAAGCCTTTGACAGGCTGCAATTACAAACACAACCGCTGGTGGCCACGTATAGGAACCTATAGGATAGACATCTCGTGACAGAGTATCTTAACATCATGTCTTTTTTCCATGCTAGTCATCTCATGTCACACATCTCAGGATATGTTCATCCAAGAGAAAAAGCAGGGAAGGACACATCGCTAAGTCTCTATTTGTGGAGGTCTGGGACTGCAGACCTGTCCTTACTTATGTTTGCTTTTGCCTGGACATGTCCAAGATGTGTGGTCAAGATGAGCAGCTTGGATACAATTACATATGAGAGAATCAATTATAAAATGCAGATTTTCCAAAAAATCTATTTTTCTAACAGGCATGAACTGTGTGTGATTTGATATAGAAGATTATATCAGAGCCAAAGAAAGAAAGAAGAAAAAAAAGAAGAAAGGGGGAAAGAGAGAGAGAAGAGAGAGGGGGTAGAAAGAAGAGACATGGAAGAGAGAGGGGGGGAGAGAAAAAGAGAAGAGAGGGAGAGAACAAAGAGGGAGGATAGAGAAGATAGAAAGAAAAGAGAGAGGCCAGGGGGAGAAAATGGAGGAGAAAGAATAGACAGAGCAAAAGAGAGAAAAAAAGAGAAGAGAGGGGGAGAGAGAGACAGGGAGAAGAGATGTAATAGAGGGGTAGAAAGAATAGAGAGTGAGAAGAGAGATGGAAGAGAGAGAGAGAGAGAGATTAGAGAAAAAAGAGTAGAGAGAGGGAGAGAGAAGGGGGGGGAAACAAAGAGCGTGAAAAGAGAGAGAGAGGGATTAGAGAAAAATAAGTAGAGAGATGGAAGAGAGTATGGGGTGGAATGAAGGAGGGAGGGAAGAGAGAGATGGAGAGAGAAAAGAGAGGGAGAGAACAAAGAGAGGGAAGGGAGAGAGAACATAGGAAGAGAGAGGAGAGGGAAGGGAGAGAGAACATAGGAAGAGAGAGAAGAGAGAAAGAGTGTAAAGAAAAAGAGAGAGAAGGGCGGGGGGGGGGGGAGAAAGAGAAGAAAAACAAGAAAGAGGAGAGAGAGAATTGAGGCACTTTTGCTTTGGGTTGACTTTATTTGGACCCAAATATAATTTTAAGAAAGCACAAGATTTTGAGACACTCTGTGGGGAGACGTCTACCTTATAGGTGTCTATATGTGGCCATCCAGTGACTAGAATGATAACTGCACACAATAAATCACAAACAAAGCCATAAAAGTTCAGTCTTTTCATACTGAGATTATTTTTTTTGTGGTTTTAGGCTCTGGCAAAAAGAGGGGTCTATAGCTGGGGTACCCCATCTCATATAGTGTCGGTATGCCCTAAAATAAACATATGGACCGGCGGGTGCATAGACAAAACTTTCTACTGACATCACTCGGTTCACAGCTCGGTTGACAGTCATCGTCCTTTTCTGGAACATTTCGCTGAATTTTGTCATCGCATGATTTCTGCTCCGGCATATACTTAATTCTCTCCCCTTGACTGATTTGACAGAATTGTTTAACACATGATTGACAGGATCCGTATGTCAGATGAAACCTGGCACTTGGACACTTTACAAAAGGCCCTGGAGCTATAGAGCAGCAGATGTAGACGGCTCATCCACGGCCAAGGTAAAGAACAGGAGGGGGAGATGTAGGTGCATTAGGAAGCCAAACCCTCTACCTCAGCCAAAAAATATTCATCGAGAATCCAGACATCAAATTCATCATCCAAGAAATCCTCAGTAATTCTGCTGAATATTTATGAATATCAACCATTGTCGGCCACTAGAAACAAAAAATGTAATTACTGACAACCACAAAGTGTATCTTTAGACTTCACTCCCTTTTGGAGACCCTGTGCCTCATGCCTCCCTTTCTGAACCCCAGGAAATAGATGCCCTTAAGGTTGCATATCATATGCAGTCATGCGGGGCACCATGAGTTGCTATTAAGTACCGGTATTTAAATGGATCTGCCCCCATGTTGTATATAATTTAGCAGGACTGGTTACTTTTGGAAATTATTTAATGTTACCAAAATATTCCAGTTGTTATTTAGTCTTTACTTCATTATAATGGCGCCGCCTGGTGCTTAGAGGGATTTTTTGGAGACTTTTATGCTATTCTTCGAGTAGGTCATCAGCAGTGTCGGACTGGGGCACCTTGAGCCCTCCAGTAAAATTCATTCTGGGGGCCCACTGTAAAGCTACATGCATGTACTACCTGCCCATAGACATAGGCAATGTACAGTATAGCATCTCAGCCAACCTATCTATATGTCAGTATACTGTGCCATGTGCCACTTGAGCCTGGGGGGACTAGGGGCCCACCTTGCTCAGGGGCCCATCTGTACCCCTGTGGGCCAGTCCGAGCCTGGTCATCAGTATCTGATCGTTGGGGGTCCAACACCCAGGAGCCCCTCCAATCAGCTGTTTGAGAAGACACCATCACTCGCTGTAGCGCAACAGCCTTCTCTCTGCAAACCAAGCACAGCGCCATATGTTGTATAGTGGCTGTGTTTGGTATTGCAGCTCAGCCCCATTCAATTCAATGGGGCTGAGCTGCGTCTAAGCCACGTGACTGATGAACGTAACATCACACAGCTTAGAGAAGGCCACGGACTACTGCAAACTCCAGTGTCCTCTCAAACAGCTGACCATCGGGGATCCCGGGTGTCAGTCCCCCACCGATCACATAGTGATGACCTATCCAGAGAAACTAAATGCCCTCTGAGTGTGATAGGTAGAGAGCTGCAGCAGAAAGAACACACCCTCTAAGCTGTGATAGGAAGAGAGCTGCAGCAGAAAGGACACGCCCTCTAAGCTGTTATAGGAAGAGAGCTGCAGCAGAAAGAACTCGCCCTCTAAGCTGTGATAGGGAGAGAGCTGCAGCAGAAAGAACACACCCTCTAAGCTGTGATAGGAAGAGAGCTGCAGCAGAAAGGACACACCCTCTAAGCTGTGATAGGAAGAGAGCTGCAGCAGAAAGAACACGCCCTCTAAGCTGTGATAGGAGAGAGCTGCAGCAGAAAGAACACACCCTCTAAGCTGTGATAGGAAGAGAGCTGCAGCAGAAATGACACACCCTCTAAGCTGTGATAGGAAGAGGGCTGCAGCATAAAATCCACACCCCCTGAGCTGAGATAAGGAGGGAGCTGCAGCAGGAATGACAGGCCCTCTGGGAGTGATAAGGAGAGAGCTGCATTAGAAAGGACACACCCTCTGAGCTGCGCTAGGGAGAGGGCTGCAGCAAAAAGGACACACCCCTGATCAGCCAGCCTGAAACTATTGGAGCAGAGCATCCTAAACAAAAACATGGAACCATGTGAGATTCAGGGCTGGTTCTAGCTTTATCAGAAAGAGATTTTCATGTACTGTATGATGTCTGATTTTTATTTTTTCCATCAGTCATGACATAACCCCTGTAAATTATGCTATTATTGAAAATATAATAATAATAATAATAATAATAAACAATTATACTATGAATACACTAATAATGATAAATAACATGAATTCAGTGAAGTCTCATATTTCATATGTTTATTATTATAATTATTACATTTTCGTCACTTAGCCCGTTTGTGTAATTTGCCGCCGGCTCTTTGAGTTCCCTTTAACCAGGCCTCCGGGTGCTGGAAGGTTCTAGACATTTATTTGTTAGGGATGATTGATCTGCGTCCGTCTGTAGGTGAACTCCATCATTCTTAGAGGCAGAGGATCCAGGAGAGACCCATAAAGCCGGAGTCGTCTGCAGTAACACAGCCGGGCGCTCGCTGCTTGTCGGCTGGCTGCAGAACAGAGTGGCTGGTTAAGTGCTATGGAGCACAGGGGGAGCAGGGGAGATTAATATAAGGTGGTGGAAACGAGATATGACAGCGCTCGTCAGGAGCACAGACAGGCCGGTTGGGGCTGGAGAAGGCAGCGGCCGGGATTTACAGGCCCAGCTACTGAATAGCACTATGTCAAACCGACAATATTAGACTTTTGTGAGCTCGACTGATTATGATGGAAGGACTGGCTGCTGCCTGTACACTGGGTATTACTGGCTGCTGCCTACACACTGGGAATTAGCGGCTGCTGCCTATACACTGGGTATTACCGGCTGCTGCCTGTACACTGGGTATTACCGGCTGCTGCCTGTACACTGGGTATTACCGGCTGCTGCCTGTACACTGGGTATTACCGGCTGCTGCCTGTTCACTGGGTATTATCGGCTGCTGCCTGTACACTGGGTATTACCGGCTGCTGCCTGTACACTGGGTATTACCAGCTGCTGCCTATACACTGGGTATTACCGGCTGCTGCCTATACACTGGGTATTACCGGCTGCTGCCTGTACACTGGGTATTACCGGCTGCTGCCTGTACACTGGGTATTACCAGGTGCTGCCTGTACACTGGGTATTAGCGGCTGCTGCTTGTACACTGGGTATTACCAGGTGCTGCCTATACACTGGGTATTACCGGCTGCTGCCTGTACACTGGGTATTACCGACTGCTGCCTGTACACTGGGTATTACCAGGTGCTGCCTGTACACTGGGTATTAGCGGCTGCTGCTTGTACACTGGGTATTACCGGCTGCTGCCTGTACACTGAGTATTTCAGGCTGCTGCCTGTACACTGGGTATTACCGGCTGCTGCCTGTACACTGGGTATTACCGGCTGCTGCCTGTACACTGGGTATTACCGGCTGCTGCCTGTTCACTGGGTATTATCGGCTGCTGCCTGTACACTGGGTATTACCAGGTGCTGCCTGTACACTGGGTATTATCGGCTGCTGCCTGTACACTGGGTATTACCGGCTGCTGCCTGTACACTGGGTATTACCGGCTGCTGCATGTACACTGGGTATTACCGGCTAATGCCTGTACACTGGGTATTACCGGCTGCTGCCTGTACATTGGGTATTACCGGCTGCTGCCTGTACACTGGGTATTACCGGCTGCTGCTTGTACACTGGGTATTACCGGCTGCTGCCTGTACACTGGGTATTACCGGCTGCTGCCTGTACACTGGGTATTACCGGCTGCTGCCTGTTCACTGGGTATTACCGGCTGCTGCCTGTACACTGGGTATTACCGGCTGCTGCCTGTACACTGGGTATTACCGGCTGCTGCCTGTACACTGGGTATTACCGGCTGCTGCCTGTACACTGTGTATTACCGGCTGCTGCCTGTACACTGGGTATTAGCGGCTGCTGCCTGTACACTGGATATTACCGGCTGCTGCCTGTACACTGAGTATTATCGGCTGCTGCCTGTACACTGGGTATTACCGGCTGCTGCCTGTACACTGGGTATTATCGGCTGCTGCCTGTACACTGGGTATTATCGGTTGCCTGCCTGTACACTGGGTATTACCGGCTGCTGCCTGTACACTGGGTATTATCGGTTGCTGCCTGTACACTGGGTATTACCGGCTTCTGCCTGTACACTGGGTATTACCGGCTGCTGCCTGTACACTGGGTATTACCGGCTGCTGCCTGTACACTGGGTATTACCGGCGGATGCCTGTACACTGGGTATTACCGGCTGCTGCCTGTACACTGGGTATTACCGGCGGATGCCTGTACACTGGGTATTACCGGCTGCTGCCTGTACACTGGGTATTACCGGCTGCTGCCTGTACACTGGGTATTACCGGCTGATGCCTGTACTCTGGGTATTACCGGCTGCTGCCTGTACACTGGGTATTATCGGCTGCTGCCTGTACACTGGGTATTATCGGTTGCCTGCCTGTACACTGGGTATTACCGGCTGCTGCCTGTACACTGGGTATTATCGGTTGCTGCCTGTACACTGGGTATTACCGGCTTCTGCCTGTACACTGGGTATTACCGGCTGCTGCCTGTACACTGGGTATTACCGGCTGCTGCCTGTACACTGGGTATTACCGGCGGATGCCTGTACACTGGGTATTACCGGCTGCTGCCTGTACACTGGGTATTACCGGCTGCTGCCTGTACACTGGGTATTACCGGCTGATGCCTGTACACTGGATATTACCGGCTGCTGCCTCTACACTGGATATAACCCCTGGAGCTCATCTGGGGCCCCATCTATTCATGTACTGCAGGAAGATACAACGTCAATGACCTCTGTGCACTGACTGCAGTGTATGTAGTATGTTCTTTCCTTTCATCTGCTGGTACACTTTCTCTCTGCATGAGATGATGGTGAGGCTGTGCTGTATTTTCTGAGCCAATCAGGCATCTTCCACTTGCTGCTCCCTCTCCCTTCTCACAGCATGCAGTCTCAGAGAGCGAGAGAGAGACTGCAGCTTCATCCCCCTCCACTCCTCACTCTCTTTCCTCTATTAATTGTTTGGAGACTGGAAGGAGGAATTGTTTGGGGAAAAGTTTCATATATTCACAAGAACTTCTGATACGTACAAAACAATGTATCAGTAATCACAATGGTGCTGGTTTGATACATTTTTTTTTTAGTTATTTTTGTCTTTTTGTTGTTTGATCCTTAGCGAGAATGTTGACCCTTAATGTTGAGTTCTGCCCACTAATTGTATTTCGGCCTCAGACTTGAACTACTCCCTGACGGCTTCACGCCTTGATCTTGACTACAACCCTCACCAGATCAATTTATGTTTCTAAGTCATTCAAAAGGGTTTTATGTCCTTGTGAAGTTTAAAGGGCTTGTTGTATGACTGGAAGCCATGCATTATACTGTAAACAAAACTTGCAACCACGGAGTAGACGCCGGATAACCTTGCTCGACCTCGCAACGGCGCGGAATTCTGACTACATGCATTGCTAAACAAGGCTTGCTCGCAGCGTGTGACAGCTGGTATTGACTTGACATGAAAAACACCAAAGGCAGCCTGGTCCACGCTCAGAGAAAATACTGCACAGTGAATACACCGGCCAGACCTTGTCATTTCATCTATCTACTGTACCTAATAGATGGAGCAGCTGATGTAGCAGAGCCGAGTTTGTCATTTGAGAGATAGAGCATCATATGATATCTTTGGCTTTACGTAGGACGGTAAATAAGGGTAAGTTCATATGGAGTATGTTATGTGCTGAAAAAACCTGATGCTGAAGCTGCTTCAGGATTCCAAGTTTTTATTTTAAAAAAAATTTAGGATGCAGATTTTACTCCCACGCAGCTTTGTTTATGCAGTTTTGATGTGAATTTTCATCCTGGACCCGGATTCTGCGCGTGACAACTATAGTCACAACTTCTGTCACGGTATTATTATTTTTTAAACATACAGATTCGCCATTTCAATCAAAAGCGAATCCACACCAAAATCCTCACCATCATGTGATCATGCCCTTAACCTAATACAGATTCCTATTATCACAGTACTCCACTTGTTGGCCACCTGTATGTAAATTCTAGTATCATAGATTGCAACACTGTATTTTTAATGTTGGTTTTGTACCAAAAAATAAATAAATCTGGAAACCATCATCAAGTAGGTTAAGCAATTTTGGTAAATCATGGTTCTAATTTCTAATGATGGTTTGTATGAGCATCCAAGGTAGAGGTCCCTTTAACATACATCTGAATAACCTAGGAGACTGATTGCCACACTTTTATATTGATGGCCTATCAATACCTGATTGGCGCCCTGAACCCCCACCCATCAGCTGTCCAGTGGCTCCAGCTACACAGCGCCATCCATTGTGTAGTGGACAGAGCTGGTTACTGCAGCGTTGGTGACATTCACTTCAGTGGAAGTCAGCAACACGGCTACTGCAGGGCGGTGGTCCGGGATATCAGACCCTTGCTGATCAGATATTGATGGCTTATCCTGAGAGCAAGAAGTCCCCTTCAATTCTCTTCTAATGTATGCAAAAGTTACCGTATTTCTTTTGCCAGGGTTGAAGTAATAAGACCGCGATGAACGAGGAAATCTAGCAAAAAATTTAGCCTTGTAGAAAAGCTGTTCAGATGTAGCAAAGCTGAGTGCGTCATTTGGCACTAATTCATTAGTCTCCATCCTAAAGCTCTCCTGCGGTGCCACATTTGGTCTGGATATGTTGGGAGTTGTAATTGTGCAAAACTTTGATAGCTGAACGCCAGTAGCTTAATGTGAGAAAAAGCCATCAGGGAGGTTATGCTGAAGTATACAAATACTGCTCTATCGCAAGGGAAAGGTCAAGGTCAGCGAAGGTCCGGAAGTATTAAAGGTCGAGCAATATTGCTCTAATAGATACTATAAAGTGCCAACATAATACTGCCATATAGTACTTATATAAACGTGCCATACAGAGGATACATAAACTCATCATCGTGCTGCAATGTAGTGTTAAAATAGCAAAGCTGCATGTGAATAAGTAAAATTAATATAAAGCGTCCACATAATACTGCCAAGTAGCACATACTGTATATAATAGTGCCGTACAGTGAAAATATAATAATATTAAATGATATTGTGATGTGCAATAATAATAAAGCTGTTTGCTGACAAGTGATACCAGTATAAAGTGCCCACGTAATACTGCCATATGTTACTTATATAACTGCGCCGTACAGAGAACACATAATAGTGTCCTATTATTGCCATGTGGCAATACAGTCCTGATCAAAAGTTTAAGACCACTCGAAAAATGGCAAAATAATCCTATGTATCATGGCTGGATCTTAACAAGGTTCCAAGAGGAGCTTCAACATGCAACAAGGAGAATTGGGAGAGAGACAAAACATTTTTTGAGCATTCAATTTAATGAAAACAACGAATAAACTGAAACAGGCTGTTTTTCAGCTGATCCAAAGTTTAGGACCACACCTCCAAAAAAAAACTAACCCCCCCAAAACAGAAATCCAACCTCCAAACATGAACTCAGTAATGAGTAGCTCCGCCGCAGTTCTGTGGCGTTCAAGGAGACGAGGTCTTTGAAGACGTTTTTTGTTTTTGAAGCCCTTCAGTCTCAGATGCCGTCTGATGGTTATGGGGCTGCAGTCAGCACCAGTAAGGGCCTTAATTTGGGTCGAGGATCGTCCAGTGTCTTGACGGACAGCCAATTGGATCTTTCGGCTCAGTGCTTATAAAAAATTTTTGGAGTCTTCCACTTTCACTTGACTTTTTTGTTTCATAACCCTCAGTATCATTTAAAATTCCAAATGACTGTCTTACTGCGTCCCACCTCAGCAGCGATGGCGAGCTGTGAGAGACCCTGCTTATGCAGTTCAACAACCCGACCACCTTCAAAAAGGGAGAGTTTTCTTGCCTTTGCCATCACAACGTGTGACTACCTGACAGAAGATGACAATGAATCCACATCTTTGCACAGATTTGGCTTTTTGAAGGCATGTGTTCCTAAACTTTGGATCAGCTGAAAAACAGCCTGTTTCAGTTTATTCGTTGTTTTCATTAAATTGAATGCTCAAAAAATGTTTTGTCTCCCTCCCATTTCTTCTTGTTGCATGTTGAAGCTCCACTTGGAACCTTGGTAAGATCCGGCCATGCTAAATAGGATTTTGTGCCATTTTTCAAGTGGTCTTAAACTTTTGATCCGGACTGTATAATAATAAAGCTATATGTTAATAAGTAATTCCGATATAAAGCATCCACGTTCTGCGGCCAAACAATGCACGTATAAATGTGCCGAACAGTACAATGGTACGGTAATAATATTGTTATGTGGTGCCCTAACAATAATGAAGCTATATGTTGATAAGAAACATCACTGTATAGAGCGTAAATAATACTGCCATATAGTCTGTATGCAATAGTGCCATACAGTGAGCCCACAACAGTATTAAAATTATTTTACTATGTAGTGTAATAATAATAATAATAATAATAATGCTTTGCATACTTATAACGTGCCACTTAATACTGCCATATAGTGTATATATAAAAGTGTTATGCAGTGAACACATAAAGGACGTGAGGACGCGCGCTCGTAGGTGGGGAGGTTGAAGCGCTGGGAGCCTGAGGGGGGATGAGGACGGACCGCATCCAATGAGGGAGAGGGGCTGGCAGCTCCCCGTCTGTTAGCCGCACGCCGCACGCCGCACATCGATCGCGGCGTTTGCAATCAGCTGCCCAGGTACAACAGCGGCGTAGAGGGGGACGGCTCCCTGCACGGACCGAACGAGCTCAAATAGCACAAACGACGTCAAGTCAAAGATGCCAGGAAGCAGGTCAGTGCAGAGGAATACAGCAGGTGAGAGACGGAGAGAGTGCTGCCGGCGGTCTGTATCCTAAGGAATGTGGTAAAAACAGCAAGGCCCTCCCGCCACCACCGGAGTCAAGGTCGGATTCTCCTTTTATGTGTGTATTATTTGTATTATTTGTGTCCTCTCTCGGTCTACCCTACTGAGCATTGGGAGGAGGAAGGAGAGGTAAGATTGAGGACTTTTAAGGGCCCCTAAGGGGAAAGGATCAACTATGAAGAAAGGGTTAATGCGGTAGAGATCTGGAGGAAAGAGAAGGGGAAAAAAAAAAAAAAAAACCCTGTGATGTTACATGATTGTTACTAATGACACTGGGAAAGTGAATAATACACAAAATACCTACTGATTCAACGATAAGCATAAAGTAATATCCTGGCGCCGTGACAACGAGTGATTGATCTAAATAAGGGGTATCGTTAAAGCCGGTCTAAGGGGACTAGACTAACCCTTAAGCTTAAACGCAGAGACATGTTTTACTTGAATATAGAAGCATCTCACACCGTATAGATAAGTGACCCAAAGGGGGAGGGAAGAAGAAA
This sequence comes from Bufo bufo, assembly GCF_905171765.1. Taxonomy (NCBI): domain Eukaryota; kingdom Metazoa; phylum Chordata; class Amphibia; order Anura; family Bufonidae; genus Bufo; species Bufo bufo. The sequence goes on from NC_053391.1 coordinate 12,658,999, forward strand.
GGAAAAAAAAAAAAAAAAAAAAAAAAAAAAAAAAAAAAAAATAATAATTTCTTGGATAAAATAAGGAAACACCACAGACATCCCCCCCCACCCTAGGAAGTACCATACTAGGCCTGGTTGGGCCGGGGCCGACAGCGGCTAAAAGAACCGGCAAATAGAGGGGTGAGGAGGGGAGTGGACCGAGTGGTAGGAGGTCTGAATTAGAATAGACCATATAAGCTCTCTCTCCTGATTCTCTTCGGAAGGGACCCCGTGGAAGGTATGAGAGGAGACCCCTAAAAAACGGGGGAAATTTGCTGGAAAAAATCAGAAGAGGGACACAGCAGCAAAGTTGGAAAAGGAAGGAGAAGGAAAAAAATAAAAAAAAATAAAAAAAAAAATAAGGAGGTCACATGACTGCTGCCAATGTATTGGGGAACGTAAATAACGCACAAAATACCTTCTAATCCAATGATAAGCATAAAGTAATAACCTGCTGCCATAGCAAGAGTGATTGACTCATATAAAGGGGTACTGTAAAAGCCGCTCTAGGGAGACTGTACTAGTCCTCAACCTAAATCGCTAATTTTCCAAGAGGAGGAAGGTTAGTAGAAAGGACCCTTATAAAGCGGAGGAAATCTTCTGAAGGAATCAGAGGAGAAGACACCCCCCTCCCGTCCGGATATAATGCTCATATACCACAGGGTCTATAAAGGGATTTTCTATCAGTGTGAGAAATATATGATAAGATCCTAAGATCCTAAATCCTTCGAGAACTCGCCCAGGATTTCTAGGGCCAGGAAGACAAATACATAAACAAAGGCATCTGGGACTATTCCCCCTAGAACGGAGGGGAACGTATATATGCCGGACTTGTGGGGTACCAATACTTAGAGTATCCACATGACAAGGGAGGCTCTGAAAAAATTGGAAAACTAGGGAACTCACAAAAAAAAAAAAAAAAGGGAACAGACACCCCACCGAGTACTTCCCCCCTTGCCTTTTGGAAGATAGGGGGGGCTAGGTAGAGAGTAAAGAGGAAACCGGGGGAGGCAGTCGAAGGTCAAGCTGGGGAAAAGAATTAGAAAAAGGGAAAATATGAGCAGAATGACGAGTAGGTCTACAAGGGGGGGACCCCCGACAACCCCGAGTAATACATCAACAACAAGCTCTATAAGATCTTTCATGACTAAAGGGGTAAGTCCGCAAACACAAGGAGCCCCGGGAGGGACAAAGCAACAGCAATCTAATAAAGACCAAAAGTCTGTAAATAAAAAACCCCAGGGGGAAAACATCAGCGAAACATCAATAGAGTCAAGAGAAGAAGGTAATATAGAGCATAGATCGGAGAGCAATGGGAATAAGGGACACCGATCAGATGCACAGCCCCCCCATAACGGAGAAATTGTAGAGATGCTACAAAGGATGGAAATGGCGATTAAGGAGGAAATCAAAGGGGAAATACGGAATCTGCGTACAGACTTGGGACATTTCATGTCCAGAATTGAAACAATAGAAGGACGAATAGAGACGACCGAACAAGAAGTAAAAGGGTTAAAGCATCAAATAGACCAGACACAACGACAACAGAGACTTATCCTCTATAAAATAGAAGATCAGGAAAATAGAAACCGCAGACAAAATCTAAGGATAAGATCGATCCCAGAGGAAAGGGGAGAAGATCTCAGGAAAAAAATGCAGATGATATTCAATCCCTTCTTGGAAAAACCAATAGAAGAACCCATAAGGATAGAAAGGGTTCATAGAGTGGGGAATCCACAAAGAGTGAACTCAGAGCGAACAAGAGATGTGATAATTAGATTCCGACTCTATGAGGATAAAGAAATAGTGTGGAAGAAACTGCGAGGTCAATCCCCGATAGTGCTTGATGGGAGAGAGTTACAGATATTCTCTGACCTATCCGCCGAGACCCTGGCAAGGAGACGAGTACTGAAGCCACTTCTAAAGCAGATGATAGACTCAAATATTAAATATACTTGGGGACATCCGGCATGCCTGATTGGCACAAAAGACGGAAGATCGACAACACTGAGATTTCCGGAAGATTTAGAAGAATTCTGTAAAAAACTAGATATTCAGATACCCGACCTACCAGGATGGGAATAGAGGAGTAGGAGATAAGGGAGTAGGGAGAAGGGGAGAGGGGAAGGAGGAAAGGGAAGGAAAGGGAAAGAAATATAGATGAGTCAGGTTATGATGATTTAGTCCTTTCTTTTTCCTTTCTGGGAGGATCCGGTTTTTTACTGTCTTGACCCTTGTTGGTGGTGTTGGGTGCGGTGGGGGATCTACCTATCCCCCCTCCCCCCCGCACAATGAGTGGAGCGGAGGAGAGGCAACCCCAGGACCCCACCTAGAGGAAACTGGGCCAGACATGGAGGATGGCCCAGAGGCCAAAAACTGGCCGAATGGGGAGGGAGGGGGGGGGGGGGGGGGAGTGGGGAGGGGATTGGAGGAGATGGGGGGGAGGAGGGAGGGTGGAGGGGCATGGGAGGAGAGGGAGGGAAGGGGGGGGAGGGACCTATCTCACCAAAATAACCAGAAAGAAGGGGAAGATTAAAAGATGCCACAAATCAAATGTATATCTTATAATGTGAAAGGTCTCAATAGCCCGACCAAGAGGCATAAGGTCCTCAAGGAATTGAAGGGATATAAAGCAGATATATCCTTTTTACAGGAAACCCATATTACCCTAGGATCAAATATTAGACTATATGCCCCAGAGTTCCCCATTTGGTACTACGGGGATTCAATATCCAAAAGAGCAAGAGGGATAGCAATCGGGATCTCAAAAAGGGTACGGTTCGAACTAACCGATAGACTGACAGATCCAGAGGGGAGATTCCTTTTCCTTAGAGGAAAATTGGAAGGATTAGAATGTACTCTGGTAAATGTCTATGCCCCAAATGACTCACCGACAAAATTTCTCTTGGGGATACTAGGGAAATTGATAGACTTCAGGAGGGGAAGTGTAATCATAGGAGGAGATTTCAACCTAAGTATGGACCCAAAAATAGATAGGACATCCCAGACGTCGAGCGTGCGGGGCGTACAGTTAAGAAAGCTTAGGGACGCCTTATTTAGGAGTCAACTGATAGACGCTTGGAGAGTCCTTAACCCGGACAAACGAGACTACACTTTCTACTCCCCGGTGCATGGGACCTATTCTAGGATCGACCATATATTGGTAGATCACAGAACCCTAGATATCGTGGTGGAAGCAAAAATAGAAACCACGACGATTTCGGACCATGCACCGGTTAGTATTATAATAGATATATCAGGAAATCCGAAGCCTAAACAAAATTGGAGGCTAGACGAACATCTGCTGATAGAGGAAACCAGTTTAATAAGAGTAAAAAAAGAGTTGGAAGAGTATTTTAAGTTAAACGAGACGAAGGAAGTATCGGTGGCAACAGTGTGGGACGCCCATAAGGCAGTGATAAGAGGAACTTTGATCTCGGAAGGGGCAAGGAAAATAAAAGAAAAAAATAGGAAAAAAGAAGAATTAATAGAAGAAATTTTCCTCTTAGAACAAGAACATAAAAAGATAGAGAAACAACGGGATCTATATTTAAAACTGGTTAATAAACGTAATGAACTGAAAGATATTATGAATCAAGAAACCCGAAAGGAATTTAATTTAATCGCAAGGGAAAGATATAGGTGGGGGAATAAAACCAATAAACATCTAGCAAGAATGGTGCAGAAAAAGAAATCAAAAAACTACATAGATAAAATTAAAAACGAAAAAGGAGAGATTTTACATACAACAAAGGAAATCGCGGAGACCTTTAGGCTATATTATGAGAGACTGTATGCGGTGGAACAAAGGAAAGGACAGGAGGGAGAAAAAATAAAGAAAACGGTAAATTTCCTAAGGGAAGCAGGACTGCCAAAAATAAATAGAAGCGAATCGGAGATAATGGATAGACCAATATCGGAAAAAGAGATTAATTCTGCATTAGCGAGTACAGCATCAGGTAAAAGTCCGGGACCCGACGGTTTCACCAACCTGTATTATAAAAAGTGTAAGGAGATCCTCCTACCAAAATTGTGCCAATATTTTAATGGGCTGGGTGAAGATTTCTTTTTTAGCCGGGAGGCCTTAGAGGCTAGCATAACAGTTATCCCCAAGGAGGGGAAGGATAAAGGGGACTGCTCAGGGTATCGACCAATATCTTTGTTAAATACAGATGTAAAACTATTTGCAAAGGTCTTGGCCGAGAGAGTAAAACAGGAAATGGTAAAGTTGGTACACCCAGACCAGACGGGATTCATCCAGGGAAGAGAGGGGAGGGATAATGGAGTCAGAGCGGTATTAATAATGCAAAAAATGAAAATAACTGGAATCCCCAGTCTGCTCTTGTCGATAGATGCGGAGAAGGCATTTGACAGAGTAGACTGGGGATTCATGCTGCGTACCCTGGATGAAATGGGGTTTGGCCAAAGGATGAGGAAGTGGATAACAACCTTGTATCAGGAACCAAGGGCAAAAATAAAAATAAATGGAAGCCTATCCCAAGAATTGCTAATGAAAAACGGAACTAGACAGGGATGCCCCCTGTCTCCACTCCTGTTTGTGCTCTCCCTGGAGCCATTATTGGCCAGGATACGTAAGTGCCCCGACATAAGAGGAGTCAAAATAGGGGAGGACGAACATAAACTCTCAGCATTTGCTGATGACGTCCTCTTCTATTTGTCAGACCCTAAAACATCAATTCCAAAATTATTAGACTTATGCACGTCATATGGAGAATTATCAAATTTTAAAATTAATGTAGCTAAAACTGAGATCCTGAGTATCAACGTCAACGGACGAGAGGAAAGGGATTTGAAACAGAAATACTGCTTCTCCTGGGTAAAAGCACTTAAGTACCTTGGTATTCTCCTTATCCCATCAATAAAAAAAATGTATGAGAAAAATTATATTCCTTTGCTAAATGAAATTAGGGAGGAAATTGGGAGGATAAAAAATAGACCAATATCCTGGATAGGACGAATAAACTTTTGCAAAATGGTAATCCTACCAAAGATTACATATAAGTTCCAGATGATACCCATAAGTTTACCCGGAACACTATTCTCAGCTCTTAAAAAACAGATTATGAACTTCATATGGAGAAATAAGAAACATAGAGTATCTCTCCAAATCCTAAGACAACCCAAAAGTAAGGGGGGACTAGCAGTACCAGACATTAAAACATACTATGAGGCAGTGGTTCTGTCGAGGGTGGTGGAATGGGCTAGGGCCAGTAAGGAAAAAAGATGGGTTAATATCGAAAACGAAATGGCAAAAGCCAGCTTGGACAAGATTATATGGAACCCACCTCAATATAGGATACTAGATAAGAATTCTCACGAGATAACTAAAAATGCACTAAAAATTTGGGGTATTAAATATAAAAAAATAGAAAAGGAATTTAACTCACCATTACTGGCACTAAAAAATAATGATTATTTTGCACCGGGCAAAACACAGATTGGTGGAAATTGGATAAAAAATGACACCACTCAATTAAGGGAGGTAATAAAAGATGGGCACATTATAACACTACAAGAATTAAAGGGGAAAAATTGTTTGTTGGAAATTGACGAATGGAGATACCATCAGCTAGCCCACTTTATACAAAGACTGCCGCATCCACTGAGGTCAGGGGAGCAGCTAACCGATCTAGAAAAATTATGCACATCGGAAAAGGTTAAGGGAACGATCTCAAAATTATATAAGATCCTGTTAAAGGTGGACGAGCGGATGATCCCTCCTTTTGTTAAAAAATGGGAGAGGGAACTTGGATCAAAGCGAGATAGGATCACAATAGAAAAAATGCTGACACTGGTCCATTCATCGGCAGTAGACAGCCGTACAGCTGAGATGAGCTATAAATGTATGACTGGATGGTACATGACCCCAGATAAACTATCTAAATTCAAAGAAGGACAAACGGGAGAGTGTTGGAGGGGATGCGGATCCCTAGGAACTATGGCACACCTGTGGTGGAAATGCCCTAAGGTGGAAGAATTCTGGAAAAAAATATTGGGATGCATAGAAGAGATCATAAAAGAAAAAATTAAGCTAGACCCGTGGGTAGTATTGTTTCATGGGGGTGGGGAAAAAATCAAAAAATATAAAAAAACCCTGGTCCCACATCTATTAAATGCTGCCAAAAGAATAATACCGAGAAATTGGCAGGAAGTAGACTGCCCCCACATTTGGGAGTGGATAGACTCCGTGGAAGAAACTTACAGAATGGAAGAATTGAGAGTAGGAGTGGAAGGCAATGATATAGTCCAAGATAAAAAGTGGGAAAACTGGAGGATGTTTAAGAGATCCTGGAGTTATGCCGAAAAATTAAGGGCTGAGACCTAAAGATAAAGCGAAACAGAGAAGTAGGCATCAGGAGAAAGTATTCTGGATTGTTTTTGGTGAGATAGGGGGGAGGGGGGGGGTGATGGGGGGGGGGGAGGGAGGAATGGGGATAAGGTAAAGGAAGTGAAGAATCATCCTACCTGAGATCACTAAAAAAAAAAAAAAAAAAAGGAAGGAGTAATACCTTAAACCCCAAAAAAAAAAAAAAAAGGGGGAAAAAAAAAAAAAAAAAAAAAAAAAAAAAAAAAAAAAAAAAGATATAATAATAAAAGATTTTCACATATTGGGGCAAGAGAAAAATAAAGTAAGAAAAAATAACTACACTAATGATGCGAAACCTGCTTAGAGACGCTAATGGGCTGGTAAACGGAACATGAGCGTATAAGTGTACACCCTAGGAGGTTGAAGTCTGAAGTGAAAAAAAGAAAAAAAAAAAAAAAAAAAAAAAAAAAAAAAAAAAAAGTTTCAAAAAGTATCAAAATGTATTAGGCTATAATAATAAAGCTTTACATTGAAAAGTAATACCACTACAAAGTGCCTACATAATCTGGCCATATGGTACTTATATAATAGCGCCATACAGCAAACACATAATATATCATATTATTGCTGTGTAGTGCTATAGTAGAAAAGCTCTGCACTGACAGGTAATAAGTGCACACATAACACTGCCTTGTAGTACAGTTACAATAGTGCCATACAATGAATATATAATAGTACCATAATAATACTGCAATGTAGTGCTATAGTGATAAAACTGCAGCAGGTGTTATTGGGTAAATGTATGCCACGGTGGGAGCAGAGTGATGAAGGTCCCAATGCAATCCCACCTTTTACCCATAGTCCAGCTTCAAAGAGTTAATGTGGCTCATCTGTAGATTCTCTTTAGTTTACGGCTGATTTTTAATTACAATGCACAGATTGCGCGAACGTCTTTACGTTACACAGAGGCTGAAGCCCGGATCTCCATCGATTAACTCCACTCAGCGCTAATGCCAGACTTCCAAATCCGAACATTAGGGCTCATGCACACAACTGTATGTATTTTGCGGTCTGCAAAAAGTGGATCCGCAAAAAATACAGAACGTAACAGCCGGCCCTTCATAGAACAAGTACTATCCTTGTCCGTAATGCGGACAATAATAAGACATGTGCTATTTTTTTGCGTGACGTAAAATACGGAAATACGGAGACGGAATGCACACTTTTTTTTGCGGACCCATTGAAGTGAATGGTTCTGCATACGGTCCGCAAAAAAAAAAACGTAACGGACACGGAAAGAAAATATGCTCGTGTGCATGAGCCTTTACTGTCTTAATCCCGAAGACGAATGATTGGTTACTGCAGTATTAAACTGCTGGCCCGTTCAGAGCATCCCCTCATTGCTCTGCACACCGCAAGGCGCAAGCTAATTAAGGTCCCTCCGAAGACTCCATAAAAGTTAACCTTGCATTATTAGAAAGATCAGCGTTGGTAGAATGCAGACGCAGCATTGCCGCTGCTCCCCCGGCACAAACATAACGAACGTAAGTCAATAAAGAGCCTCTTCTGTCTTCTGTCATGGATTTTAAGAATCTTTTTGTTTCATTCTCTTTTGTTTTTGTTTGGTTGTTCATGGAAAGCTGTCAATAGGTACTAATTATTGGTGAAAGACAGAGCTACAGAGATGCAAGAAAAAGTAAATGAACCCTTTACAATTACCAGGATGTCTGCTCTGATCAGTAATACTGTAGAATGTGGTCTGACTCTTCTCAGTTATAGACAAACACAATGTAACAAAACTAATTATACACAAACAATGGTACTGTTGTTCATATCTCTTATGGAGCACAATGAAGAAACAACCACAGTTGATTTTAATAACCTATAGATCCCATTTAGCACCAATCACCTCCACCAAATCTTTCCTGTAGCTGCAATTAAGATGTTCACAATGTTGAGGAGGAATGTTAGACCATTGCTCCCTACAAATGTGTTTTGGGTCATCACTTTTTAGGCTATTTTCACACTAGCGGCAGCCTTCTCCGGCAGGCTGTTCCGGCAGGTAAATAGCCTGCCGTATTCGTGCTGCCGCTAGTGCACATGTGCCGACGGAGGTCTGCTCCTGCCCCATTGACTACGACATGTCATAGTTCTAAGGTCAAGATCAGGACTCTCCACTCTCCGGGTCTGACCACAGCATTCCCACAGGCTTTCGGTCAGTACTATTACTTGGCCATTCCAAAACACAAATATTTTCCTATTCAATGGTTGATTTCTATAGTTGATTTAGTTGTGTGCTTTGGGTCATTTTCTGGATGCCACCCTCATATTCTCCTATAAAATGTTTTCATAAACCTTAGAATTCAGTTTCCCCTCAATGAACACAAGACTTCAAGGCTCTGAGGAAGCAAAGCCCCAAAAAGGCTCTGAGGAAGCAAAGCCCCCTCCATGGGCCCCAAACCAAGATGCCACCTTCACCAAGCCCAAGCTATTGTGCCTACTGTACGATCTCCAACCATGATGCTTCCCTCCACCAAACCATGATGCCCTCTACAACAGCTCTAAAACATGATGCCCTCTCCACCAGCCCCAAACCATGATGTCCTCCGCAATTAGCCCCAAACTACGATGCTGCAGCTACCACGCCCAAAGCATGATGCACTCTCTACCATTCCCAAACACATTCACTATTCCCAACCATGAATTCACCCATTACAAGCCTCAAACTATGATGCTCCTTCACCAGCCACACATAATGATGGCCCTCGCAAGTAGTACCAAACCATGAAGTTCCATCTACCAATCAAGAACCATGATGAACTCTCTACCAATCCCAAACTATTGTGCCCCCTCCACCAGCCTCAATCTACCAGTCCCAAACCATAATTCTCCCTCCATCAGCCTAAAACCATGATGTCCCCTCCAACAGCCGCAAACCATGATGAACTCTCCAGCAATCCCAAACTATTATGCCCTTTCAACTAGCCCAAACTATGATTTCACCTCTATTAGCTTCAAACCATGATGTCCCCATTAAGAGCCTCAAGCCGTGATGCCCACTCCGCTAGCCCCAACCATGATTCCATCTCTACCAGCTCCAAGCCATGATGCCCCCTCCACAAGCTCCAACTATGATTCCATCTCATCCAGCTCCAAGTCGTGATGCACCCTCCACCAGCCTCTATTGATGATGCCCCCTCGGCCAGGCTTCATCATCGGGAGGAGGTTGGGTGTTGGTGTGCACTCTTCTTTTTCCTCCAAACAGCATTGTGCATTTCTGCTGATAGGTTCCAATTTAGTCTCATCTGTCCATAGAACATTTTCCCAGAAACACTGGGGAACATCCCGGTGGTTTTGGCCAAACATGACAGAGATCTTTCCTTCAAAGGCCCCTTGACCATTAAGTTCCCGCAGACAAAGTTCATAAGCAAAAAGTTAAATGAAATACAGTATGAAATGAATAAAAAATGGGGGGAAGTACCAGAAACGCCTCAATGTACACAAAGGGAAGTGTAATGAGTCTTTACATTTTCTTTTGCTACCTTCGATGAATTTGTTCCTATTTTTCCGGGGGTAATAATATTTGCCGCTATCCTGTAGGGATATCTTAATAAGTTGCTGTAGCAGGTACACAGTCTCTTCCCTAAACATAACACCCATAAAGCCAGATTTATGAGCGCACTTAGTGATATTAGACAAGGTAACACCTCACTGTAATATACAACGCCTGCGTCCTGATCGCACATGGGGGATAGACAATCTGCGGAGTACCATATATATATCAAGGCATCCTCGACAGAGGCGGAGATGATTCTCATAACTTTTTAATGAATGCCTGATGAATCTTTCTCCGTTTGGCTGTAGTCTGTTATCCAGAATGGCATCCACCACGGCGGTGTAACCTCCAGGGAGAGACGCAATTTATGGAGCGACACATTACCGCCTCCATTTGCAAAGATGTGACCTTTTTTTTGAAGCTCAAGAAATCCATAAGTCATATGAAAGCAATTATTTGTCCAAGCTAATTAACCATATTTTTAACAGATTACTTTGCGGCATGTCAACTGGAAACGCTCGCCCCGGTGTTTATCTGCAGGAGACGGCGATAGAGGCGTTCAAGTGATTGGAGGAAAGTTTTCTTACTCAAGTTGAGGATGATCTGTAATGCGAAGAAAGTGTAGACTACAGTAATAAAGCTGGTAGCAAGAGACAATAAAACCAGAGAAGTGTTGTACTCCATATTTATAAAGCTACAACCCTCAACATAATCTGGCCACCGGACATGATCATAATACAAGGAAAAAAATATTCAATACATAAAGAATTACAACACCCAACATGATGTGACCATGGGACATGACCACATTCCAACTCCAATATACACTAAACATACACTATAACCCCCAGTATGATCATACTATTACAATTCTATTATACTGCATACACAGAGTACTATGACTCCCAACATGACCTGACCACTGGATATGACTATATGTTGACTCTAATATACTCTCTACATACTGTATCTTCCACCTCCCAACATGACCATAATATAATTTTATGTTAATGTATACATTTGAACACTACAACCATCAACATGGCCAGAGCGTCTGACATGACCATAATACAATTCTGTTATACTATGTATCTATGACACTACAACCTCTAACATAATCTGAACATTGGACTCGATCATAAAGCTACTTTATTACACAGTATACACAGAGCACTACAACCCCCAACATAAAGCAACCCCTGGATATAACCGTAATAGAAATGTGTAATACTCTACACATAGAACACTACAACCCCTAACATATTCTGGCCACTGCGATTGATCATAGAACAATTCTATCACAGTGTTTACACAGAGCACTACAACCCCCTACCTGAACCAACCATTGGATTTGACCTTAATACAATTCTATTATACTGCATACACAGAGCACTACAACTCCCAACGTAACCTGACCACTGGACATGACTATACTCCAACTGTAATATACCATACTCTCTACGTATACTCCAACTCTCAACATGACCACAATAAAACTCTATGATATTGTATACATAGAACACGACAACCCTTAACAAGGCTGGACCACTGGACATAACCATAAAACTATTCTGTTATACTCTATATTTAGGACACTACAACCTCTAACATGATCTGACTGCTGCACTTGATCATAAAACAATTATTTTGTACTGTATAAGCAGAGCACTACAACCCCCAACATGACCCAACCACTTGGCATGCTCTGAATAAAATTCTATTATACTGTATCGACAAAGCACTGCAACCCCCATCTTTAACCAACCACTGAATAAAACCTTAATTAAAATGTAAAATACTCTACACATAGAACACTACAACCTCCAACCTCCTGACCACATGAGAATTTTACAACTCTGCTCTATAAAGTCACTACACCTCCCAACATGACCATCATACAAATCTGTATTTTACTACTATACTTAGAAAATGACATCCCTCAACATTTCCTGATCATTGGACTTAAGCCTAAGAGGGGTTTCTCCTCTCACACCACTTATCTCCTATCTACAGGATGTGGATAAGTGTCAGTTTACTGGGGATTCGATCACTGGGACCTGATGAGGTGACAGAAACAGAGGTCCTGGAGTCCTCCATGAGAACAAAACAGTGGTCATGCATGACTCCAGGAACTTGGTTAACATGAACACTGGAGGTCCGGGTAAACGGACCAAGAAAAATCTGACATTCATCTTGTAGATACAGATGTGTCCACCCTTTCCCAAGCTTTAATCTGGTCCAGGACTCCTACTTCTCAAGAAACAGATTCAATACAATATTGCAACATAATAGCAAAACCTTGAGAGCCTGTAACTGACATATACAGGGTAGATATCTCATGACGCAATATCACAAAATAATTTTTTAATGCTGTTAATCTCATGTCACACATCTCAGGACATGGTAAGAGGAGAAGTAAGAGAGGACACATGTAGGAAATTTGGTAGTAGTGTTAGTGGGAAAACCCCTTTAACACCATTACATAAACTTAGGGCATTATACCTCTCAACATGAACCCATTAATTTACATTAAATTAAACGACTATTAAATTGACCTAGAGGCTTCAGACTGTCCTGAGACTCGTGGTCCCTCGGCAGCTGTGGACTGAGAGTTCCTGCCTTCCACACAGAAGAATCCAGATGGAAATGTATGCAGCAATGTAATCATCCTCATACATTTGTGTTATAATTAATTACTGGCGCTGCCATCAGTCATTCTGTCTGTAATAAACCTGTCTATACTGCTGAGCATCACAGGAGTCTTGTTTATTTCATCAGTGACAAAAGTATATCATTCCTGAATTGTGGGGATAATAGATTCACAGATTTATAATTAAGAATAAAATTCATATGATTAGAGCAGATAAAGGATAGGGACCTGACATCCAAACATTCCGCAATATACCGGTGAAATCTGTGCAGTGTACTACAGACTTGTCTCCTGAAATAGTCTATGATGCTGGAGGATCCTGCTGCTTCACCTATGTAATACTGATGCTCCAACCAATTACTAAAACTGCACAGTGTTCACCAAAAATGCTCTCCACTGGATTCCTGCAACTACTATACTATGCAGAAAAATAAGACTGCTATATTACTGCTCCTATGAACAACAATGTAACTACTAAAATACTGCCCCCTGTGTACAAGACTATAACTACTATAATACTGCCCTCTATGTACAAGAATATAACTACTATAATACTGCTCCTATGTACAGGAATATAACTACTATAATACTGCTCCTATGTACAAGAATATAACTACTATAATACTACCTCCTATAAACAAGAATATAACTACTATAATACTGCTCCTATGTACAAGAATATAACTACTATAATACTGCTCCTATGTACAAGAATATAACTACTATAATACTGCTCCTATGTACAAGAATATAACTACTATAATACTGCCTCCTATGTACAAGAATATAACTACTATAATACTGCTCCTATGTACAAGAATATAACTACTATAATACTGCTCCTATGTACAAGAATATAACTACTATAATACTGCCTCCTATGTACAAACATGTAACCACTAAAATACTGCTCCTATGTACAGGAATATAACTACTATAATACTGCTCCTATGTACAAGAATCTAACTACTATAATACTGCTCCTATGTACAAGAATATAACTACTATAATACTGCCCCCTGTGTACAAGACTATAACTACTATAATACTGTTCCTATGTACAAGAATATAACTACTATAATACTGCCTCCTATGTACAAGACTATAACTACTATAATGCTGCCCCCTATGTACAAGAATATAACTACTATAATACTGCTCCTATGTACAAGAATATAACTACTATAATACTACCTCCTATATACAAGAATATAACTACTATAATACTGCTCCTATGTACAAGAATATAACTACTATAATACTGCTCCTATGTACAAGAATATAACTACTATAATACTGCTCCTATGTACAAGAATATAACTACTATAATACTACCTCCTATATACAAGAATATAACTACTATAATACTGCTCCTATGTACAAGAATATAACTACTATAATACTGCTCCTATGTACAGGAATATAACTACTATAATACTGCTCCTATGTACAAGAATATAACTACTATAATACTGCCTCCTATGTACAAGAATATAACTACTATAATACTGCTCCTATGTACAAGAATATAACTACTATAATACTGCTCCTATGTACAAGAATATAACTACTATAATACTGCTCCTATGTACAAACATGTAACCACTAAAATACTGCTCCTATGTACAGGAATATAACTACTATAATACTGCTCCTATGTACAAGAATATAACTACTATAATACTGCCCCCTGTGTACAAGACTATAACTACTATAATACTGCTCCTATGTACAAGAATATAACTACTATAATACTGCCTCCTATGTACAAGACTATAACTACTATAATGCTGCCCCCTATGTACAAGAATATAACTACTATAATACTGCCTCCTATGTACAAGACTATAACTACTATAATGCTGCCCCCTATGTACAAGAATATAACTACTATAATACTGCTCCTATGTACAAGAATATAACTACTATAATGCTGCTCCCTATGTACAAGAATATAACTACTATAATACTGCCTCCTATGTACAATAATATAACTACTATAATACTGCCTCCGATGTACAAGAATATAACTACTATAATACTGCTCCTATGCACAAGAATATAACTACCATAATACTGCTCCTATGTACAAGAATATACTATAATACTGCTCCTATGTACAAGAATATAACTACTATAATACTGCCTCCTATGTACAAGAATATAACTACTATAATACTGCCTCCTATGTAAAGGAATAGAACTACTATAATACTGCTCCTATGTACTAGAATATAACTACTATAATACTGCTCCTATGTACAATAATATAACTACTATAATACTGCTCCTATGTACAAGAATATAACTACTATAATACTGCTCCTATGTACAAGAATATAATTACTATAATACTGCTCCTATGTACAAGAATATAACTACTATAATACTGCTCCTATGTACAATAATATAACTACTATAATACTTTTCCTATGTACAAGAATATATCTACTATAATACTTCTCCTATGTACAAGAATATAACTACTATAATACTGCCTCCTATGTACAAGAATATAACTACTATAATACTGCTCCTATGTACAAGAATATAATTACTATAATACTGCTCCTATGTACAAGAACATAACTACTATAATACTGCTCCTATGTGCAACTATATAACTACTATAATACTGCTCCTATGTACAAGAATATAACTACTATAATACTGCTCCTATGTGCAACTATATAACTACTATAATACTGCTCCTATGTACAAGAATATAACTACTATAATACTGCTCCTATGTACAAGAATATAACTACTATAATACACCCTCCTCTGTACAGGAATATAACTGCTATAATGCTGCTCCTATGTACAAGAATATAACTACTATAATACTGCTCCTATGTACAAGAATATAACTACTATAATACACCCTCCTCTGTACAGGAATATAACTGCTATAATACTGCTCCTATGTACAAGAATATAATTACTATAATACTGCTCCTATTTACAAGAATATAACTACTATAATACTGCTCCTATGTACAATAATATAACTACTATAATACTTTTCCTATGTACAAGAATATAACTACTATAATACTTCTCCTATGTACAAGAATATAACTACTATAATACTGCCTCCTATGTACAAGAATATAACTACTATAATACTGCTCCTATGTACAAGAATATAATTACTATAAT
Source organism: Bufo bufo (assembly GCF_905171765.1). Lineage (NCBI taxonomy): Eukaryota > Metazoa > Chordata > Amphibia > Anura > Bufonidae > Bufo > Bufo bufo. Next base: position 12,674,716 of record NC_053391.1, read on the forward strand.
ACTGCTCCTATGTACAAGAACATAACTACTATAATACTGCTCCTATGTACAAGAATATAACTACTATAATACTGCTCCTATGTGCAACTATATAACTACTATAATACTGCTCCTATGTACAAGAATATAACTACTATAATACTGCTCCTATGTGCAACTATATAACTACTATAATACTGCTCCTATGTACAAGAATATAACTACTATAATACTACTCTTATGTACAAGAATATAACTACTATAATACACCCTCCTCTGTACAGGAATATAACTGCTATAATGCTGCATCCTATGTATGAGAAAATAGCTATTTTAATTCTGCCTGTATGTACAAAGGTTTATTAATCTATATGGACCATTATATATATTTTTTTTACAACCAATGAATAAATGTCAGTATGTGTCACAGGTGGTGAATGCTGATGTGTGAACTAGAACAATGTGGTCAATCTTTTAATGATCTATAAATGTGAAGTTACTGTCTATCGACTGAGACATTAAGTGTCTTGACATTTAGGATTCCAGTAGATGTGCAGTAAAGTTGCTCTCAGAGCCTTCTTCTTTAGTCTTGTCTATTGTAGTGTCCGTGACCACAAGCTGAGTGGAATAAATTGTCCACTTGAAAGTCATGTGTATGACCCGAAGGCATAAATTAAAGATGTGATCAGATCTCGTGATCAGAACATCTACACAGACAAAATACACATTATTCAGAAATAAATCATCTGACATTTCATAAAGGAACTGTCTACATTTCAATAATGTTTTAAAATATTTAATTTGAAAATCTATACAATTTATTCAAAAAGGTAGTCGGTCAGCTGTCTCGTTGTAGCTAAGTCCGTTGTGTGGTGGTTCCCACAGTATTCTTGTCTTCTCAATGGTGCCAGAGCTGCAGTAACCAGCTTTCTCCACTAACACAATCAACTTCCTGTGTAGTTCCAGCGTGGAATCTGCAACAAAACAGCCGATTGGCAAAGGTGGAGTTTTTGGACCCCATTAGATCTGACATTGATGGTCTATCCTGAGGGTAGGCCATCAATAGTCTGGAGACCCCCTTAAGAATACATTCAATGGATATGCATGCAGTGAGTGTATAGCTTTAACACAGTGTGCACAGAGTCTTGTCCTACAAAAAAGGAAAATGCTGTCAAAATGCTCTTTTGATACACCAGAGATACTGGGGGAACATCAGAAGTCATTGTTATTGGTCCACTATTTTTTTCCACAATGAGGAAATAGGGTTGATTTTGTGAGATCAACACCCTTGTGGGTAAGCGCTTAGCTTCAATGTCACCTCAAAATCACCTTCTGCCAGGTCTCTTTGGTGGAGCTACTGATTTTTTTTGGTGGACCACCACAACCCTGTCATCTAGAGAGCTTTTCAACCCCTTTGGCTCTGTAAGAGATTTTGGTGACTGAAAATCTTAGCAATGTTGTTAGCACTTCACCACTGATTCGAAGACCAATTGCCCAGAAAATTGTGTGAGATATTTAGTTGAACTGAAGGGACTGTAACTTACTCTAGTCCTATTTCTTTCCCAAAATAAGTGGTGGTTCAAGAGTGATCTTTGCTCATGTAGCTAGAAGACCTAGTGCTAAGTGGTTGGCTTCAAAGTCACCTCCAAATCAGGCTGTGTTCTGCTAGGCCTTTGGTCTTGTTCCAGTGTTAGAACTTTGGTGGATCTACTGGTTTTTTGGTAGAGCAGCCCAACCCTGTCTTCTATAGAGCTTTCTAACCCCTTCAGCACTGCTAAGAGATTTTGGTAACTGGAAATCTAAAAAATATTCTAAGCAAATCATAACTGATTTGAAGACCAATTGTGTAGAAAATTGTGTGAGATTTTTTGCTGAACTGAATGGGTTGGAACTTTCTCTTTTGCCTTTCCTTCCCAAAATCAGTTGTAGTTGAAGGTTCATCTATGCACGTGTTTCTTCGAAAATCGTTCTCCCCACATTTTCCCTTTAATGTGTCATTCTGGTTCTTTAACTGAACCATAAAATCTTCCAAAAATGTTGCATTTTATTTTATAGTTTATGTAAAGCACATCAACTGGATTTCAAAGCCACGCAACGTCTGATTATCTGTAAGACATTATTTGGCGCCACTGGTCTTTATCTGCTGAGAAAATAAATAGTTTATCAGAGTATTATCTTCGTCTTTCTGCTGAGATAACTACCATTCTTCAGAATGGCATGTATTATCCTCACAGCTCCTGGTGAGCACTCAGCGTGTGTAGACTGGTGGAAAGGTTTAACGAAGACTTTCATGACATCTTGGCACAGACAGACGAGAAAGGGGCCCCAGCCCCATGCCTCTTTCTGCATTACAATACCCACATAAATCACTGTCCGAGCGCTCACTCCTATTGACAGGTTCATTCCTCTCTCCAGATTGGTTTAAGAAAACATCCCAGAATACTAATAAAGAGCACTATCAATTAAAAGTTCTAAGTATCCTATGGAATACATAATACAGGCCTTAAAGTCCGCCTCAAAAGGAATATTACCACCTTTGTCTTCATTCTGCTTTCATTTTCTGATTACATATTTTTATTTTGCCTTTGTGTAATTATTGGGGTCACCATCTTGCCTGATCTGCTGCAGTCCCACAGATCTCCCTCTCATTTCCATGGGAGACTACAGTAAGCATCTTCTAAGATGTATGCAGATATCAGGGAGGTCGAGAGAGGAAGGAGGAGCTAAGCTATCATCTGTGCACAGAGGGAGGAGGAGCTGAGCTGTGATATGTACAGGAACAGAGAGGAGGAGCTGAGCTATGATATGTACAGGGACAGAGAGGAGGGAGGAGGAGCTTAGCTGTGATATGTACAGGGAAGGAGGAGGAGCTGAGCTGTGATATGTACAGAGAAGGAGAAGGAGCTGAACTGTGATATGTGCAGGGAGAGAGAGGAGGGAGGAGAAGCTGAGCTATGATTATGTACAGGGACATAGAGGAGGAGCAGAGCTATTATATGTACAGGGAGAGGGAGGAGCTGAGCTATGATATGTACAGGGACAGAGAGGAGGGAAGAGGAGCTGAGCTGTGATATGTATGTACAGAGAAGGGGGAGGAGCTGAGCTTTGAAATGTACAGGGACAGAGAGGAAGGAAGAGGAGCTGAGCTGTGATATGTATGTATAGAGAAGGAGGAGGAGTTGAGCTGTGATATGTACAGGGACAGAGAGGAGGGAAAAGGAGCTGAGCTGTGATATGTATGTACAGAGAAGGAGGAGGAGCTGAGCTTTGATATGTACAGGGACAGAGAGGAAGGAAGAGGAGCTGAGCTGTGATATGTATGTATAGAGAAGGAAGAGGAGTTGAGCTGTGATATGTACAGGGACAGAGAGGAGGGAAGAGGAGCTGAGCTGTGATATGTATGTATGTACAGAGAAGGAGGAGGAGCTGAGCTATGATATGTACAGGGACAGAGAGGAGGGAAGAGGAGCTGATCTATGATATGTACAGAGAAGGAGGAGGAGCTAAGCTGTGAAATGTATAGGGATAGAGAGGAGGGAAGAGGAGCTGAGCTGTGATATGTATGTACAGAGAAGGAGGAGGAGCTGAGCTGTGATATGTACAGAGAAGGAGGAGGAGCTGAACTGTGATATGTACAGAGACAGAGAGGAGGGAAGAGGAGCTGAGCTTTTATATGTACAGACAAGGGGGAGGAGCTGAGCTGTGATATGTACAGAGACAGAGAGGAGGGAAGAGGAGCTGAGCTATGATATGTACAGTGAGAGGGAGGAGGGAAAAGAAGCTGAGCTATCTTCTGTGCAAAGAGGGAGGAGGAGCTGAGCTGTGATATGTACAGCGAGAGGGAAGAGGAGCAGAGCTTTGATTTGCATAGAAAAAGGGATGAAGAGCTAAGTTGTGATATATGCAGGGAGAGGAAAGAGAAGTTAAGCTGTGATATGTGCAGGTGGGTGGGTGGAAGAAGAAGATGCTGAACTCTGATATGTGCACAGAGAAGGATCTGATCTGTGATATGTGTAAGGAGTGGGACAAGGGAGAAAGAGTTGAGCCGTTATATGTATTGGGAAAGGGAGGGTAGATGAGGAGCTGAGCTGTGATATGTACAGGGAGGGGGAGGAGGAACAGAGTTGTGATATGTGCAGGGAGAGGGAAGAGGGAGAAGGAGGAGGAGCTGAGCTGTGATATGCATAGGGAAAGGGAGGGTGGATATGGGGGGGGGGTGAGGAACTGAGCTATGATATCTGCAGGGAGAAGAAGGAGGAAAAGCTGGAATGGAACATATATATATATATATATACCTAACAGAGGGGGTTGATGGAGGTAACATGCAGTATACTTGGCTACTACTGTCAGTCCCATATATTCTGAATGGAACGACAATGCGCATATGTGACCACCGCTCCACTACTGTAGATCTTCTCAAGAACGAGGGGTTTGGACCACCATTCTTATTACTGGCATTAGTTTCAGTGGTGGATCCCACAACAATCACATATTTTTCCCCTGTTATAAGGATAGAAACTATTTTTTATGAGATACCCCTTTAACTTTACAATCATTCATCGAGGAAAGGGGCTAATCAGCAGCCACTCCGGCACCCAGAACCTGAAACACATACCCCGTGGGACCCCACCACCGCCTATACTGACAACTTGGTAAATTTTCCTTTCATTTCAGCGGAGGGCACAATCAAGGATCAAATATAAAACAATACACAAGAATAATTTGACTTTTGTTCTAGTGGTTTACAGCCACCAACCAGATCCCAAAAAGTTGGCATAAATACAAGTACGGTGATTATGTTTTGTGACCTGTGGTGGGACATTACTCATTTCAAGAATAGGTAAATCCACAAGACTTCAAGAAGAAGAGAATGGAAGGTGAAAACATCAGCAATTAATGTCAGTGGCACTGATTGATTCCATGTTAGCATTGCTGGAAGGATTCAGATCCATCCTCACCTCACTTGTGAAGGAGTCTGGTGGAGTTTAGAGTGAAAAATGGAGCGAGTAGTATCTTCAGTTTATCAATGTCTATAGTCCAGGTGTCAAACTCCAAGAAATCATTTGTCATCCCAATGTTTGCTGGCATCTGCTGACCACAGACAAGAATGGTGGGTGGCGGGTTGGGGTGGGGGGAATAAAATTAAACATTGCTCCTGCACAGCACAGACTCCATCCAATATTCAGCTGTCACGGGGAAAAGAACTTCATTTCACTGAATGATTTAGAAAGGAGAAAAAACTGAAGTGACGGGGGACTGGCCTTTGGTTAAGGAGGCGAGGAGTTGTCAGCTGCTGATTGGCATAAAAGTGGAAAGATCATTCAGGGGAGTCTTGGAGTCTGAATAACTCAGCCAGCTCTCATTAAAACAGTTAAACCAATTATACCGCAAAACAAGGAAAGCGGCCTACATGAGCTGAAATCTAATGTATTTCCTCTTGGACACCAAGGACTTGCATGGCTCAGATCTTTGTCAGTTTCAGAAATGTACTCATTGTGAATATGACAAAAATCATAATGACCATTGCCCATCATATTAAAGAAGAGACCATCCTAAACATACATCAGTAGTTCAGATCCTCATGCACCAACTTCTGCAGAGCTTGTGTTTATACACAACAGCCAACCAGATTATGGAGACCAGCAGCCAACCAGAATATGGAGACCAGCAACCAACCAGAATATGGAGACCAGCAGCCAACCAGAATATGGAGACCAGCAACCAACCAGAATATGGAGACCAGCAGCCAACCAAAATATGGAGACCAGCAGCCAACCAGAATATGGAGACCAGCAGCCAACCAGAATATAGAGACCAGCAGCCAACCAGAATATGGAGACCAGCAGCCAACCAGAACATGGAGACCAGCAGCCAAACAGAATATGGAGACCAGCAGCCAACCAGAATATGGAGACCAGCAGCCAACCAAAATATGGAACCAGCAGCCAACCAGAATATGGAGACCAGCAGCCAACCAGAATATGGAGACCAGCAGCCAACAAGAATATGGAGACCAGCAGCCAACCAGAACATGGAGACCAGCAGCCAACCAGAATATGGAGACCAGCAGCCAACCAGAATATGGAGACCAGCAGCCAACCAGAATATGGAGACCAGCAGCCAACCAAAAAAATATGGAGACCAGCAGCCAACCAGAATACGGAGACCAGCAGCCAACCAGAATACGGAGACCAGCAGCCAACCAGAATACGGAGACCAGCAGCCAACCAGATTATGGAGACCAGCCGCCAACCAGAATATGGAGACCAGCCGCCAACCAGAACATGGAGACCAGCAGCCAACCAGAATATGGAGACCAGCAGCCAACCAGAATATGGAGACCAGCAGCCAACCAGAATATGGAGACCAGCAGCAACCAGAATATGGAGACCAGCAGCCAACCAGAATATGGAGACCAGCAGCCAACCAAAATATGGAGACCAGCAGCCAACCAGAATATGGAGACCAGCAGCCAACCAGAATATGGAGATCAGCAGCCAACCAGAATATGGAGCTCAGCAGCCAACCAGAATATGGAAAGCTGCAGTAGAATGCTTGGGAGACAGACAGAGTAGGAACCTTGGCCTTGATACTTGAAGTCTACCTCAGGCTTCCAATAGGCAATGCTCTGTTGAGGTCACTGATAAGTGGGGGTTTCGCCTCTGGAAACCCCACTTGAAATGAGATTGGGCATCTGGTGATCTCCATTGGCTCTCAGGAGTTACAGAACATCTGAGGGTTTTTGGACATTTTCTGCCACACCCTGATGGTCTGATAAAGTACTGGTCAAGAAATAACAGGAAATAAGCATTTCCACTGATCACTGATCATGGATGGTACCATCTGCAGGACCCTTTGCAATCAGGTTTAAGACAAGGAAACCAAAAAGGCTAAGACTTAGGCTACTTTCACACTAGTGTTTTATTTTTCTGGTATTGAGATCCGTCATAGGGTCTCAAAACCAGAAAAAAAGCTTCCGTTTTGTCCCCATTCATTATCAATGGGGTCAAAACTGAACTGAACAGAACAAAATGCTCCAAAATGCATTCCGTTCCGTTTAGTTGCGTTCCCATACCAGAGAGCAAACCGCAGCATGATGTAGTTTGCTTTACGTCCTGGGATGCGGAGCAAGACGGCATTTCCCCAGTGCAATTCAATGGGGACAGATCCGTTTTCACTGACACGATCTGGCACAATAGAAAACGGATACGTCCCCCACTGACTTTCAATAGAGTTCATGACGGATTCGTCTTGGCAATGTTAAAGATAATACAACTGGATACGTTCACAATGGATGCAGATGGTTGTATTATCAGTAACGGAAGCGTTTTTGCTGAGCCCTGCTGGATCCAGCAAAACACTAGTGTGAAAGTAGCCTTAGATGGTTCAGATGTCACTCATGGTCTAAACCCTTCTCACATGTATCACCTTCAAAATTGCATGACCATTGCCCACTCCATACGGACAGGGATTCAACTGTAAGATCTGCTTTCACCCTTGTACATCAATTAGGCAGGAACCCTAAAGGGGTCATCTCACAAAGTTACTGTAATTTTTATATGGCAGACGACGTCTTCTCACACCTCTGGGAAATTACTCATTTTGACAGGAAGAGTTGCCGTTGGCACATTTCCCCAACAGTAATATTTGAATGGGCTGGTTCCATTAAAGTAAGAGTCGCTGCTTGTTGATATGTCATAACATGACCGGATACAGCGTTATTAATTTGCAGGACTAGTACTCATCAAAAAAGGAAAAAAAAGACCAGAAAATATACAATGATATCTTGCATAAATTTTTTCAGTTTTTTTCCGGTTTTATTTAGCGACTATCCCTGGTGAGCACCCAAACTCTGCACACCACTAAAAAGAAAGTGTGTTAGTTTTAGTAAAATATAATAATTTTAATTAATTAGTCACAGCTAAAGGATCAGTCTTCGTTAGCGCAATGCAGAATTAACCAAATTGGAGTATAATTGGACTTGGTAGATAATGAGAGAATCTCGCAATGACACCATGCTAACGCGTCACGACTCAGCGGATTTAAGAGACCCTAAAATGTCATTGTGTGCAATGGATAATTCTAATAATTTGATGGTCTTCCCAGCTACAAATATTTGGATATTTTTTTTTTTTTTTTTAATAACTTTCTATGTTGTTCTATTTGTGACATAATGAAGAACTGCTTACAGATGTGAGGCTCATGTGTTGGCTATTCTTCATGTAGAAAGGCTCATAAATAATCAGACACTGACTTACAGTTGTAAAGCAATACTTATGAAAATGGAGCTGATGGAGCCTATCTATCTATCTATCTATCTATCTATCTATCTATCTATCTATCTCATATCTATCTATCTATCTATCTATCTATCTATCTATCTAATATATATCTATCTCATATCTATCTATCTATCTATCTAATATATATCTATCTCATATCTATCTATCTATCTATCTATCTATCTATCTATCTCCTATCTATTTATCCAATATCTATCTATCTATCTATCTATCTATCTATCTATCTATCTATCTATCTATCTATATATCTAATATCTATCTATCTATCTATCTATCTCATATCTATCTATCTTTCTATATATCTACCGTCAGGTCCATAAATATTGGGACATCGACACAATTCTAACATTTTTGGCTCTATACACCACCACAATCCATTTGAAATGAAACGAACAAGATGTGCTTTACCTGCAGACTGTCAGCTGTAATTTGAGGGTATTTACATCCAAATCAGGTGAATGGTGCAGGAATTACAACAGTTTGCATATGTGCCTCCCACTTGTTAAGGGACCAAAAGTAATGGGACAATTGTCTTCTCCGATTTCCCATGGCCAGGTGTGTGTTATTCCCTCATTATCCCAATTACAATCAGCAGATAAAAGGTCCAGAGGTCATTTCATGTTGTCTATTTGCATTTGGAATCTGTTGCTGTCAACTCTCAAGATGAGATCCAAAGAGCTGCACTATCAGTGAAGCAAGCCATCATTAGGCTGAATAAACACAACAAACCCATCAGAGAGACAGCAAAAACATTAGGCCTGGCCAAAACAACTGTTTGGAACATTCTTAAAAAGAAGGAACGCACCGGTGAGCTCAGCAACACCAAAAGACCCGGATGACCACGGAAAACAACTGTGGTGGATAACTGAAGAATTCTTCCCCTGGTGAAGAAAACCCCCTTCACAACAGTTGGCCAGATCAAGAACACTCTCCAGGAGGTAGGTGTATGTGTGTCAAAGTCAACAATCAAGAGAAGACTTCACCAGAGTGAATACAGAGGATTCACCACAAGCTGTAAACCATTGGTGAGCCTCAAAAACAGGAAGGCCAGATTAGAGTTTGCCAAACGACATCTAAAAAAGCCTTCACAGTTCTGGAACAACAACCTATGGACAGATGAGACCAAGATCAACTTGTACCAGAGTGATGGGAAGAGAAGAGTATGGAGAAGGAAAGGAGCTGCTCATGATCCTAAGCATACCACCTCATCAGTGAAGCATGGTGGTGGTAGTGTCATGGCGTGGGTATGTATGGCTGCCAATGGAACTGCTTCTTTTGTATTTATTGATGATGTGACTGCTGACAAAAGCAGCAGGATGAATTCTGAAGTGTTTCGGGCAATATTATCTGCTCATATTCAGCCAAATGCTTCAGAACTCATTGGACGGCGCTTCACAGTGCAGATGGACAATGACCCAAAGCATACTGCAAAAGCAACCAAAGAGTTTTTTAAGGGAAAGAAGTGGAATGTTCTGCAATGGCCGAGTCAATCACCGGACCTGAATCCGATTGAGCTGCATTTCACTTGCTGAAGACAAAACTGAAGGGAAAATGCCCCAAGAACAAGCAGGAACTGAAGACAGTTGCAGTAGAGGCCTGGCAGAGCATCACCAGGGATGAAACCCAGCGTCTGGTGATGTCTATGCGTTCCAGACTTCAGGCTGTAATTGACTGCAAAGGATTTGCAACCAAGTATTAAAAAGTGAAAGTTTGATTTATGATTATTATTATGTCCCATTACTTTTGGTCCCTTAACAAGTGGGAGGCACATATGTAACTGCTGTAATTCCTGCACCGTTCACCTGATTTGGATGTAAATACCCTCAAATTACAGCTGACAGTCTGCAGGTAAAGCACATCTTGTTTGTTTCATTTCAAATCCATTGTGGTGGTGTATAGAGCCAAAAATGTTAGAATTGTGTCGATGTCCCAATATTTATGGACCTGACTGTATCTAATATCTATCTACCTAATATCTATCTATCTATCTATCTATCTATCTCATATCTATCTATCTATCTATCTATCTCATATCTATCTATCTATCTATCTATCTATCTATCTATCTAGCCTTCTGCAGATGTGCCCATCCTTACCTTGTATCTAATTTGATTAAAGGGGTTGGTCCCCCTCCCCCCTTCCTGGGGCCTTTCGGTCAAACCCCCTCCCAACGTGGCCAGACTCGCGGAAGGAATCATACTTACATGTTCCCCACTTCTGGGTTATGGCTCCTTTCCTCCCTCCATGCCAATGCAGCTCTCAGGCTTCCCACGTGTCAACATCTGGCTCGACTTGGGTCACATGGATGACTGACCACAGAGGTGGCATGTCCATTCTAAATGCATCATGTGACCTAGTGGGGGACGTCACACTGCTGCAGCCAGTCATCGGCTGCAGTGGCCCTATGACCCACGTGAGCATCCTGAGAGCTTCAGGGAGAGCAAAGGAGCCTATGACTCCCTTCACACAGTAGATCCAGCCACACCAAGGGATCTGACCAAAAGGCCCCCAGGGCTGAACAACCCTTGTAAGGACTTCAATCTTACACAAAACCAGTTTGATTCAGTATTACAACGTGCTATCAAAACTCTTGACAGGCTGAAATGAACAGCACCACCAATGGGTGGCCGAACACAGACACATCTAGGAAAGAGCTCTTGTGATACAATATCACAAAATCGAGTTGTTTTGAAAATCTGTTCATCTCATGATCCACCTATCAGGAAAAGTCCAGCCAAGAGGAAAGGTAAAGATGGACACCTATCTGATATCTATCTAGTTATCTATATGTCTGTATCATCCTCGATGTGATTGATGTATAGGCTCATTAGACCTCGATAACCAATTTTACTGTGAGAGATATTAACTGACAAAGGCATGAAAAAAGCTTTGCCACCGTGCAGAGTAGATTAAGCTCAGAGCCTTGACAGATTTATGTGTTCCCAGTCAGAAAGAGTGCTCCAGTAATTACACTATCCTAGCTTCCCCGAGGCAGCTGAGAAGCACCGACGGAATCTTACTACTCGCTCTTCAGGTAAAGCGGCTTTATCACCGAAATTAGTTGAAAGAATCAAGGATGACTTTGTTCTGTGATTGCATCCAGCTAACAAAGAAATCTCCCTGTTAAGTTGTCGATATAATGAGCTGCAGCCAGAAACAAGTGATCAGCTCGGAACAAAGCGTCCCTCTAGTTAGTAACTTAGCTAATAGGCCTCACACATTCCTTCTGTGCAGAAATCAGAAAACCTTCTAGAATTCCTAGAGTCGTATCTTCCAGTGCATTTGCTTCATGTAAATCTTCCACCTCCATGTTAATGTTATTCAGTTCTGACGTGTGATGTCACCACGTTATCATGCTGGGTGGGTGCAGTGATGTCATCAATGATGACGTCATCGTGCCCACCCAATGTGATGAATTGGTGCGCGAGAACTTGCGCGTTTTCTTAAATCAAGACGGATAAGATAAGTGTATATTTTTTTTTGTTTAACCCCTATTTAAGCCCCTGATAGGTTGAATGTGACCCTTAGATGCCACGATCAGCATTGAACGTGGCATCTAAGGGGTTTAATGACGGGAGGAAGCGCGATCGCGGTTCCCAAACATTGCTCCCACTCCATATAAATGGAATGTGATTCATTACTAAGTCATTTGTAACGAATCGAATTTCTTGATGAAATTCAGCGAAAACTTCACTCATCTCTAGCAGCCACAACTTAATGAATCCTGTTTTACAAATACAGTTTAGTGTGAATATATCTCTGCAGGGGATCTGGAGCTTTGTATTAGAAAAAATATACATTTTTGCATATTTAATAAAATATTTAGATACTTACAATACTCAGCATTATGCAGTTAACCTTATTTTTCTCAATCCTGGCTGGCTCGCCAACACGTCAACCAGGATCAATATAAGCAGCAAATACAAATGATACATTTGAGATAGCTCTTTAATAGAATGTCTTATAATTAGACAGAAGCATGAATTAGCGTCTGTTTATGTGGCTGTATAAGATTATGGTCATTTTTAGAACTGCCATGTTCTCTCGTGTTTTCTCTAAGATCATGGATTTACAAGAGAATTTAGAGTAAATATTTTTATCCAGGGGATCGGCAGTTTAGTATTAAAAAAGCAGGTCATCAATGACTTTACAGCTTATGTTTTTACATAATATTTAATAAAATATTTTGATCCTTACAAATAAAAAAAGTAGAGTTATCTGATTATCTCTTTAGCATCTCAAATAGGATCAAAATAAACGGCAAATACAAATGATACATTTTAGACAGAAACATGTATTACTGCCTATTTAATTATGGTTATTTTTAAAACTCACCGGGACAATATTATTATTATTATTAGTAGTAGTTAGTGATGAGCGTAGTATAGAAAAACCTTTGTGGTGAATTGAATTTTCCCTGAAAGTCGCTCAACACAAGTAGTAGTAGTCTTAGTAGTATTAATAGTAGTAGTAGTAATAGTAGTAGTAATAATATTAGTAGTAAAAGTAGTAGTAGTAATAGTAGTATTAGTAATAGTAGTAGTGATAGTAGTAGTAGTAATAGTAGTAATGGTAGTAATAGTAGTAGTAGTAGTGAAAGTAATATTAGTAATAGTAACAGTAACGGTAGTAGTAGTAATAGTAGTAGCCGTAGTAGTAGTGATAGTAGTAGTAATTGTAGCAATACTAGTAGTAGCAATATAAATAGTAGTAGTAATATTAGTAGTAATATTAGTAGTAATAGTAGTAGTAGTGGTAGTAATAGTATTAGTGATAGTAGTAGTAGTGGTAGTAATAATAGTAGTAGTAGTGAAAATATTAGTAGTAGTAGTAATAGTAGCAGTAGCGGTTGTGGTGGTAGTAGTAGTAGCAGTAATAGTAGTAGTAGTAGTAATAGTAGTAGTAATAGTCTTAGTAGTAGAAGTGGTAGTAATAATAGTAGTTGTGGTAGTAATAGTAGTATTAGTAGTAATAATAGTAGTAGTAGTAATAGTAGTAGTAATGGTAGTAATAGTAGTAGTAATGGTAGTAATAGTAGCAGTAGTAGTGAAAGTAATAGTAGTAGTAATAGTAATGGTAGCGGTAGTAGTAGTAGCTGTAGTAGTAGTGATAGTAGTAGTAGCAGCAATAGTAGTATCAATAGTAGTAGTAATATTAGTAGTAATAGTAGTAGCAGGAGTAATAGTCTTAGTAGTAGTAGTAGTGGTGGTAGTAGCAACAATAGTAGTAGTAGTAATAATAGTAGTAGTAGTGGTAGTAGTATTAGTAGTGGTAGTAATAGGAGTAGTAGTAGTGGTAGTAATAGATAGTAGTAATAGTAGTAGTAGTAATAGTAGTAGCAGTAGTAATAGTAGTAGTAGTAGTAGTAGTAGTAATAGTAGTAGTAATGGTAGTAATAGTAGTAGTAGTAGTGAAAGTAATAGTAGTAGTAATAGTAATGGTAGCGGTAGTAGTAGTAGCTGTAGTAGTAGTGATAGTAGTAGTAGTAGCAGCAATAGTAGTATCAATAGTAGTAGTAATATTAGTAGTAATAGTAGTAGCAGGAGTAATAGTCTTAGTAGTAGTAGTAGTGGTGGTAGTAGTAACAATAGTAGTAGTAATAAAAGTAGTAGTAGTAGTAGTGGTAGTAGTAGCATTGGTAGTAATAGGAGTAGTAGTAGTGGTAGTAATAGATAGTAGTAATAGTAGTAGTAGTAATAGTAGTAGTAGTAAAAGTAGTAGTAGTAGTAATAGTAGTAGTGGTAGTAATAGTAGTAGTAATAGTAGTAGTAGTATTAGTGGTAGTAATAGTAGTAGTAGTAGTAGTAATAATAGTAGTAGTAGTGGTAGTAGTAGTGGTAGTAATAGTAGTAGTGGTAGTAATAGTAGTAGTAATAGTAGTAGTAGTAGTATTATTAGTGGTAGTAATAGTAGTAGTAATAATAGTAGTAGTAGTATTAGTGGTAGTAGTAGTAATAGTAGTAATAATAGTAGTAGTAGTAGTATTAGTGGTAGTAATAGTAGTAGTAGTAGTAGTATGTTATGTAATCTTTGTTGAATGACTACCCAGATGCCATACACATGAGCCATCAGTTTAGTAGACATTGCAATGAGACCGGGTCTGTTATCTATAGAATTAGAAAGTCATGGTAAAGATCCTCTTTAGAGGGAAGGTTCTTTTGGACAATCTCTTTTTGTAGAGGTGTCCCTTACCTTGGACTCCCCCCATAACTCTGCTGTAATTCAGCAGCAAGTCTTTCATTTTACTTTAGCGCCACCCCAGGAGTAATTAAGCATTACACGTGTGCTATTGAAATCAATTGGCTGTTCTATGCATAGACGGGGTAGCTAACAGCTGCTGGCCCTAGATGGGTCGGGGATCCTCTAATAATTGATAAATCACTAATCCTTTGTTTGGAAATGCATTGTCTGAGCCTGGACACCGATGCCGCCCTCCCTCCGGCCGGTACAGCTGTTACATCCACTTTCATCAGGTGAAATATATTCTACAACTAGTGTGGTCGTCCCTAATACATTCCCTTTTAGTTTTCATGTCCGCTATTGTTACCTGTATTTTTCTCATCTATTTTAGTGAACGGTTATAGAAAAATGACGGAAAGCACAGCTCTAACGCAGGCGGTAGTTACCCTTCACAAATGCACTATGGAGTACTGTAATTCACGTAGGTAAATAGCCATTCTCTCCCAGTCTCTATTTATCCTGGAACGTTATCATTACATAAATATGTCAGATGAACGATACCCACTAGAATATGTCACATTTCTTAAGCCTGTTATCCCTGCCAGCTCATATTTAAAATACACATAGAAAACGGATGAGCTGCAGAAGAACACGAAAGCGCTGACAGGGCTGATACATTGTGCTGTATAATTCAGTTTTCAATACCTGATTTCATTTGGTATCCTTGAGTTGTCAGATAAATCACTCGATTTTAAAAGAGAAGGCAGCATGGAAGGCGAAATGTAATAACATTACAAAAGATCATTTCATTCTCAAGAGCAAATAATGGAAAAAAAATATTTACGGTGAGAGATAAAATGTTTAGAAATGAGTGAAGTGGCAAAAACCATCGAGAAAAGTAACGGCATTATACTTTTTTGTGTGTGGATATAGGAGCGTTTTGTGTCTGTGACCAACGGGACCTTAGGAAAGGCCTGGTGTGATGGATGATAAGACAAAACCGGGTGATGATGCCTTCCGCATAGCATGGCTACTAGTGTTGAGCGCGAATATTCGAATTGCGAATTTTTTTCTCGAATATCGCAATTTCGAGATTTCGCGAATATTTAGAATATCGTTCTATATATTCGCGAAATAGAATATTCGTTTTTTTTATTATTTTTTTTATTATATTTTTTTCTTTCCCACTTCCCTAAAATTGTTCTTACCTGTCCTTTGGATTCTTGGCTTCCTGGCTGCTCCAGTCAGTGGCGTTTTCAACTTACTGCTATATTCCATATTAGCTAAATTACAATCTAATCTATATGTGTATTTTACGAAATTTCGCAATAGTCGCAATTGCGATGCGAGTAATATAACACGAAATATTCGCATGAAGATTTCAACTTAGCACTGCTATATTCCATATTCTAGCCTAATATGGAATATAGCTGTGCTAAGTTAGCACTGCTATATTCCATATTAGGCTAGAATATGGAGTATAGCAGTGCTAAGTTGAAATCTTCATGCGAATATTTCGTGTTATATTACTCGCATCGCAATTTCGACTTTTGCAAATGTTCTTAATATTGCTCTAACTTCGTCTTTTAGAATATTCGTAATATTCTAAGAGACGAAGTTAGAGCAATATTACGAAATTTCGTAAAATACACATATTAGCCTAGCCATAGTCATTAGCATAGGAACGTTGCCTTATACTATCAAGATAAATTTTCGCAATATGCGAAAAAAAAAATTCGCGATAATTGGAATAATTGCGAATATTCGATTTCGACGAATATAACACGAATATTCGTGCGAATATTCACGAAATATCGCGAAATCGAATATGGCACCTCCCGCTCATCACTAATGGCTACTGCAACTTGACCCTTGGACTCCGTTATGGTTTTCTACACAGACAGGACGTATACTATAGTAGTTAGAGTCTGTAGACAATTCTGCGGAACGGGTGCGGACCCATTCATTTTTCAGTGTGCTGTCCACATCCGCATTTCCGGTCCGTGGCCCTGAAATTCCGGTCCGTGGCTCCGGCGATGTGCAGCATCAGTGTTTTGCATATTGCGGACCGCAAAACACTACGGACATCTGAATGGACCCTTGATTTGTGATTTAAGAAACAGACCCTAGAGCAGGGTTTAGCAACCTAAGGCACTCCAGATGTTGAGCAGCTTTGCATGCTGGGAGTGCTGAAGATTGCTGAACCCTGCCCTAGAGGTAAGCGATTGATCCAACATCACCTCCAAATGGTGTTGTCTTCTGACGGAACTCTGGGTCCCTTTTGCATAAAGGTTCCAGAATTAATATGACGGAACCTCCTGTGTCTCTCCTTTCTCGGCAGGCACAGCTGTAGGTGTACTCACCCTCCCAGCTGCTCCATGCTGCACTATGCTGCAGGCCACCCCCGCCTGCTTCCTGATGCTCACTCTCGAGTGCTCTCCACAGGGTCATTGCTCCTAAGCTAATCTGTCCCCATCCATTAGCAGCGTTCTCTGGGCTCCCCCTATGGGAAATTGCCTAAGCTATAAGTTTCTAGCTTGTCTAGTCCTGCAATGGTGCACTATTGATCTCCTGTGCCAGACCTCTGCCCGTTTACCTGATTGACCCTTTGCCGCCTGTCCTGACCTCTGGCTGATTACCATACTGCCTACTTTGACCTACTACCTGACTACCGTACTGCATGAATTCTGTAAGCACTGACTTTGGCATGTCCACTGACCATGCTCTGTCCCTTGGTGCTATGCCGCCTCTGTCAGCAGCCTCTTTATAGAGATTACTCCTAGAGGTAGCAACTTGGTGCTCACTGCAGCAAAGTCTAGATCCTTATATGGCATGAAAGGATGAAAACCAAGGGTTCACCTTGACCAGCTCCTCAGAAGTAGCCTGAACCCAAATCTATTCAGTAGGCAATTTACACTGCATTACACTATGTCTCCATATTGGCAGTGCAGAAGAATGGACTATTTCCGACCAATTGTTGACTGCTGTAAAGCCAATCCTGGTAAATCCTGTTTTCTACTTAGCCACCTCATCCGATTTATATCAGTCATCTGAATGAGACTTTAATGGTTTTGTAATGTCAACCACGGACGATGCTCTTCTTCTACCTCGATAAAAGGTTCTCATTACATAAAAATCAGCGATGCACAAGAGTCGCTCATCCAGTTCTTTAAGTCAACAGGGCTCTTCCTCCATCTTTATAAGACTAGTTACTCTGCTCTATATACTGTGTAGTGGTGTTGTATACAGATTGGGTATAAAATCTACTACGGGGTGCAAACCTGCAGAAACAATTCTTTTCTCCCTCCAAATCTATAAAGAAAAATTCTATTCTTTCCACTATTGCAACAAGGGTCAACTGGAGAGGTGGACCCACTGGGTCACTAGCCTTTTAAGATATTGGGATCAATGACCCCACAGCAGAGCAGCATGATGCAGGAAAAGAGCAGAGGCCATGAAGAGGATACCTGAGGATCTAGGCCTCTTGCACACGAACGTTTTATTTTTTCGTTTCCGTTCTGTTTTTTGCGTTCCGTATACGGACTATATACGAAACCATTCATTTCAATGGATCAGCAAAAAAAACGGAAGGTACTCCGTATGCCTTCCGTTTCCTTATTTCCGTTTTTCCGTTCCGTCCAGATAGAACATGTACTATTATTGTCCTCATAACGGACAAGAATAGTACTGTTCTATCAGGGGCCAGCTGTTCCGTTCCGCAAAAAACGACATGCACACGGACGTCATCCGTATTTTTTGCAGATCCGTTTTTTGCAGATGTTGTGCAGGAGGCCTTACATTGTGGCAGCTCTCACTAGATCCATTTATTTTATTTAAATTCAGATTTCTCTCTCTCTTTCGCACCCTGAGGTCTCCATTGCACAGTAAATACGGTAAATTGATTCCTTATAAAAATCAGGACTTTAGTGCACTGAGTGTGCTGACGCATGACGCCACACCCCTCGGTGCACTCAAACCTTCCTTTGAATAAAGAATAAAGGGAGTCATTTATTTTCCAGGAATACGCCTATATTAGTGGCGCAATGGTTAGTTGTACCGCAAACTGCGACTTCACCCTGCTCACGCCAGGTCTAAAAAAACGTGTGGGGAAGGGGATATGTCAGATTGGATAGGGTTGATCCTGATGACAGGTGCTCTTTAACATGTAGCTCTTAGTTCTCACCCATTCATTGATGTAGTCATTACCATCTTTCATTATCAATCATGTGCTTCGATCACCTTGTCTTTCTATGTTAGCAAGCCTCCCCTACCATTAAACCTTAGTTCCTTCACACATACAGTCTTCTTCCCAGTATCGAAACTCTGATTAATTTGCAGGTCCGCGCCCAACATCAGCGATGGCCGCTGGAGAGGATCCAACCCCCCGAGAGTTAATTTCTCCTTAGAAATAGGCAGCACGGTAGGTAGCTGCGGGAATGATGAATTTATCCAGAATTACATCTGTATACGTCCTCCCAGCCTGGAAACAATATACCGGAAACAACTCACCATGAAATGTTACAGTTTGTTCCAATTCTAAACAAATTCATCCATCTACTCGGAGAAAAGGAACATTCTGTTCTTCAAAGGTGACAACAGATGCAAGCAATCAATAACGTCATGTACCAGCCAACACAGACAGAAGGAGACTTTTGTGTAAAGTACAAAATAAGCCTAGACAAGCCGGGAGGCAAGTCATGGTGGGCAACCCTTCTGCATCCAAGCCATGACACCAAGGCCAACCGTAGCCCCAAGCTCCAATTCAACCAGAATTACTTGGCCAAGTGAGTAAAGATCCCTGTATACTTTAAATAGAAGTCAGCTGAATGTTCACTCAACCTTCAGCTATTCTTCCCAACCAACCGAAACACAGCCAGTTCTCAACAAGGAGAGGGTAGAAAGCCACTGCGTGGCATCTCTGACCTTGAGTAGATAGTTGATATTCTACATGCCCCACCCTACTCTCTCCCCACATTCACCATTAGTACACGTTAGGCTGTTGCCACAATTGGCAGGTTTGGCTGACCTTTATAGTGCATCCTTCAATGACCCTCCAGCTGACCCCCAAATAATCCTTGGATGGAATCTTACTCTCCCGTTAAGGAACTAAACTTTAATGACCCCCCAGCTGACCCCCAAATAATCCTTGGATGGAATCTTACCCCCCCCCCTTTAAGGAACTAAACTTTTTAGTGAACAATTTGCGTACAAAAAGTATATTTAATATGATACTCTTCTAAACTTTAACAATTTTATATAAACCACTCTCCCCAAATACAGACCCCCGCCCCCACAAACAACAACAGTTACAAGCAGAATCACCACTGAATGGGTTGCCTGGCTTCCCATATTGATGACCTATCCTCAGGGTAGGTCATTAATATCACATTGGTGGGGGTGCGACTCTCGGCATCGCCGCCGATCAGCTGTTTGTAGAGACCACCAGAGCTGCATTCTCTTTATCTGCATGCCATGTATGGTCCTTGAAATGTTGACGACATGCAGATAACCATTAAAGAGAACGTAGCTCTTGTACAAGCACCTGGTCTCTTTAAACAGCTGATCGGCATGGGTGCAGGAGTCAAACCCCCCACCAATCTAATATTTAGGACCTCAACATGATAAAACCAGACAGCCCCTTTAAATAGACTATAAACAATGAAGGAAATGGGCCACCAATGAATAATGTCAGCTGACTGCCCCCCCCATAAGTAATACTGCCAGCATAATGCCCGTCCCCCACCTGTCTCTGTGCTTCCAGCTCCAGCAATGACACAGAGATGACCTTAGTGGTGTTTACAGGTCCATGCTGGAAGCTGATTAGCCTCAGCAGTCACATGTCCATGCTGGAACATCATCGATGGAGCGGGAAATATAGAGACAAGCACGATTCTCAGAAGAGAGTTTGGCTAGGTGAGCGTGGCTTTATTATTTCATAACATTCTAAGCGGTTTTCAACAATATTCCCCATCGCTGGAAAATCCCTTTAAGCTTTTCACAGACTGCTCCTTTAAGAAGAATCCGCAAATACTATAAGTAAATCGGCAAAAAGTTGTGCTTGAAGCATCTCACTAATGAGAATGAACCAGAGGAGCTGAATAGTATTGGTATTCAGTTCAGCCTCGGTCATTCCAGGACCAAACCCTCGCTGATCCATCTTGGCATTGAGGAGATTGACTGCAGATGTAGGATTTCTCATGCTGCAGTCTGTAACAGTTTATAGATTCGCCTCTGCTGAGGCGCTGCACAGTTCTAGAGTTATGACGAATAGGCTTTATTCACCGTCTACCCTGAATGGAGTGAATCGATTTGCTCATATCTTCTTTTCAAACTTCAATTGATAATAGCGAGTACATGCCTATCTGCCTCTCGGAGTAAAAGTCCGCTATAAAATGTGAACGGAATGAGTCTAAATCAACCATAAAAAATTCTTGAAAATGGCAACGGTCTTCATGGCTGAAAGAAAGGCAACAATTAAGACATAAACATGTTCTATGAAGACGATGATCCCCAACTTTCTTACATCCGGTAGACCCAAGTCTAACGCTGGATCGCTGACTGTAGAAATGCACATAACATGTAAAAAGTAAGGAAGAATATTTGAAAAAGATGTCAATATCTTGGAAGCTTTGTAAAAGTTCTTCAGAGTTGGATTCCACCATATAAAAAAATATATCCCAAATAATGCTAACACTATTGTACATGCAGAGAACTCCGACTTCCTAGTTCGACACAAACATTTCAAAAACACTTGACGTTCACGTTCACACAGCCCTTCATTGAAATTGTGCACATGCACGATAAAAAAATATCGGACTGGGCATGCACTGTACATTCCCTTTCTGTGAGCATGAGTATCACTGACTTCACTGCATGTGCGCTAAAACCATGTACTGTAAATTCTCTTTGGGGGCATTAATTAGATTTTACTGCGCGCGTGCAATCCAGGGTCCTCACAACACATGCATGCGATGTCAGTGCAGGGCTATGTGACGCACAGAAGGACAGTGATCTAGATTTCCATCATGAAGCAGGTTAAGGAGCAGGGCAGGATTTTAGTTAGAACTTTCCATGCTCAGGACCGCCCACTAGGAACTTGACAAGTCATGTAAACTTCTTTTTCTATGCAATTGAACCTTTTACTATGGAAAAAAGTTTGCTTTTACAACAATTTAAAAGGGACGTGGATAAATATCTGATCGGTAGGAACCCTATCATTTGGATACCCATGAATTGGTTGTTTGGGCTAATCCTAAAATTGGGGGAAAGAGAGGATACAAGATAAACCTGTCCACTCAAAACTATGGGGATAGGATTTCCCATCCATTAAAGTACTCCCCTCAATCCATTTTTCATGATCTTTGAGACAAAATCTCATGTCCTTCATTACTAATACGGCAGTTCCCTTGGAAAGGGTTCCTTGCCCCCATCAGTAAACGGGACAGGACTTGTGAAGGCTTGACCCCACTATCACAGATCAATGTGCCCTATGGTTTCTTCACCATTTTCCACCTACAACCATGAATTCAATAGCTTTTTGTGAAATAATTTTGTGAATATATTAAAAATAAAAAATAATGAGTTTTAACCCTTTGGATAAAAGGGATAAATTGGTATTAAAATTCTCAGAGGCAAAGGTTTGAAGAAACACAATGTAAACCCTACGAAAAAGAAGGAAGATAAAAGCAAAATGTCGAAGGTCCTTGTATAGTGGTCTCCAGAGATGTCCTATTTTCAACAAACAGAAGAGACCAAGTTCAGCCGGATTACAGTGGCAACAGCGAAAGCTAACTTATAAAGAATCAGAAAACTGAGCGACCTCCAGAGAGAAAAATGAGCAGAAACTTCCCATCAGATGAACAGAGAAAATAGAATGAAAGGATATTTTCTTTATTGTTGTCTATGTGGCCACAGGAGCATGGGGCGCCTAAGGTGAGACAACAGACAAATTCAGCACTGGAGAAACCAGCACTGATGCCTGGAGATTGTGTATAATAATGCGTAAAGTTACTGGATTACTGTCTGTTTATAAACTGCACATCATCCTTCCATTTAAAGTGGAATACTGCCCATGAAAGCATAAATAAAAATTCTATGTATAATTATAATGTAGCTCCAATGAACAATAAGCTACCTACTAAAATATGGCCCCCTGGTTACAAGAATATAGCTATTATAAAACCGCTCTTATGTGCAGAAATATAACTACTATAATACTGCCCCAATGTACAAGAATATAACTTCTATAATACTGCCCCTATGTACAAGAATATAACTGCTATAATACTGCTCCTATGTACAAGAATATAACTACTATAATACTGCACCTATGTACAAGAATATAACTACTATAATACTGCCTCCTATGTACAATAATATAACTACTATAATGCTGTCTCCTATGTACAAGAATATAACTACTATAATACTGCTCCTATGTACAAGAATATAACTACAATAATACTGCCCCTATGTACAAGAATATAACTACTATAATACTGCCTCCTATGTACAAGAATATAACTACTATAATACTGCCTCCTATGTACAAGAATATAACTACTATAATACTGCCTCCTATGTACAAGAATATAACTACTATAATACTGCTCCTATGTACAAGAATATAACTACTATAATACTGCCTCCTATGTACAAGAATATAACTACTATAATACTGCTCCTATGTACAAGAATATAACTACTATAATACTGCTCCTATGTACAAGAATATAACTACTATAATACTGCCTCCTATGTACAAGAATATAACTACTATAATACTGCTCCTATGTACAAGAATATAACTACTATAATACTGCTCCTATGTACAAGAATATAACTACTATAATACTGCTCCTATGTACAAGAATATAACTACTATAATACTGCCTCCTATGTACAAGAATATAACTACTATAATACTGCTCCTATGTACAAGAATATAAGTACTATAATACTGCCTCCTATGTACAAGAATATAACTACTATAATACTGCCTCTTATGTACAAGAATATAACTACTATATTACTGCTCCTATGTACTTGAATATAACTACTATAATACTGCCTCCTATGTTCAAGAATATAACTACTATAATACTGCTCCTATGTACAAGAATATAACAACTATAATACTGCTCCTATGTACGAGAATATAACTACTATAATACTGCTCCTATGTACAAGAATATATCTACTATAATACTGCCTCCTATATACAAGAATATAACTACTATAATACTGCCTCTTATGTACAAGAATATAACTACTATATTACTGCTCCTATGTACTTGAATATAACTACTATAATACTGCCTCCTATGTACAAGAATATAACTACTATAATACTGCTCATATGTACAAGAATATAACTACTATAATACTGCCTCCTATGTACAAGAATATAACTACTATAATACTGCTCCTATGTACAAGAATATAACTACTATAATACTGCTCCTATGTACAAGAATATAACTACTATAATACTGCTCCTATGTACAGGAATATAACTACTATAACACTGCCTCCTATGTACAAGAATATAACTACTATAATACTGCTCCTATGTACAAGAATATAACTACTATAATACTGCTCCTATGTACAAGAATATAACTACTATAATACTGTTCCTATGTACAAGAATATAACTACTGTAATACTGCTCCTATGTACATGAATATAACTACTATAATACTGCCTCCTATGTACAAGAATATATCTACCATAATACTAATCCTATGTACAAGAATATAACAACTATAATACTTCTCCTACGGTATGTACAAGAATATAACTACTATAATACTGCCTCCTATGTAGAAGAATATAATTACTATAATACTGCCTCCTATGTACAAGAATATGACTACTATAATACTGCCCTCTATGTACAAGAATATAACTACTATAATACTGTCTCCTATGTACAAGAATATAACTACTATAATACTTTTATCTAAAAGAATAAAGGTATTATATTACTGCCCTTTCATACAATATATTGTATCCCACTATTAGTGTTTACTACAGTTGCCTGAGGACATTATGTATCTTATCTGACAGGCGGAAGTTGATAATTTCAGGGAAGCATGTATATAAGTGTAGACAGAGTTTCCAGTAAACTATATTACAGACACAAATGACTACTCACTTGGAACAGACAGTAAACCACTGAAATGTTATGTTGCACACTTCTACCGCTAACATTACGTCACTTGCACTCGGACAATCCATTAGACAGATTTGAAGTCCCAGCCACATAGCAATTATGTATCACATCTGGTGGGTGGGCCTTACCGCAGGAGCAGACTGGCCCCTGAATGAGGAAATCATTAGCAAAGCAGATCCTCTGGATGCTGTGGATAAACAGGTCATTTCCTTCAGGTGGTTTTAGACGGCCGCAATGTGGTCACCTTTTACCTTCAGTATTATGGAAGCAACACCTTGATCCCTAGTGGTGCTACTGAGCTGTAGATGGACAATCCTAGAATGATATTTAGATCTAAAGTTGGTTCAGTAGAACCCAGGCAAATCCGCATGTTTTGGCCATAATACCAAAGCTGAAATGTGACCCCATTATAGCTTTCTCAAATAGTCCTTATCTAGAAAAATATGTGAACTCTACTGGATAGTGGGATAATTATGATAACAATGTCTCTTCCTTTACCATTCCTCTTTGCTCAAGAAATCCTAAGACCAGTGGTGCAAGATGACCAGCTGTGAAAAAAAAACAAAAAAAACTTTTGCGTTACTCTACAGCGGGTCATTTCAAGCCAAGAGAAAAGGAGGTGAAAGAGACATCTGCTATATTTGTTTATGCATGGGTTGTGATATGGCACGATGCCACTCTATTCATCTCTACGGGACCAGCAGTGATGGCCAGATGCTTAACTGAGCTTTTCTTCATCAGTTCCATAGATTGTTGAGCGTGTACGCTTGTCCATTGCTTCAGTCACACTGAGAGACAAGAATCACTGTTCTCAGTGGTCTTCCCACCAGTTGGACTAGCACCTATCAGACATCTATGTTGTAAATTTTGGATATAATTTTGAATCTTGGGACAACTCCTTGAAGGGTGGACACATCTGTTTTTCAACCCTATGTTAAATCTTGGTGCCAAGCACTAAATGTTATGGTGGTGAAGGATTTATGGCAGGAGGATCATTACGTAACCACTGAAGTCCAAAAAACTGTCTGTCCCATAATTCTCAATGCTTTCGACCAAGATTTAACATAAGCTGAATTACTTGTTCCTAGAGATGACCATAACCCAATGGCCCATATATTTTTTTATATACAGTACAGACCAAAAGTTTGGACACACCTTCTCATTCAAAGAGTTTTCTTTATTTTCATGACTTTGAAAATTGTAGATTCACACTGAAGGCATCAAAGCTATGAATTAACACATGTAGAATTATATACATAACAAACAAGTGTGAAACAACTGAAAATATGTCATATTCTAGGTTCATCAAAGTAGCCACCTTTTGTTTTGAGTACTGCTTTGCATACTCTTGGCATTCTCTTAATGAGCTTCAAGAGGTAGTCCCCTGAAATGGTTTTCACTTCACAGGTGTGCCCTGTCAGGTTTAATAAGTGGGATTTCTTGCCTTATAAATGGGGTTGGGACCATCAGTTGCGTTGAGGAGAAGTCAGGTGGATACACAGCTGATAGTCCTACTGAATAGACTGTTAGAATTTGTATTATGGCAAGAAAAAAGCAGCTAAGTAAAGAAAAACGAGTGGCCATCATTACTTTAAGAAATGAAGGTCAGTCAGTCAGCCAAAAAATTGGGAAAACTTTGAAAGTAAGGGCTATTTGACCATGAAGGAGAGTGATGGGGTGCTGCGCCAGATGACCTGGACTCTACAGTCACCGGACCTGAACCCAATCGAGATGGTTTGGGGTGAGCTGGACCGCAGAGTGAAGGCAAAAGGGCCAACAAGTGCTAAGCATCTCTGGGAACTCCTTCAAGACTGTTGGAAGACCATTTAAGGGGACTACCTCTTGAAGCTCATCAAGATAATGCCAAGACTGTGCAAAGCAGTAATCAAAGCAAAAGGTGGCTACTTTGAAGAACCTAGAATATGACATATTTTCAGTTGTTTCACACTTGTTTGTTATGTATATAATTCCACATGTGTTAATTCATAGTTTTGATGCCTTCATAGTCATGAAAATAACGAAAACTCTTTAAATGAGAAGGTGTGTCCAAACTTTTGGTCTGTACTGTATATATTTTTTTATGGATACCATTATTTTGAGCGTTTCCAAGTTTTTGAAAACCTCTTTGATGTCAATCATATTGGAAGTCAAACGGATAAGGTGAGGCTAAGCTGATGCTACAATGTCAGATCGGAGACAAATCCCCATTTCCAGCTAAATCTGCTTTGTTGAGTAGTTATTGAGCTTTCATTTTGTTCTTTCTCATTCGAGGAGTAATAAATGGTTCGTCAGTTGTAGGACTCGCACATAGTTCACATGAGAAGGGATGCACAACGTGCTGCCTGATACTGAACACTCCTCTCCATATAACGGATGGGTTGACTCTATCAGGTGGAGGAGCCGCTTGCATCTCACCGGCTTCCATTCATTATCTCCCATCTCTTTATCTTCACCTTACTCTGTGCAGCTAATCTGCCATGATCGATAGAAACTCCGGCTTGTACCTTCCGGCTAGCGCCCACTTCGCTCATTTGTCAACAAGTCTGTGTCTTCTGCTTAACTAATCCTTAATGTAAATGTGGGGCTGGAGATAGGACTCTGGGATGATTGAGTATAGGCAGAAACTGGAACTAAAGACCATTGTGTGACTGATGCTTCTCTTACACCAAAAGTTCTTCAAGGAACTTTCCCAGAAGGCCTCAGAAGTTGTAAACTTAACGAATTTGGTGTTTTATGTAATGCACAATTCACATTCATCAGAGCAGAGCAGACCACATTGTGGCTTTGTTCATCCTAAGTTTCTTGAATAGATAAGATTGATAAAAACAACAGTGGGGCCATAAGTCACATGGGGACTCAAGGTTGCTTCTAGGTCTTCACAGTCAACATCGCGATGGCTGTGTTTGCAAAAGAAGGGGAGCTCAAGTACCAGAAGAGGTGATGAGGAGATCTCCCTTACAGTACTCAGATAAGTGAGGCGATAGGATATAATTATGGAGAGGTCCCAGTGTAGTCACACTATTTGCCCTATACAAAAAATGGCCCTGGTTATTTGTTCTAGTCTAGTAGACATCAACTTGTGGTCCTATAGCTTCCATTAAGCTCATGTATTCAGTAAGCTCCTCCTAGTGGGGGCTTCTATCGAAACACATTTATGCAGTAAGCTCTCCATGTAGTAGCTTTCATTAAGTATCATGCATGCAGTGAGCTCCCCCTACAGGTGGCTTCCATTGAGCTAAAAAATGTAGTAAGATCCTCTCAGTGGTGGCTTCTTTTAAACTCATGTATGTAGTGAGCTCCCACTACTGATGGCTTCTTTTAATTTAAAGTATGCAGTTAGCCTCCCTAGTTGCAGTTTTAGGTAATCAGAATAATTTTTCTCAATATTTGTGGATGGGAAGCATCTGTATAACAACAGTCAAGAAGTGGATCCACTGGGTCACTAACAGCTTTGTCTTAGAGCTAAACCAGGATGGGAAGGCTAAAGAACTGGGCATTCTTCAACCTTAACACATACAAGGGAGTGAGGACTAACAGGTAAAAGAGCTGATGTTTCTCAGTACTGGGGCAGAGGGCAGAAATCAAAGTCAAACGGCACACTGCTCGAGGCAACCAGGTTTACTTTTAAGTGGATGAGGTCAAGAACACAAGCCTGGTCATAACCATATGAATCAAGAACTAGCATACCATAGAAGACATAGGAACCATATCAACTTTTATTGCCCACCCAGAGTGATGTGGAAATGATCCTTATAAAGACTAAAGAATCAGGGTATTGATTGGGCTCAAGGGTGATTAGAATTCATTGGTCCTTTAAGAGGCCAAAAGCTGAACTATATGCCCAACCCATGATCTAAGTGATATGATGCTGTGGCCACAAGGAGAAAGCTGGATAGGTGAACCGACAAGTGGTACTGACTGCTCCTGTGATAATCTCCAGTCTAGATATTTAGTTTGATTTAGAGATGAGCAATTCAATTCTACCTATTCAGAATTCATCCCAATTTTCCAAATTTTTCTCATGATTAATTTCAGGAAAAATGAAAGAGAGAGAGAAAAAGAGAGACTATATACAATGTCTAGTGGGTTTTCTTTCTCAATATGGAGATTATCTAGTATGCATGAGGAGTTTTGTAGGCCAGGCAATGCTGATCTTTATTTCTTGGAAAAATATGTGCAAATTAGCATATCTTACCTCTGCTGGCTTTCTTTTCCTTTTGAAACAAAAGCTAATTTGAATATATTTCCCAGAAACCCCAAAAAGGTAAGCCTCTGTGATGCCCTGAAGTAAGAAGTGCTAATTTGCATACATTTTTCTCAGAAACCCAGAGCAGCGTTGTCTGGACTACAATACTCCTCACTCATACTAGGCACTCTCCATAATGAGAAAGAGTACCCACTTGACAACGCAGTCTTTCTATTTTTCTCCCTCTTTTCAGAAAAAAAAGTCCAGAGAGTGTCATGGTAGATACCAATTTTCAGAGCATACGGTACGGTATATTTTAAGTTGCTGAATATGACACAAAACAAATTTAAAGCAACTTGTTCATTTCTAGTCTGATTTCACTCATTTTCCCTACTTTGATTTTTATTCAGTATCTGATGCCCTAAGAAGTGAATACTAAGCATCAGAAGGTGGTGATGGTCCAATTTTGGATCATAGGTGGTAAATGATGTGAGACGACAACGTATTCCCAACATCTCTCCGCACCTGTCACTTAGTAACACAGTGCATCACGGTGTATGTAGACAGAATTCTGGTGTCTTAAGAGACAAGGGCCGTCCCCATGGGGCTGAGGTTCAGATTCATTACTGGAATGCTCTTAGAAGAAATGAATGAATATGAAATCTAAATTTCCCACATTCCCCAAGGAGAAATTCATGGCTGCAGGTAAGATTCCAGGCAATAACTTCGTTTCATTAGCATTCAAAGTTTCTCCTCGGTTATGGCCCCAGAGCGTGTAACGTTTGGATAAGCATCTGTGTCTCAACCTTCATCAATACTGTGATTTACGGCTCAACCTGTACATTGGAGACTAAGGATGTGTTCCTCAATGCTAGGACTTAATCCTATTATATGCACTTATGATATCTCCCCAGCTCCTACCCAACCTCCTTGATTAAAATCTGAAGTTTATGTTCTTATGTTCTAGTTTTAATTAGCAGAAAAATTACATTTGATTTCATATTTCTTGATGTATTTCATCTCTAATGAGCAACTAAACCCTGTCAGTGTGATATAAAGATAAGCTTTGATATCTGGTGTAACCTTAAATGGCTTCTACCCCTATATAGTAACACTTAAACATCTCCACTATCTAAAGTCATCTTAAAGGGCACCTTTACTATTTGGTGTCAACTTAAAGGATGTCCACCCTATAAGGTGAAACTTAAAACAACATCTCCACTATCTAAAGTCATTTTAAAAGGCATTTCCACTATCTGGTGTCACTTTGAAGGACTTCTACCCTATATGGTGACACAAAATGGCAACTCCTCTATCTAAAGTCACCTTAAAGGACATCTCCACTATCTAGAGTCACCCTAAAGTACTTCTACCCGGTATGGCAAAAATAAAAAGGGCATTTCCAGTCCAGTCGTCTTTAGCCTCTTACATTTTCTAACAATTGCTCCAACAGTTGATCTATTTTGACCAACCTGCTTGGCAATTGCCCCGTAGCCCTTTCCAGCCTTGTGGAGGTCCACAATTGTGTATCTGGTGTCTTCTGACAGATCTTTGGTCTTGCCCCTGGTAGTAGTTGGCGTCTGACTGACTATGGGGTGGACAGGGGTCTTTAAAGAGCTCAAACAGGTGCTACTAAGTTAGAGTGTAGTAGAGGAGGACTTTTTAAAGGCACAGTAACAGGTCTTTGAGAGCCAGAATTCTTGCTGTTTCTCAGGTGTTCAAACACTTATGTTCAGCAGTGCAAGACAAATAAATTATTTAAAAATCATACAATGTGATTTCCTGAATTTTTTTATGTTTTATTCTGTCTCTCAGAGTGGGAATGCACCTACAATGTGAATTTCAGACCCCTTCCATGATTTCGAAGTGGGAGAACTTGCAAAATCGCAGGGTGTTTCAAATACTTCTGCTCCTCACTGTATATTGGCACAGGACATACAGTACAGTATGTGGAGGAGAGCCAATGAATTATAGCGCTTCCTCCGACCCCCAAGAGTCTTGCCATTCCTATGGCCCAGCATTTGGCCAAGCATAGACCTGTTTGAGAAACCAGAAGCTGAGTTTTGCCATATAAATATTTGTTTGTTGGATGCTGATAAGCCTTTTAATTAAGCAGTAGGCTAAATCTACATACAGAAGGAACAACTTCATAAGAAATCAGCCAACTTTTTATGCAGATGCTTCCTTGGCCATATTCTGAAGATATGATCCACCTTGCTGTTCTACAGCTAATATGAGTCACATAGGAAAGTTCCTTTACTATTTTGTTACCTTTCAATATAACCCCAACCTGTAATGAAATGTTCTTAGAAGCAGGAGTGGTGAATTAGTGCATGGACCTTTAGAAGACACTTTCTTTCGCTACATTTCCATCAAGAAGTCTAAATTTGACCATACACATTAGATGAATATCAGCCAAACAAAACCTGCTAATTTTGACATGAACGGCCAACTGTCTAATGTGTAAGCGGCCTCCCTTTTGTCCCTTGATGGCAGATGTGAAGCTTTGTAAGCTAGATTTCAACATGCCTGATTCTTTTCTTCTCGAGATACCTGGCAGTGGCTTAGTTCCGCCATCCATGTTGTTGACCATGCATGGGTATGTCCGGAGGGACAGCGAGTTAAGCTGACAGCTATCTAAGGTGTATAGTCAGCCTGAAGGTGACATCTTTCAAGAACAATCCTTTCATGGCAGCAAGCTCCTAGGTGACGACTGTGTTCTTCTCGAAAAATCAAGTCAAGTCAAAAATAAAAACTTGACACCTTACCACCTCGCATGGGGCTGAGAGGGAAAATGAAATTTCTCCAAGATGTCTGATTTATTCTATGAAGCTACGTTTCGGAATACTACACCATAATTTAAAATAAGATTTAACACAGTTTGATCCCATCATAAGATTTAAAGGAAGGGCGGGTGCCTCGCAGTTTATGTTCAAAGCCGGATCTTTAAATATGTTTTTTAATCTTGAAGACCACATCAAACATTTTGCCAATAATTCAAGAGGCCCATAAATAATGCATGGAAAGCGAGCAACCTGAAACTCTCACGGAAGAGATTAAGAGGGGGAGAATTGTCCTTTCTTTTCCTCCCTTCTCCTCCTTACAGTGAATGTGTAAATATAATCTCTTACTCCCCGGGGCCACATTAAACTAAAGAGGACGGGAAGTTTGCTGGAAATAGAATTTTAAATTCACGCTGGGAATCTTAAACCTATTATCAAGCCCTTATTGGCCTCTATTGAGCGTACGCTGTCACCGCACCGACTGCAGTTACGTACCGATTTACCGGAGTCAGACAACGTGCAAGAACATAGGGCGAGAGAGAGGATAAACAGTAATATATGGCCCAAGAAATTGGAATGAATGTGGAGTCCCTTGTAGCGAAGCCTAATGACATCCCACCAACGAGAAGACAAAAGTTCTCGATGAGGGCTGAATACGGCACCACCCGCAGGGTCATGTCTACATTCTGAGCTAAGTTGACTGAACATAGCCTAGAATTAGGGAAGTAAGCACGATAGCCACAATACACTCTTATATATTAATAATGGAAGGCAAATTAGAAAGCCAAAACCAAAAAGATAAAAAAGAATAAGAGATAAATGTGACATTGAATCCAAAAATGAGTTCTTTATCTGCATTCAAAACATAAATCGACCACATCAGGTCACAGTTGGCCGATCCCAACGATTTTAGCAGGATCATTTCTATCAATAGATAAGGAAACTTAGATTCCATTATAGTAAGTCATAGCATGCCAGTACCCCCATCAATCCGGAAGAAGCTACCACAGTAGTTTATCACTATGGCTCCTATAAACGTGTGTAGTAGTGCTCGTGACCACCAGCTGTGCCAGGAACAACCATAGATCCCGTAATTCTCAGTGGGGTTGTGTCCTCTCTGTGGCAGATCTCTCCCTATCACAACTCAGGAGGTGTGTCCTTTCTGTGGCAGCTCTCTCCCTATCACAACTCAGGAGGTGTGTCCTTTCTGCTGCAGCTCTCTCCCTATCACAACATAGGAGGTGTGTCCTCTCTGCTGCAGCTCTCTCCCTATCACAATTCAGGAGGTGTGTCCTCTCTGCTGCAGCTCTCTCCCTATCACTACAAAGGACTTGTGTCCTTTCTGTGGCAGCTCTCTCCCTATCACAACTCAGGAGGTGTGTCCTCTCTGCTGCAGCTCTCTCCCTATCACAACTTAGGAGGTGTGTCCTCTCTGCTGCAGCTCTCTCCCTATCACAATTCAGGAGGTGTGTCCTCTCTGCTGCAGCTCTCTCCCTATCACTACTCAGGAGGTGTGTCCTTTCTGCTGCAGCTCTCTCCCTATCACAACTCAGGAGGTGTGTCCTCTCTGCTGCAGCTCTCTCCCTATAACAACTCAGGAGGTGTGCCCTTTCTGCTGCAGCTCTCTCCCTATCACAACTCAGGAGGTGTGTCCTCTCTGCTGCAGCTCTCTCCCTATCAACACTCAGGAGGCGTGTCCTTTCTGCTGCAGCTCTCTCCCTATCACAACTCAGGTGTGTCCTCTCTGCTGCAGCTCTCTCCCTATCAACACTCAGGAGGCGTGTCCTTTCTTCTGCAGCTCTCTCCCTATCACAACTCAGGAGGTGTGTCCTCTCTGCTGCAGCTCTCTCCCTATCACAACTCAGGAGGTGTGTCCTCTCCGCTGCAGCTCTCTCCCTATCAACACTCAGGAGGCGTGTCCTTTCTTCTGCAGCTCTCTCCCTATCACAAGTCAGGAGGTGTGTCCTCTCTGCATCAGCTCTCTCCCTATCACAACTCAGTAGGTGTGTCCTTTCTGCTGCAGCTCTCTCCCTATCACAACTCAGTAGGTGTGTCCTTTCTGCTGCAGCTCTCTCCCTATCACAACTCAGGAGGTGTGTCCTTTCTGCTGCAGCTTTCTCCCAGGGCACATGATGTCTTAAGGCTAAACCTCTGAAAAGTACAACCAGTAATGGATGGATGGTTACAATCAATTAATCGGAGTCACAAAATCGAGAATCTATACATTGCGGTAGGACGCTTCCAACAAAGTTCCAAAACACCCAACAGATTCCAACCTATCCAAAACAAGCTAGTGATCATGTGATCTGGAAGGCTACTATTAGCATTGTCTTATATAAAGGCATGCATAGAAGATTTTTGGCTGGGGGGCCTAGCCCCCTCCCTTCATACAGTTTATGCCCTCATGACCACAGTGCAGCTCTTTATGGCACGGGACAGAAAGGGGTTAATATACCTTCTTCTGCAGGTGGAGATAAGTCCTCATATGACTTTGTCGAACCTGAGAAATGACACTTGTGCTTAAAATGGAAATGTCAGGTTCAATCCTGAGAACATTTCCAGATCTGTGTCTTGGAGTCAGTAATTAATACCGCCACCTCTGTACACGCCTGGAATTTGTTTGGTTGGAAAAAAAGATTATAAAATCTTTCAATGAAAATGATCTGATAAAAAAAAAAAAATGGAAATGTCACGAGGGGGTGGAGCCTGACACAACCATTCTGCCATGGTAGTAATGGCCACTGGTTGTCACAATGTAGAGACCATACTGGGATGTCAGAGGCTTCAGGGGCACATCTGAACAGTTATGGATAGATTTCAAGGGAGAAAAATAAAACCCCCAAACTTCCTGTTCTTCTGCTATAAATGCCCTCGGAGTGATCCATGATTTCTGCTAGTTCTGCTCTTGGTGATATGGAGGGATACCGCGTGCCAAGTTCTGCTCCAGCGCGGGCGGTGGGGATTCATTTACATAGATAGCAGGCAGACATATAATATAGGGCACGATAACACAGGAACTAGATAAGGGGAACAGTGTTAAGCCCAAAAGACCTTTTGTGTTACCGGCTGCTCGACACGGCTGCGATTATTAGCAATCTGCGTCTACTGAGAAGGGGGGGGGGGGTATGTGCAATAATCCTGAAAAGAGGGACATGAATGAGATCAGAGACCAAAGGGACTAATATGTAATCCACAAAATAACAATCAGGCTTCTAGGGCATCGGAGATGATATGGGGGGGTCTCCGCTGTAGGCCTCTAATAGTCAGAGTGGAGATTTGTTACATTGTAGCCACTGATTTCAGCGGATACAATTATAGATACATCCGATGCCACAGGGTGCATGTGTTGGGGGCGTTCAGAGCCAAAGCTGTTTTTGGTAGGTGGACTGTGTATCTGGACTTTTGGCCAAGAGATTCTAATGTGCAGCAATGGAGACTTTCTTCGGTAATTAATTGTACTGTAGATTGTAAGCCTCGCGGGCAGGGCCCTCTCTCCTTCTGTACCGGTCTGTACCTCGTCTTGTTCATGCTTAGTGCAATTGTCTGTATTATGTATGTGCACCGCTTATCACGAGGAATGAATGGCGCTTTACTAACAAATAATAATAATAATAATCCTCTGATAAGAGCTCAGAACATATGAAGTCAAGGATGAAGGAAAAATCAAGAAAACTGTCTAAGCACATGATTTGTGTGTGAGGCTTCCACATACACAGTAAGAAGAGGAATTAATGCTGCACTATATACAGTATATGGGAACTTCAAGTCGCCCTGGATTTTAGTGGCCCCGTGTTGTAGGTGGGTCCAAACTGATAAGGCGAGTCATTGTACAGCACAAAATACCGCTCCATGCAAAACCTAATACCACAGTGCTGCATAAAATACTGCATATAGTGCACCATACGACATAAAATACTGCATATAGTGCACCATACGACATAAAATACTGCATATAGTGCACCATACTGAAGACCGTGATGCTGCGGCTCCTAGCAGGAATTAATGCCGAGAGCATCAGATCATTATGTACCTGCCCAGCTGTCGTAGCCCCCTGGGCATAGGCACACCGGCAAATTTCCCTGTAGGGTCTATGGCTGGTCTGGATGATAGATAGATAGATAGATAGATAGATAGATAGATAGATATGAGATAGATAGATATGAGATAGATAGATAGATAGATAGATAATAGATAGATAGGAGATAGAAAGATAGATAGATAGATAGATACATAGGAGATAGATTTATAGATGGATAGATAGATAGATAATAGATAGATAGATATGAGATAGATAGATAGATATGAGAGATAGATAGATAGATAGATATGAGATAGATAGATAGATATGAGAGAGATAGATAGATAGATAGATACATAGGAGATAGATAGATAGATAGATAGATAGATAGATAGATAGAAAGATATTAGATAGATACATATAGTACAGACCAAAAGTTTGGACACACCTTCTCATTCAAAGAGTTTTCTTTATTTTCATGACTATGAAGGCATCAAAACTATGAATTAACACATGTGGAATTATATACATAACAAACAAGTGTGAAACAACTGAAAATATGTCATATTCTAGGTTCTTCAAAGTAGCCACCTTTTGCTTTGATTACTTCTTTGCACACTCTTGGCATTCTCTTGATGAGCTTCAAGAGGTAGTCCCCTGAAATGGTCTTCCAACAGTCTTGAAGGAGTTCCCAGATATGCTTAGCACTTGTTGGCCCTTTTGCCTTCACTCTGCGGTCCAGCTCACCCCAAACCATCTCGATTGGGTTCAGGTCTGGTGACTGTGGAGGCCAGGTCATCTGGCGCAGCACCCCATCACTCTCCTTCATGGTCAAATAGCCCTTACTTTCGAAGTTTTCCCAATTTTTCGGCTGACTGACTGACCTTCATCTCTTAAAGTAATGATGGACACTCGTTTTTCTTTACTTAGCTGCTTTTTTCTTGCCATAATACAAATTCTAACAGTCTATTCAGTAGGACTATCAGCTGTGTATCCACCTGACTTCTCCTCAACGCAACTGATGGTCCCAACCCCATTTATAAGGCAAGAAATCCCACTTATTAAACCTGACAGGGCACACCTGTGAAGTGAAAACCATTTCAGGGGACTACCTCTTGAAGCTCATCAAGAGAATGCCAAGAGGGTGCAAAGCAGTAATCCAAGCAAAAGGTGGCTACTTTGAAGAACCTAGAATATGACATATTTTCAGTTGTTTCACACTTGTTTGTTATGTATATAATTCCACATGTGTTAATTCATAGTTTTGATGCCTTCAGTGTGAATCTACAATTTTCATAGTCATGAAAATAAAGAAAACTCTTTGAATGAGAAGGTGTGTCCAAACTTTTGGTCTGTACTGTAGATACATAGATAGAAAGATATTAGATAGATAGGTAGGATATAGATAGATATGAGATAGAAAGATAAATAGGGGATAGATGATAGATTGATAGATAGATAGATAGATAGATAGATAGATAGATAGATAGATAATAGATAGATAGATAGATAGATAGATAGATAGATAGATAGATAGATAGATAGATAGATAGATAGCATTTACGGTTTCTATAGGTTGGAGTGGGGGCATGTTCTTCGGGAAGTTGATATTGTACCGTCCACCAGCTCTATACACTGTCCATTGTTCAGGACCTTGTGTCCCAGAGATGACTCCACCACTGGGAGCGCCCAGGTGATGGTGTCTGCTATGGGGCTATCAATGTAGTCTACAGAATAGTGAGGCAACAAGGAAATATTCCAGAGAGTTAAAATGTCTGGACTTTGGTCACACTAGACTTCGAACCTCTCTCCACAGAAAGTTTGTGCCCCCCATGGAATGCAGCCATTGCTGGCACCGAAAAGTAACATTCACCTAATCAAATGAATCTGAGGGCTGAGGCACTGGATGGAGGAGCCGGGCGTGTTGGTTCTCGAAGTCGTTACGCGGATGCATAGAACGGTAATTCTTCTGATGTCGGGACATTGTCATGTTTGCTGAGAGTATGTAAATAATCTGCTCATTCCCTCCACCGCTCCATACATAATGCATTATCTTTTCTCCTTCTCAAGTCTTTAATAAACATGTATTCATCATCCCGTCGTGCAGACTTTCTTATCAAAGCCTCCTGTAAAGGTTGGGGCGCAGAGCAGAATCGGCGCAGCGCCCCACGTAGTTCAATACATGGTGTTAACAAATGACCAGAGATGAATCCACATTTAATATTTATAATGCAGAACATACTTATCCCATGGAGCGTCATGGAGTCTGGCAGAAAGTGTGCGGAACAGGCGGCCCCGTCACTGTATACCGCCATGAGGAGGCTCCTGCATACACATTTACCTGTCCTTCGATCATCATAATTTATGCCACAATTCTGACTAGATGATAAGTTATTTCTTCACCTTTCAGCTTTTTTTTTCAACAGAATTTGCTGATCTTGTTTAGTCTCCAAAATGCTGGAAGCCCAGAACTACCTGAGGGACCGCATGCTATTTGTTCTTCCCAGCAGGGTTAGAATTTAATTCTATTTCACGTCAGCCAGGGTTTACTATTACTGCAGTTATTAGTTTGGGAATAGCACCATCTAGTGGTCTTAAAAATGTATTGCACCCTGTTTTTCTGTTAATAAAGATTATTGTATTTGTGGGTGGTGCAAGGCATTGTGGGAGTGTAATGCATTCTGGGAAAGAGAAGCCCAGTCTCCAGTCTTCATGTTACAGGACATCAGCAGTGCTGTCTCCTGCATATCTCCTTTTCAAACCCCACAATCCTTGTACATGCATATCTGATAAGGCATCTACCTTTGGTTCAGGGACATTACGCATGCAGTGCTGTTTAGCTCGGTATAAGTGTTACTTAGGGAAAGAGGTTGTAACTGTTAGATGCTAGACATGCAATCCATGTATAGGCAGTCATTTTGGACATGTGTCCAGTGTTAATGTAATGTTATTATGCATGCTGTTCTATGCTTTCTGCTGATACATGTTATGCCTTATTCCTATACATGTTAATTGTATTCTTATAGTTTTACCAATCGAATACTCCTGTTTTCCAATCAATTGATCGCACATCAAATACTCCTGTTTTGCCAATAAAAAAGTTAGACTACAGAAACAGTCCTCTTATTTGGAAGACAGGAAAGGTTTATGCTAAATGTCAGACTGCACACTGTGTGAACATGTATGAAGACAGAACACTATTAATGGGGGTAGGAAGCAGAAGTTGGGAACCATTGGAAAAAAATAGGGGTTGGAGGGGGATGCAGTTGTGTTTTCTCTTTCTTTCTTCCATCTGTGAGAAAGCATAATGTAAGGGGGTAGAGAGAGCGGAACTGAAGAGACACTCATTACTTTAGGAGACAGGGGAAGGACACAGCTACAGCCTTTCTCAGTGTCTGTGAACAGCATGCTGTGAGAGGGGAGAGGGAGCTGCACTAAGGAGACATTTGATGCTATAGGAAGCAGGGTGGGGATCCATCTACAGCTTCTCTTTGCATCTGGGAACTGCATGCTGTGAGAGAGGAGAGGGAGCTGCAGTAAGGAGACATTTAATACCATAGGGAGAGGGTTGAGGATGCAGGATTTCTCAGCATCTGTGAACTGCATGCTGTGAGAGGGGAGAGGGAGCAGAGGGACTGTACTGCAGAGACCTTGTACATTAGGGAGCAGTATTTACATGCAACTACAGCTTCGCTATACATCGGCAAACTGCAGGCTGTGAGAGGGGAGAGGGAGCTGCAGTGGGCAGCCATTTTATATTATAGGGACCAGTATTAGGATGCAGCTTCAGTTTCTATCTACAGGCTTGGACTGGCCCACCAGGGAGGCGGGAGATTCCTCGGTAGCCCCCCTGCGCCTGGAGATAAGACAGAGGAGTAATTATTTATTTTGTTTCTCAGGAGAGATAATTATTGTAGCCACTAGGTGGCAGTATCGCACAGTGATGAAGCCTCCTACTGGTGTACATTGTACAGGAGGCCCAGCAGTATCTTCTAGACTTCCCAAGCTGCTGGCAGTGAAGGAGGAGAGAACATGTCTGGCCATCCTCCTGCCCTCCCTGCTTTCAGAAAACTGTGGCTGCTGGAGAGAAGGACTCCTCTGCGGGGCTGATTTCTCAGGTGTGTGACAGTAGTGACCTGTAGGAGACTGTAAGGGGGAAATAGGGGATTTGTTTATAGCAGACACAGATCTGTGTATGTGTGCTGCTCTCTGCAGAGTTCAAAGCCTCGGCTTTATGTGCACCCACATTAGTGCCACAGCTCAAGATGCCCCCCAATGCCGCCACTCTAAATTTACCCCTAATATTGCCTCTTCTCCAGTTGCCCACCTAATACCTCTGCTCCAGGATCCCCACTATTATTCTGCTTCAGGCGACCCTAATGCCTCTGCTTTAGGTGCACCCCCATAAATGCTCCAGCTCCAGATGCCCCCACTGTAAATGCACCGCTAATATTGCCTCTTCTCCAGGATCCCCACTATTACTCTGCCTCAGGTGACCCTAATGCCTCTGCTTCAGTTATGACCCTCCATCTGTGCCCTTTGCTCACGTTGCTCCTCTAGCACCTTTGCTTGGGCTTTGTTAAAGGTTATGACCTGCAGAGGGGGTTGGACTTATGACCGAAAATTTCTGCCCAGTGTGTCACATTCACCAGTATTGACACATATGGTTTACATGGCGGTAGTGATGATATTCCGCATTTACAGGCATCACTGCTGCCATGTAAAGAGATACTGGTGGAGTGGTGGAGGATTTAAAGGGGTTGTCCAGGTTTTAAAGTTATCCTCTCCACACCATAGGGCATAACTATATGATTAGTGGGGTCCAATTCTGCGACCCCCACTGATCTTAGGAACGGGTCCTGTTTCCCCTTTTTGATGGTGTGACAGGCCACACATACGCCCTGCTGCTCCATTAATTCTCTTTGGGACCACTGGAAATAGCCAGAGCTGTACTCCGCCATCTCCAGCGACCCCATAGAGAATTGATGGAGAGGCAGGGCATGTGCTCCACCTGCCCCTCAGTCAAGAAGGGGGATCAGTGGGGTCTCCAGAGTTCAGATCCCCACGGATCCCTTAGTTATCTCCGATCCTGTGGATAGAGGATAACTAGAAAAGTGGACACTGGCCCTTTAACTGGCGAGCATTTATATCTTAGTTTGACACATATTTTAGGCCATATTTTTATTTTTGATTTTATTCATTTTTTTTACACAAAAAGAAAACCTTTAAGGATAGGGGATGTGAAAAGGTCTAACAGCGATGACACGACAGGTGATAAGTGTCTGATTGGTGGGGTCTGACTGCTGGGACCCCCATGATTAAGGGGACGTGGTCTTAAGACCCTTGTATACATAGATTGGCGGTAATGTAATTGGATGTCTCAGGACCCCTTTTTCATGCTCAGTGGGTGTTCCAGCAGTCAGACCCCAGCAATCTGATATTTATCACCGATCCTGTAGATAGGCAATAGGTCATTACGGTAGGAGAACCCTATTAATTATAATGTAGATAATGTGCAATCTGAGGAGGGTAAGATTTGGTAAATTTCATGCCAGACATTTATACTTATCCGTGGTTATTACCACCGTGTAATCCAGCAGCGGTGGCCGTGCTTACACACTATAGGGAAAGGCTGGAAGTGCGAATAGGCCAACACCTTTACCTATAGTGTGTAAGCACGGCCACCGCTGCTGGATTACATAGTTTTAATAACCACAGATACGTGCTGTGTATAATGTGATGGAAAAGAGTCAATATGGAGAATCACAATACATTAGTAAGTGCCTTGTAGTAACTTTCTCTTCATGATAAATGCCGATTGCTGAAGTGAGACGACCCCTTTAACCCATTTAAGGCATGAATGTATTGGCGTGTGCATTGCGTGTTTCCTATGTGTGATTGGTGTGTGCTATATATGTTCTATGTATCAGAGGTGTATGTGCAGCATGTGACATATGCATCAGTGACATGTGAGCCACGTATAAGTGTCTTGTATGCCACATGTGTCCAATGAGTGATTGGTGTGCGCTGCACGTGTCTTCTGATTGACCCCTCAGGATACAATATTTCCAGCATACAATGGTCTTTTCTGACCCATCGTAAGTTGGTACAAGATTCAACATACAATGTCTCAGACTCAGATCCCACCAATCAAGGCCACCTCTCTGGTAAAATAGTTATATTAGTTAATAGTTAGCAGCTCTTCCTGACTGTTATATGTAAGGATTTTTAAAGAATTTCTTTGTCTTGCACTGCTGAACATAAGTATTTGAACACCTGAGAAACAGCAAGAATTCGGGCTCTCAAAGACCTGTTACTGTGCCTTTAAAAAGTCCACCTCTACTCCACTCATTAATCTAACTTAGTAGCACCTGTCTGAGCTCTTTAAAGACACCTGTCCACCCCACAGTCAGTCAGACGCCAACTACTACCATGGGCAAGACCAAAGAGCTGTCAAAAGACACCAGAGACAAAATTGTGGACCTCCACAAGGCTGGAAAGGGCTACGGGGCAACTGCCAAGCAGCTTGGTGAAAATAGATCAACTGTTGGAGCAATTGTTATAAAATGGAAGAGGCTAAAGACGACTGTCAGTCTCCCTCGGACTGGGGCTCCATGCAAGATCTCACCTCATGGGGTATCACTGATGATAAGAAAGGTGAGGAATCAGCCCAGAACTACAAGGGAGGAGCTGGTCAATGACATGAAGAGAGCTGGGACCACAGTTTCAGAGATCACTGTCGGTAGAACACTACGCCGTCATGGTTTCTAATCATGTATTGCACGGAAGGTTCCCCTGCTCAAGTCATCACATGTCCAGGCCCGTCTGAAGTTTGCCAATGACCATCTGCATGATCCAGAGGAGGCCGGGGAGAAAGTCATGTGGTCAGATGAGACCAAAGTAGAACTTTTTGGTCTAAACTTCACTCGTCGTGTTTGGAGGAAAAAGAAGGATGAGTTGCATCCCAAGAACACCATCCCTACTGTGAAGCATGGGGGTGGTAACATCATGCTTTGGGGGTGCTTTTCTGTGAAGGGGACAGGACGACTGCACTGTATTAAAGAGAGGATGAATGAAGCCATTTATTGTGAGATTTTGAGCAACAACCTCCTTCCCTCAGTCAGAGCATTGAAGATGGGTCATGGCTGGGTCTTCCAACATGACAACAACCCGAAGCACACAGCCAGGATAACCAAGGAGTGGCTCCGTAAGAAGCATATCAAGGTTCTGGAGTGGTCTAGCCAGTCTCCAGACCTAAATCCAATAGAACATCTTTGGTGACAGCCCCGAAATCTGACAGATCTAGAGGAGATCTGTGTGGAGGAGTGGGCCAAAACCCCTGCTGCAGTGTGTGCAAACCTGGTCAAGAACTGCAGGAGACGTATGACCTCTGGAACTGCAAACAAAGGCTTCTGGACCAAATATTAACACAGATTTTCTCAGGGGTTCAAATACTTATGTTCAGCAGTGCAAGACAAATAAAATCTTTAAAAATCATACAATGTGATTTCCTGATTTTTTTTAAAAAAAATCCTGTCTCTCAGATGGGAATGCACCTACAATGTGAAGTTCAGACCCCTCCATGGTCTCTAAGTGGGAGAACTTGCAAAATCGCAGGGTGTTCAAATACTTCTGTTCCTCACTTTATATAATCAAATTGGTTTTAAGGTGACACTGAGCCCCCTATACCTAAAAGGCCAGTGTACAGAGCTCACTCTGATTGTATGTCCAACCTTGCAGTCCTCTGCTTAAATCCTCTGTGCTGTTATGTCTTGCTACTGAATGATAAGGTGTCTATACCCCTATCCTCTGTATCTACAGCGACAGGTCCTGTGATTCGGCTCATTCTACTTTCTATCACGCTTTTATTCTTTCAGTAGCCACTTTATACAAAATCCTTCCAAACCTGACCTTCCGAAAGCGATTGGAGATCAGCATCAAACAGGCGTCATCGGGTGACAGATGTGAGCGCCACTGCTCTGTTATTTAGTTTTCCGACATTTGATTTGAGTGTTTGATATACGGCTCATGTGTATAAAACAATTTGTCACAAAAGAGAGCTCCGCACTTACACATCGTTAATCCTTTCCAAAAAGCAGAAAGAGGCAGTAATTGATGGCGCCGCGCAACGCACCTCCGTTACCAATAAACAGGAAAATCCCTCGTACGAGGGAGTCACTGACAGGAGTCAAATAATTTGTAATAAGGCAGCACTTATGAAATTTGCCCCCAAACATGAAGGGATGTTGACCCCTGAACCAGATGATGCCATAAGAAATATATACAGATACAGAATGATATTAAATAGTTGCTGCCATATTGGATACATTCCTGAGGACAGGTCATCAAAATCTACATTCTGGAAAAGCTTGTTAAATTATTGATTGGAAAAAAGTCCTCCAGTAAGTCCATCCTGTTCAAGCCTTTATACCTGCAACCCTCGGCTGCAACACCCCCACCATCTCCCGGCTCCCGTCAGACAAAGGCCAATTTGACAAACAAGACAGTCCTAGGACTGATCATCTACATCAATGTTGCATCTCTACCTTTCTGTGGTAGCATTCTCCCTATCACAGCTCAGGTGGCATGTCCTTTCTGCTCTCTTCCTATCATAACTTGGGTGGGGTCCTTTCAGCTGCAGCTCTCTCCTTATCACAGCTCGAGGATGTGTCCTTTCCACTGCAGCTCTCTTCTTATCACAGCTCAGGAGCTTGTTCTTTCTACTACAGCTCTCTACCTATCACAGCTCAAGAGGTGAGACCTTTCTGCTACAGCTCTCTCCCTATCACAGCTCAGGAGCTTGTTCTTTCTGCTGCAGCTCTCTCCCTATCACAGCTCAAGAGGTGAGACCTTTCTGCTGCAGCTTTCTCCTTATTACAGCTCGGGAGGGGGGTCATCTCTGCTGCAGCTCTCTCCCTATCACAGCTCAAGAGGTGAGACCTTTCTGCTGCAGCTCTCTCCTTATTAAAGCTCAGGAGCTTGTTCTTTCTACTACAGCTCTCTACCTATCACAGCTCAAGAGGTGAGACCTTTCTGCTGCAGCTTTCTCCTTATTACAGCTCGGGAGGGGGGTCATCTCTGCTGCAGCTCTCTCCCTATCACAGCTCAAGAGGTGAGACCTTTCTGCTGCAGCTCTCTCCCTATCACAGTTCAAGAGGTGAGACCTTTCTGCTGCAGCTCTCTCCCTATCACAGCTCAAGAGGTGAGACCTTTCTGCTGCAGCTCTCTTCTTATCACAGCTCAGGAGTTTGTTCTTTCTGC
This sequence comes from Bufo bufo, assembly GCF_905171765.1. Taxonomy (NCBI): domain Eukaryota; kingdom Metazoa; phylum Chordata; class Amphibia; order Anura; family Bufonidae; genus Bufo; species Bufo bufo. The sequence continues at coordinate 12,719,603 of NC_053391.1, forward strand.
TGCAGCTCTCTCCTTATCACAGCTCGAGGATGTGTCCTTTCCACTGCAGCTCTCTTCTTATCACAGCTCAGGAGCTTGTTATTTCTTCTGCAGCTCTCTCCCTATCACAGCTCAAGAGGTGAGACCTTTTTGCTACAGCTCTCTCCCTATCACAGCTCAGGAGCTTGTTCTTTCTGCTGCAGCTCTCTCCTTATTAAAGCTCGGGAGGGATGTCCTTTCTGCTGCAGCTCTCTCCCTATCACAGCTCAAGAGGTTAGACTTTTCTGCTTCAGCTCTCTCCCTATCAAAGCTCAGGAGCTTGTTCTTTCTGCTGCAACTCTCTCCCAATCACAGCTCAGGAGCTTGTTCTTTCTACTGCAGCTCTCTCCCTATCATAGCTCAGGAGCTTGTTCTTTCTGCTGCAGCTCTCTCCCTATCATAGCTCAAGAGGTGAGACCTTTCTGCTACAGCTCTCTCCCAATCACAGCTCAGGAGCTTGTTCTTTCTACTGCAGCTCTCTCCTTATTAAAGCTCGGGAGGGATGTCCTTTCTGCTACAGCTCTCTCCCTATCACAGCTCAGGAGCTTGTTCTTTCTGCTGCAGCTCTCTCCTTATTAAAGCTCGGGAGGGATGTCCTTTCTGCTGCAGCTCTCTTCCTATCACAGCTCAAGAGGTTAGACCTTTCTGCTTCAGCTCTATCCCTATCAAAGCTCAGGAGCTTGTTCTTTCTGCTGCATCTCTCTCCCAATCACAGCTCAGGAGCTTGTTCTTTCTACTGCAGCTCTCTCGTTATTAAAGCTCGGGAGGGATGTCCTTTCTGCTGCAGCTCTCTCCCTATCACAGCTCAGGAGCTTGTTCTTTCTGCTACAGCTCTCTCCTTATTAAAGCTCGGGAGGGATGTCCTTTCTGGTGCAGCTCTCTCCCTATCACAGCTCAAGAGGTTAGACCTTTCTGCTGCAGCTCTCTCCCTGTAACAGTCTTTATGGTTGGCAGCTGTTGAAAGAGGGAACTGAGCATTTGGACTACCACAGCGAGGTGGACACAGCAATAAGGAAAAAACAAACAGCAGGTGGCGCCATACAGAAAATTTTTATTAAAGATTCTGTGGTTATACAACATTTTTAATTACATGCAATTACAAAAGTATTCAGATCCAGGTGCTGGTTTGATAAATGTAGTAAATCCTTTGTGGGATTTAATGTACTTTATAAACAATCTGATTAAGTTAACGACATAATTGAAGTTTGAGCACTGTTACCTTTTTTCTGATCTTGTCTGTCCTCAACACAGATTGTTGGCTAAAGACCAGACAAGGTTCCAACTGTTACAATGTATCCATAGCAACTAGTCTGTTTCTAACGACTCGTGCCTGAACCTGCATCAACACTAATATGTTTGTCAAAATAAGTTCACAAGTAATTTCTTATTAACTATAATATAACACGTGACAAACTGTGCATGTGATCACAGAGTAGCATCCTAGGCTCCATTGTGAGTATCCCATAATCTATGATACCCTAGAAAGCACAATTCGTTGTACCTACTGTATGATTAAGGCACCATCCTAACCTTCCAGTTGCCTACAGTTCCCTTTTCCTCCCTCCTTCTTCTGTAACTGGGGAAGGAGGGGGCCGCAGCTGCAGTTTATCTTTTCCGTAGACTCCATTCAGACGTCCGCAGAATGGGTCCGCATCCGTTCCGCAATTATCCGGAAACGGGTGCGGACCCATTTTTTCTCTATGGGGCCCAAAGAGATGCGGAGAGCACACTATGTGCTCTCCGCATCCGCATTTCCGGAGCGCGGCCCCGATCTTCCATTCCGCAGCTCCGCAAGAAAATAGAGCATGTCCTATTCTTGTCCGGACAAGAATAGGCATTTCTATGGGAGTGCCGGCCGGGTGTATTGCGGATCCGCAATGCACTACGGGCGTCTGAATGGAGCCTTAGTGTGTCTGTGAGACTGAAAACTGTGAGAATGAGTGAGATAAGGAGATCAGGGTCAGGGCCGCACCAATGATGAGGCAAAGTGAGGCGGTGGCTTCAGGCAGTGCTCTTCTAGGACTTCAGGGGGGCAGCAATTTGGCCTCCAGTCCTGCACTCCTGCTCATACAGTAACTGTATTCAGGGCAGTGCAGGGATGGAGACTACTTTCTAGGGATTATTGGTGGCATTTTGTGGACATTCCCGGGCTGATCGAGAACTAGACTAAGTGACCAGTGAACAGGAATACAAATGATGTGAGGTATGCATGGAGTAAGAAGATATAGAAATCCTCAGAGATGATGGAAAAGACCCTCCATGTGCAGGCTACACCCAGCATTTCTGAGGTCTCTACATCAAGCAGTCTTGATAAAAAGAAATATTTCCCGCGACATTGATCTATCCCTTTATGGGCAATGAATTTTATGGTTCTCATAGTCAACCTTACAATTTGCACGTGGCGATATTATTGAGGTCAGTGACTCACGCCTCATTAAACCGGGAACAAGACAGCTCAATCCTGACCCATGACCGCTAACCATGCATCCATTCATCACAGGAAACATTAGCTTCGGACAGGAGTGCTCCTTTAAGATGAATACCTTACAGTCGGTTGGTTGGCTTTCAGAAATAGATAACGGTATTGTTTCCACTTATGGGTTTCCTAGAACAGCCATATCTCAAGTGTCAAAGACAGACCCTCAATCTTACGACTAAAGTGGTTACGACTAGGCCGGTGAATGGGTAGAGTTAATGAGCCGATCTACTGATCACTTCCAATAACAGATCAATACCATAAAAAACAGGAATGATACTGTGATCGATTCTTGCTTTCCCTTGATCCTCTGAGGAGGCTCCATCTATGACTCTACATCCCAATGACTGCTGCACCTCCTGTTTCAATGGTCACCCACAATATGGTGTATTGGCATGCAATGTACACATGGGCATACCGGGTGGTGCCTAAGTATTAGTGCCATACAGTCCTGTGTATAAATTACAATGTTATATCATGATGCTACCAGCTTACCCTGTACAGTACCTAATGGAGGTGCCACACTATATCTAAGTTAATTCCTCCATTCGGTGCTCCAATAATGCAACCATAGAGTGCTCAAATAATACCACCATACAGAGCCCAAATAATACCACCATACAGTGCTCAAATAATACCACCCCACAGAACTCAAATAATACCAACAAAGAGTGTTCAAATAGTGCCAACATACAGTGTTCTGATAATACCACCATACAGCACTCAAAGCTACTAGGCCAGACAACCCCTTTATGATAGACCACCAATGCTTTATCGGTGGGGTCTGAACTCCGTAACTGGGATCACAGTAAAGGAGCTGCAATGATTGAGCGGCTGTTCTTCTATGGCAGCTTGTGCCACTTGTGTGGTGCCACTTTAATTTTGCCACCAGAGGTGCAGGAATTGGTCCCCTACCAATGAAGCACTGATGATCTACTCTAAGAGCAAACCATCCATGTCATGTTCTCGAGGAACCCCTTTAAGGTCTACATTTTACCTACAACACATTGTCGTTGTCCATTTTACTTTACTATTGCCATGACCTGAAGACAAGTCACCAGGGTCCAGGAGTTAAGAACCATGGTGAGAAGGAAGGGCCCATCTCCATTAGTCTCTCAAACTTCTGCATCTCCATTTGAAGCTGAAGGACCTCCCACAGATTGAAGAGGACTATCGGGATCCATCAATAACATCTCCTTTCATGTCTTCATCATAAAAATGACCCCAAAACCAGGAGCTCCATTATAGGGCATCTTGATGACCTGTCTCCTCAAGTTTTGGAGCAGTTTACATGATGAGACTTCTATCTAGATGTGTGGTTTTACAAAGGATTAAACATGATCTACTGCGTCATCTTAGTTATGATACATAATGTCATTCAGTTCAGCTCTGCTACATCTGTACATGTATAGATTACTTTGTTACACAGCTTGATACCCTGTAAGTTCAGGCAACTTTGTGACAAGAACAATCTGAGCCGCCTGTATCTGGAAGAGATTTAAGAAGATGTTTAGATCCCAATATTTCTTTTCGTGTATATCTCTTGTGGAAACGCCAAGAATACGGCGAACTCTCTCGGAGCCCGAGCAGAGGAAGCCAATATAAGCTTTTAAATTGGATTCGAAGATATAAAATCTTGAACTGTCTGAACTCGCCCTTGGAATCATCTATTAAGGATGTTACAGTTTACAGCATTAAATCTTCCAAGCAACTGTGGCGGAGTCAAAGTACAGAGTCGTTAACCAGTGACCCCAGTGCTGCTCGCACACATTCCCAGTATGAAATGTAACCAAAAGATATTGAATTACAGCTTTTCAAAAACAATTACGGTAGGTGATTCCATGGTATCAAATGAGGTTTCCAAATGTATTGATATCTGGTGACCATCTGAGCTAATGGCAGAACGCGGCTACAGGATGTCCCTGGAAATGTTGCATAAGGCTACTTTCACACTTGCGGCAGAGAGATCCTGCCGGATCAGGCAAAACGTATGCCGACTGATGGCATTAGTAAGACTGATCAGGATCCTTATCCTTATCAGTCTTAAAAATGCCTGATCAGTCGAAAAAATGCATTTAAATGACTGATCCGTCTTTCCGGTGTCATCTGGCAAAACGGATCCGGCATTTATTTTTTGCACCTTTTTTTCAATCTGCGCATGCGCAGACAGGAAGGACGGATCCGGCACTAATACATTCCTATGGGAAAAAATGCCGGAGATCGTGAGATTTCCCTACCCTCGTCACTTCCGGCCTCACCGGACATGACGTGAGGAGGTGTGCCGCGCCGCGCAGGAGCACAACGACGTGGTAGGGAAATTTCACAGCAGAGTTAGCTGGACACCGGCCGACACTGCGCATGCGCAGGGAGCCTCACCAGCGGTTAGGGTAGGGAAAAATTATGGGGCAGTGCGCAGGCGCAGTGATCGGATGGATGTTCTCAGCTGGACACCGGCCAAAACTGCACATGCGCTGGGAGCCTCACCAGCGGTTAGGAAAGGGGAAAAATTATGGGCCAGTGCTTTTTCCCTACCCTAACCGCTGGTGAGGCTCCCAGCGCATGCGCAATGTCGGCCGGTGTCCAGCTAACTCTGCTGTGAACTTTCCCTGATGCATCCTGAACGGATTGCTCTCCATTCAGAATGCATAGGATAAAACTGATTAGTTATTTTCCAGTATAGAGCCCCTAGGACGGAACTCTATGCCGGTATTCCGTTATATTTCCCTACCTCGCCTCGTGAGATTTCCCTACCCTCGTCACCTCCGGCACACCTCCTCACGTCATGTCCGGTGCGGTCAAAAAAATAAATGTCGGATCTGTTTTGCCGGATGACACCGGAAAGACAGATCCGGCATTTCAATGCATTTTTCTGACTGATCAGGATCCTGATCAGTCTTACAAATGCCATCAGTTGGCATCCGTTTTGCCGGATCACTCTGCCGCAAGTGTGAAAGTAGCCTTATATGTAATCTTAACTCTGTTGGCCGTCTACCTGCACCATACAACTATAATGACTCCACCAGCAGAATAGTGAGTGCAGCTCTGGAATATAATACAGGATGTAACTCAGGATCAGTACAGGATAAGTAATGTATGTACACAGTGACTGCACCAGCAGAATAGTGAGTGCAGCTCTGGAGTATAATACAGGATGTAACTCAGGATCAGTACAGGATAAGTAATGTATGTACACAGTGACTGCACCAGCAGAATAGTGAGTGCAGCTCTGGGGTATAATACAGGATGTAACTCAGGATCGGTACAGGATAAGTAATGTATGTACACAGTGACTGCACCAGCAGAATAGTGAGTGCAGCTCTGGAGTATAATACAGGATATAACTCAGGATCAGTACAGGATAAGTAATGTATGTACACAGTGACTCCTCCAGCAGAATAGTGAGTGCAGCTCTGGAGTATAATACTCCCCTTCCTTCTCTACCCTTTAGGGGGAGTGGGGGGGGAGGAGGGGGTGGACGCATCACGGGGGGGGGGGGGTTGGGGGTAAAATGGCATTAATTATATTAAGTTTGAATATCTTGTGTGTATTCGTTTTGTATATCAATAAAGAGATTAAAGTTAAAAAAAAAAAGAGAGATATTTTGGTGGCATTGGATGGATGTGCCGGCCCCGGCTCCTGACAGACCTTCCACCACATCTGATGAATAAGCCACAGGAGTCAAATATTTCCAAACTGTCAGGGGAAAGCACATCGAGTGCAGACTATTTCTTGTCACTGTAGAATGAACTATAGACATCAAGCTCGGGCGCAGGCTGTTACAGGTGCTGGAGGCGAAGGCTGCCCTTATCTGCCAATACTTCAGCTGCTATTAGATACCGGCGGAACAGCCCCGACTGATTACAGAAAAAACTCTGATAACGAAATTCATCCCATGAGAATGCATTTGCTTTGATATATAGACTCGAAAAAATAATAGAGAGCGTGGAGTGATATCTGTTTCTTTGCTAGATGAGCAGTAAAGACGAGCGGTGGAAGATTTACAAGGAATCCGGAGATTGTTCTTGGGAGGGATTCACTTTTACAAAGTAAGATTCATCTTCTGGTTCATGAATTTGGGGAGGTTAAGAACAATGAGGACGAGCATATGAACTATGACCAGTCAGGACAGGAATGGGGGGGGGAACGTCCTCTTCTGGGGCAAAAAGTTCTTTAGAAAGTGCTATAAAAATAAATTGATTGGTAATTGCCACCATTGGTCCACTGCCATTCCCGATTCCCATTGGCCTCTACTTCCAGGTTCCAATTGGAAATTCAATGAGATGTCTGCTCAGCCAATCAATGGCGCAGTGATGACCCGCCTCAACCAGTGATTGAAAGTAGGGATCGACCGATATAGATTTTTTTAAGCCGATACCGATAACCTGTGAACTTTCAGGCCAATAGCCGATAACTTATACCGATATACTGTGCATTTTCATTTTTGAAAAACATTTTTTTTCCTGTTACGGCGTTCACCACATAGGAGATTTAAAAAATATATATTTTAATAGTTTGGACTTTTCAGATGTGGCGATATGTAATATGTTTATTTATTTATTGTTTATATATTTTATATGTAAAATTGGGAAAGGGGGTGATTTACCGTATTTTTCGCCCTATAAGACGCACCTAGGTTTTTGGGGAGGAAAATAAGAAAAAATATATTTTTAACCAAAAGGTGTGCTTTTGGTGGGTTTGGAACTAATGGTGGTCTGTGGATGGCACTATTACTGGGGATCTGTGGATGGCACTGTTATGGGGGGATCTGTGAAGGACACTGTTATAGGGGGATCTGTGGATGACACACTGTTATGGGGGGATCTGTGGATGACTCACTGCTATGGGGGGATCTGTGACGGACACTGTTATGGGGTATCTGTGGCTGACACTGTTACAGGGGGGATCTGTGGATGGCACTGTTAGAGGGGGGATCTGTGAATGGCACTGTTACAGGGGGGGATCTGTGGATGGCACTGTTACAGGGGGGATCTGTGGATGGCACTGTTACATGGGGGATCTGTGGATGGCACTGTTACAGGGGGGATCTGTGGATGGCACTGTTACAGGGGGGATCTGTGGATGGCACTGTTACAGGGGGGATCTGTGGATGGCACTGTTACATGGGGGATCTGTGGATGGCACTGTTACATGGGGGATCTGTGGATGGCACTGTTACAGGGGGGATCTGTGGATGGCACTGTTACAGGGAGGATCTGTGGATGGCACTGTTACAGGGGGGATCTATGGATGGCACTGTTACAGGGGGGATCTGTGGGTGGCACTGTTACACGGGGGATCTGTGGGTGGCACTGTTATGGGGAATCCGTGGGTGGAACTGTTATATTTGTGCCATCCACAGACCCCCCCAGCCCATAACAGTGCCATCCACAGACCCCCAGCCCATAACAGTGCCATCCACAGACCCCCCACCCCTTAACTTGTGCCATCCACAGATGTTCCCCATAAAACTGTCATTCACAGATTCCCCCCCCCGCCGCTGCAGTATACAAGTATAAAATGTCTCATTCAATTAAAAGTGATTACACATGCCCCCTCACTCCTAATATTACCGTACATCCTAACAGCTTCTGTACAACACAGGCAGGCCGGGCGGCCGGCGCGTCACTCACTGACGTCACGTGCCTGCGCCGCCTGCTTCATTCATAAAGTAGGCGGCGCAGGCAAGTGACATCAGGGAGTTACGCTGTCGCCCGCCTGGCCTGCCTGCATTCTACAGAAGCTGTTAGGGTGTACGGTAATATTAGGAGTGGGGGGCATGTGTAATCACTTTTAATTGAATGAGACATGTTATATTTGTATAGTGCAGCACTGGAGCGGCGGGGCTATAGTACAGTGACTGCACCGGCCCCGCCGCAATTGCCGGCCCCCAGCTCCTCCTTTTACTTTTTTCTTTTTATTTAATAACTATTTCCCCCTTAGGGGTAGAACCTGGGATCTTTTCATCCCTTGTCCTATTCACCCTGATAGAGCTGTATTATAGGTGTGAATAGGACTTCACACTCTCCCTGCTGCCCTGTGCATAGTGCACACAGCAGCAGGGAGATTACCATGGCAGCCAGGGCTTCAGTAGCGTCCTGGCTGCGATGGTAACAGATCGGAGCCCCGGGATTACACCTCTGGGGTTCCGATCAGAAGCTGCCACCGCCACCAATGAAGAGGAGGGGAGGGGACCCTGTGGCCACTGACACCAATGACTTTAATACAGGGGGGGTTGGGGTGGCTCACTGCGCCACCAATTTTTTTAATACTGGGGGGGTGGGTGGGGGCGCACTGTGCCACTAATGTTTTTAATACTGGTGGGTGGGGGGGGCGCACTGCGCCACCAATGATAATTAACCTTTAATACAGAAGGCGGGTGTGTTGGAGGCAGAATCACATAGCCGGCACCCTGCCTCTGGCAGGCAGCTGCGATCAGCGGCAGCAGTTAACCCCTCAGGTGCGTGCCGCTGATCGCAGCTTCCTGTCATATAGGTTGGGCACTGCCTCCTGTATTTATATTAGACGTTAATTATCATTGGTGGCTCAGTGCGCCCGCCCCTCCTCCTCCCGTCTCTCCTCATTGGCAGTGCGGCACAGCGGGAGGGAGAGAGTGACTCCTTCTCCCCTGTGCTGCTGAGGGAACATGAGCGCGCTGACAGCAGCGCGCTCATGTTCTGTGATAGCGCGCTGGACGCATTATCGGCATATTGGCAATGTTAGATGCCGATACAGATAATTTAAAAAATAATGAATATCGGCCGATAATATCGGTAACTCCGATAATTGGTTGATCCCTAATTGAAAGAGTGGGCTCTTCCTGTGGTCAACAAGGAAACGGTAAGCATCGGATCGGGAGCGGCCAGAGATCGTGAATGTTATTTTTTTTTCACCCACTTCCAAGTTTTCTTAATAAAATTCTCCCCTGTACAACCTCTTTAAGTGAAATAACACCTCTATATGGCCTTAATTGAGGTTTGTAGATGCACCTGGGCAGAAAAATAGGTGGAGCTGCCTCCCCAGGGACAGTGTCACTGCCATATACCTTGTGGCCAATCATATGCATGGTGCTGATGTTGACAGGATCTACTGACAATGTAATGCATATAGGGAGAGTGCAATTGCCCCAGGAAGAGAGGATCAGTCGTGTCCCTGTTGATACCATCTTGCCTGCACACACAATATGTCACACGTTTATAGAAGAGATCTCATGCAGGAATAAATATAACATGGAAGATTGCAAGAAAGGATCTTTTGTTTCTCTGTTGTCATATATTGCTGTTAAAGAAATCTATCCCAGGAGATCACTTATTTGCCACTTCACCTGCTCACTGTCCTGTGGCTGTAAGGCAACTGGCTGCAGCAGAAGCCTCCCCCCCCCCCTTCCCCTCTGTGCTATCTGCAGCCAGACACAATGTTTTTTACACCCCTGCCCCTCAGCAATCTACAAGATAAATATGGAAGAGCAGCAACTCAACCCTGTTTTCTCTTCCGAATTGCCACAAGACTGAACATCCAGAAATTCCTGCGGACTGAGAAACTGTCAGAGCAAGATTATCTTGTTTTATCTTTCATTTCTAACTTTGGTGTCCGCTTAAAAGAAATCAAGGCTTTAAAGGGGTTTTTGGGACCTATCCTCAAGATCGGTCAACTATATTAGATCAGTGGAGGTCCAACACTAAACCTCCACAATCGGCTATTTCAGGGAGCCACCAGAAACTATACAGTGGAAGATCTGTGCACTGCGTAGTTTCTGGCTCCAACATATTGCAGCTCCGCTCCCATTCACTTGAAGGCTGTAGTATCTAGCTTGGTCACCACACGGTGGATGGGACCTTGTGCTTCCAGCTCCATCAATTGTATAGTTTTAGGCGCCCAAAACCGCTGATTGGTGGAGGTGTTGGACTACAACTGATCGGATATTTTTAACCTATATAATTACTGGAAAACCTCTCTAAAGGTGGAGACCTTCCAGGGCAAGCCATTTCTAGAATCTCTCATATAGATAACATAATAGGTAGGTCCTCCACCAAGAACCACCTCTATTAGCCAAATATATTAGACACTTTTCTTCGTGGCCTATTTATCCACAACCTTTTTAACTATGATCTTTTCAAAACTAGTGAGGTAGGACTAGGTGTAAGAAGTGCACTCCACCTTTTACTCTCACTGCATATGATAAGCAACAAATATAATAAAATTAATAGTAACATCCCGACTCACCATGTTAGTACTGGCTATCGTCTATACCAGGCATGCTCAACCTGCGGCTCCCCAACTGTTGCAAAACTACAACTCCCAGCATGCCCGAACAGCTATCAGCCTACAGCAGGGCATGGTGGTAGTTGTAGTTTTACAACAGCTGGAGGGCCGCAGGTCGAACATCCCTGGTCTATAGGAAAGTAGTAGTCATCACTGCATTCAAAGCTTTATGTCTTCTTCTACAAATATCTTCATAAGCAACATGGATTCCTTCACCTTCTCTTCTGTATTATTTTATTGCCTTTATATTTATTTTATATCGCAGTCACTCTCCTGAGATAATCACCGATCCCTTTTATATCGCCATCTAACCATTTTCTTTTGGAGCCAAAACCCATTTCTACAACTCTTTCTTACCCTCCAGTAACAGAAGCTTTTCATTCAGATATCATTGGACGAGATTGAGGTCTAAATTCTGATTTACCCAGCGACATGTGTCCCATTGTGTTAAAATATAGTAGACGTCCTTGCAAATGGATGCGCGGCGAGGAGGAATGAGACGGAAATGAAGCCAATTAAAAAGAGTAAATTGGGTCTTTAATCACTCTAACCACATTTATTGAGTTGGACAGGGGTCTTTGAAGTTGACTGTTTAGATTGCATTGGTGGTATATTGAGCCTCCTGACTGTCGAAGGACTCATCAGATCCATCATTTTTCCATTAGCTTGGTCTCTCTCTTCAACTTTCCAGTGAATGAAACCTCTCAGTTATTCACTGCACAGACAGGAGATTAAACACAACCCAGATGAATGCTGAGAAACTGCTGAAATTAAGTGACACCTTGCCATTCAATTGAACAGGCTCGCTCCGTTCTCTCACACATCTGCACATTTTCAATCTGACCAGTGATCCAAAAAGAGAAAATATGACCTCCTACTATACAGTTCCTTCTTCTCTCGCTTTCTTCTGTCTCTTTCATCATGTGCTCCCGTCTTTCAGAAAGCCTCCTGAGAACATGTACATGGCAATCTTTGGGGAAATCTAAGAAAAAAGTTTCCATCAAGGGGGAAATGCCAAAAAAAGAAACACTTAACAATCTCCACCTAGATCTATCTGAGATGTGTCCAAAATCAGATGAGATGGTGATTAGAGATTATCCGAATGCAAATGTTCGCGACGACAGGTGTTGGGCTTGTCATGTTGTGCATATTCTGGAAGTGAAATGGAATCCAATGGACCTTGTACCACACATCACACATTTCTTCGAAGACCCTGGCAACATTTTAATATTGTGATGCATTACCTCAGGATCTGTGTTGGGTGCAGACATAGGGTACAGTCACACAAAACATTTTTCCTCATGCAGTTTTGCAAAATCAGAAGTGGATCATAAAAGGAGAAAAAAATATAAAAACAAAGACTTCTTTTTGTTTTTGAATTCACTCCTGGTTTTGGCTTCCAAAACTGCATCAGAGGACCAGACCATGTGGCCAAACCCTTAGGGAACATCAAAGATTTTGACCCCAATGTTTCAATAAAGAACCAACCACGATGGCACTCATGAAGATAAGTGCAAAGTTGGGGTTCTACAAGAAAACACTTTTCATGATCTAAAATTTTTTGCATTGCCACCACCTCAATTGGACCACACTTTCATGGCTCAATCCCTCAGGGTCCTCAGCATGGCAGAGCTGTTAGGTCTCACCACATCAAGATCAGCACTATCTGGGACCATGGAACTGGGACATTTATGGATGGTCCAGGTACAGTGGAAAACAATGTAATAAAAAATAAGTAAAACTAAGTAAAATATCTAATCCAAAAATGTATATAAAACATATCTCCTCTCTACTTCCTAGTTCCTGTTTAACAAGGGAGAAGAGTGGAGATGCCTGCTCAGCCAATCACTGGCCACAGTTGTGACCTTAAATTGTGGGTGTGGCGTGGGAAGGGGAGGGGCTGGCAGGCTTTTCTTATTTACAATTTTCTACGCCTGTTGGGTGTAGAACAAGGTCTAAATGTAAGACATTTAGGGGCACATTCATTAAGACCAGCATTTAGACGCTGATCTTAATAAAGGCCCATAGCTGGTGGTGGATAGCAGAAGTTATGTAAAGGTGCCGGCCTCTCCATAACGTCGGCACATCCAGCACCACTTCTAAATGTAAGACAGTTTCCGAGCTGTCTTACATTTAGACCTTTTTCCTACGCCTTTGCCGCCCACGCCACGCCCACACAAGACCTGGCGTGAGCAGGGCGAAGTCACTGATTGCGGCACAACTAATCGTTGCGCCACAATCTGCGCCTAAAATGCAAATTTTGGTGTATTTCAGATTAATGAATGACCCCCTTAAAGTTTGATAAGAATTGAGCTACATTGAGTGTTTGTGAGGCCATAAGATCAGAAATAAAAGATACACATGAGCATTCAGATGATGGGATTCAAAGAAAACGGACTGTGACAGCTTGCAAACAGACTGATTTTTAACCCTGTTTCTCAGAAATGACTGAACCTTTTTTAATAAAGACCAACTGAAATTATGATTTTTAGCCCAGATTGAGTAAAAGAGAATCATAAAAAAAAAATGCCCAGAAGGTGTCCATAGCTTTTAAGGCAATAGAATATTTTGGCCAATGTTTTTTTTTTTTATACACTGCGTGCAGAATTATTAGGCAAATGAGTATTTTGACCACATCATCCTCTTTATGCATGTTGTCTTACTCCAAGCTGTATAGGCTCGAAAGCCTACTACCAATTAAGCATATTAGGTGATGTGCATCTCTGTAATGAGAAGGGGTGTGGTTTAATGACATCAACACCCTATATTAGGTGTGCATAATTATTAGGCAACTTCCTTTCCTTTGGCAAAATGGGTCAAAAGAAGGACTTGACAGGCTCAGAAAAGTCAAAAATAGTGAGATATCTTGCAGAGGGATGCAGCACTCTTAAAATTGCAAAGCTTCTGAAGCGTGATCATCGAACAATCAAGCGTTTCATTCAAAATAGTCAACAGGGTCGCAAGAAGCGTGTGGAAAAACCAAGGCGCAAAATAACTGCCCATGAACTGAGAAAAGTCAAGCGTGCAGCTGCCAAGATGCCACTTACCACCAGTTTGGCCATATTTCAGAGCTGCAACATCACTGGAGTGCCCAAAAGCACAAGGTGTGCAATACTCAGAGACATGGCCAAGGTAAGAAAGGCTGAAAGACGACCACCACTGAACAAGACACACAAGCTGAAACGTCAACACTGGGCCAAGAAATATCTCAAGACTGATTTTTCTAAGGTTTTATGGACTGATGAAATGAGAGTGAGTCTTGATGGGCCAGATGGATGGGCCCGTGGCTGGATTGGTAAAGGGCAGAGAGCTCCAGTCCGACTCAGACGCCAGCAAGGTGGAGGTGGAGTACTGGTTTGGGCTGGTATCATCAAAGATGAGCTTGTGGGGCCTTTTCGGGTTGAGGATGGAGTCAAGCTCAACTCCCAGTCCTACTGACAGTTTCTGGAAGACACCTTCTTCAAGCAGTGGTACAGGAAGAAGTCTGCATCCTTCAAGAAAAACATGATTTTCATGCAGGACAATGCTCCATCACACGCGTCCAAGTACTCCACAGCGTGGCTGGCAAGAAAGGGTATAAAAGAAGAAAATCTAATGACATGGCCTCCTTGTTCACCTGATCTGAACCCCATTGAGAACCTGTGGTCCATCATCAAATGTGAGATTTACAAGGAGGGAAAACAGTACACCTCTCTGAACAGTGTCTGGGAGGCTGTGGTTGCTGCTGCACGCAATGTTGATGGTGAACAGATCAAAACACTGACAGAATCCATGGATGGCAGGCTTTTGAGTGTCCTTGCAAAGAAAGGTGGCTATATTGGTCACTGATTTGTTTTTGTTTTGTTTTTGAATGTCAGAAATGTATATTTGTGAATGTTGAGATGTTATATTGGTTTCACTGGTAAAAATAAATAATTGAAATGGGTATATATTTGTTTTTTGTTAAGTTGCCTAATAATTATGCACAGTAATAGTCACCTGCACACACAGATATCCCCCTAAAATAGCTAAAACTAAAAACAAACTAAAAACTACTTCCAAAAATATTCAGCTTTGATATTAATGAGTTTTTTGGGTTCATTGAGAACATGGTTGTTGTTCAATAATAAAATTAATCCTCAAAAATACAACTTGCCTAATAATTCTGCACTCCCTGTATGTGTGTTTTATTGACTAATATACTGACCCAGCAGAACCTGATAACACAGTGCAGCACAAAATACTGCCGCCTGTGCCACAATATGAAGCTGTATCATTGTCTTGAGGATGGCAATATAGTTGAATACAGGAGGGAACCCGCGGCCACTGACCAGGTATATAAGTGCCTGATGCTCCTACATTAATTAGTGCTGAGAGCATCAGATCTTTATGTATCTGGCTGGCGGTAGAGGGGAGGGCTTGGGTGGCCCTCTGGGAGATTTCCCTGTAGGGACTATGGCCAGTCCGCCCATAGTCTTGCCCTTAGCCCAGTGAGTCGTGGCTCCTACACTGATTTGCCTGATGTCGAAGCCATCTCTTCTTCTGTCCTCCACAGAAAAGATTGTAAGAGCAAAACTGAAGGCGTTCCTTACGCTATTATATACAAAATGTCTCCTTCCTTACCTTTCCTCTTGGCTGGAGATATCCCCAGTGATACAAGATGACCAGTTTTGAAAAAAAAAACAAGCAAAAAAACTTTAGTTGTTGTGGTCATTGTGAGCAATGCAAACAATAATTTTTCAGAACTGGTCCACTACTGCCACTCATCTCGAGCCAAGAGGAAAGGTAAGGAAGGACAAACTGATGTGTCCAGAATGAGACGTTTTTGAGCGTCGTTTGCCCTTACTTTTACAACAAAATCGAGGAAGTAGAGTTTTTTTTAAAGAAAAACTGTCAACAACGTCTTCCCAGCTCTGCATTTACTGTCGCTCTGGATTTAAGCAGTATTGATCGCATTGTGGCATTGACTAGTGAGTCCTATCTTCTTTATGAAGCGGTTTTATTCCAGAATACTATATTAACAGAAAACCTCTCCGGCTCTTTTCTGACAAGTTCTCGCAAAGCTGACCTTCTTCTGGTCTCAAAACCCACCTGATAAAAGTCATTAGATACAATCGGTGAATTTTTATTCTTGTAAACGGGCTGTTATTTTGTGACAGGGGCTGACATGACCTAGTGATACGTGGTGATGAGGCAGTGACCATCAACGCAGGGGAAATCAAAGTTCTAGACTATCCTCACAATGCTAATTCAGTGACATCTGAGAAGACCATTAGATCTGTTGTCTTTAAAAGGGTTTTGAGAAATATTTTTACTGATGACCTATCCTTGAGATGTCATCACTAACTGATCGGTGGGGGTCTACCACCTGGGCACCCACCGATCTGCTGTTTGAGAAGGCACGGCCGCTCGTAGTAGGGAGTCCCAGAGGTGAAGCCACCATCTATTAAACATTTATGACCAATATTGTTGATATACTATATGGAACTAGCACTTTATTTGGTTAAGAACCATTTGCTGTACGATGGGTTGGTCAAGTCTCTGAGGCCTGCACCATAGTATTTTCACAGAATCGTCTGCCAAGTGATTGGACAATTAAATGTCTGGAAAAGACTGCCGAGGACCCAGGAAAGGAGACAGATTTATTTATTTATTTTACATTTTTTTCAATTCTATTCTCACATCAGCACTCATTGAGTCTCAGGAGTCCAGGATATTCCCCAATTACTGGGGCGGCACCGTGGAAAAGTAGAGTGTAAAACTAATTAATAATAATAAGCCCATAACTGGTCTTTTCTGACTTTTGAATGGCAGATTTTTACAAATGAAATAAATAAATAGAAGTAAAAAATAAATACGTAAATGCACACACATAAAATAACACACAACAAAAAATTGGTTCCTCCCTAATCATTGTCGTAACATTTGTCAAGTCCCAACTGGCCAAAATTGGACACCTAATATATCAAGTAGACTTTAAGGTGTATTTTGGGGTAACCGTAATTTTTTTACCAGAAAAAAAAATATATATATATTTTTTTTCTAATTATATGATTAAAAGAAAAAAAGAAAAACTTATGTATATATAGAAGAGCATGACTATTTTCTAACCTTAACCATTATCTTTGTTTGAGAAGATATCTTTCCAGTTATGAAGTGGATGTGGAACCATTATATCAACCAAACAAATATGACTTGGGGCTACTCCTAAGGACGTTACCCTGAGAGTCCACTGGTTTCAAACCTTTAACCCCTGGAGATGGACCTGGAATTCGCTGTGGGGGAACCACCAGGCCACATCCTGGAGTAGTCTCTGTATGATTAACAGCTGACCCACAACAGTCAACCGACACCAGTGCAGAATACAGAAGGGTCAGGCAAAACTGAACTAGGAACCTATTGATCAGGTACCCTCTCCCAGGGGCCTGTGCCTAAAGTACCCCAAGGTGGCAAACCATTGGCTGGTATGATTTTGGAGATCTTTTAAGAGTCGGAGGGAGTGCACACGCTCTATGGGAAAAGGAGGAGAAGCGTTGCTGACATGTCCAGTGGCCAGGAGTCAGAAAAACGAGACAGGTGAACACAGCAGTGGTGCCGCTGTAACACTGCCATTGAGAAGTGTCACTGTTCCCCAATAACATAACTGTTGCAGAAAACCAGAACAAAGGACCTATGCCAAAAGGAGCAGGAATCCCTCATTGCCAGTTAGAAATATACAAAATTAGGAAGCCACATCTCACAATCCTGAGACGTGATGGAAAAATCACAATTACAGTCAACAGCTCTTCCCAAGAACATCTTTCTAAATATTCTCAGTTACCAAAGCAACTTCAACAACCACTGAAGTGGTCAGGCTACTCTATGGAAGACCCTGGTGCCTTCATCGTGACAAGCAATGGATTCTGAAAGGTCCCGTAGCATCTTAGAAAATTACCAAACGTAGAATCTTTCCTTGAAAACAGATTGCAATATTTCCAACCATTGATATTTTGAGTAGTTATAGATATTTTTTACAATTGCACTGCCCACAAACAAAATCTGTATATCATCATCTTCAACATAGACCATCAATAAGATAAAGAACAATAATACTTACAAAAGACCACTTAAAGTACCGATACCAATTGCAAATCACCCATATCAAGGAATCTCATTGATCATTTAGAAGTGCCAAAATGAATTACATCAGAACGAAGATTAAAAGAACCATGAGGTTTGTACCATCCTCGAGACAAGGGTCACGGTGTGTTGTAGGTAGTGCCTTCACGTAACTGAAAAGTTGAACTATTTTTTCACATCATTCTTTGAGTACCACATGTCTCAGTCAATATTTTCCACCTAAAATTTGTAGAAGGCCTCAACATTCACCCTTCTTTATCAATAAGGACTTGCTTGTCAGTCTGAGGTGAGACATGTTGGCGACAAGCTTTGTTGAAGCTTTGAAGCTTTGTTGGCCAATTTAAGATGATCTATAGCTTAGCATCATTAGAGCATCCAAGAAGACCACAACATATTTGTTTTGCCACTCAAGACGCTTGGACAAGTTCCTCACAATACAATTTCACTAAAGATGGGAGATCACCTCCACTTTGCACTATAATAAATAGATCTCACTTTATAGTTGCATGGTCTTCCTCTATGACTTGTTTGAAATTAGATTTTGGTGACAGTCAAAGGTGAGGGTTAGACTCATAAACTACTGCTGCAGCCAACATGTGGTGGCCCACCGTTCAGAACTGGCCAACACATCTCGTGTCGGTAGCAGCCATAGCAGCTTGGATTTAAATTTTTTTTTGTCAAGTCCAGGTTCTTAAACTCTAGAGTTCTCCCAGGTCTCTTTTAGGGTGGCATTACACTGCCCGATCTTCGGACAGTGCGAGAACCAATGGAAGATAACACGTCCATTGGCGGTCATTGGCGTTTCATTACACAGCCCTATGCAAAATGAATAGGGGAGGAATGATCGATACCGCAATCGTTCCGCCACTATTCTGTTCTGTTTATTATCAGCACAAGAAGATGTGCTGCCAGAAACCCGTGATCTTTCATCCTAAAGAAACGATTGGTCGATCGGCTGCTCGATTATATGATCCGATTATTGGGGAATGAGCAATCAAATTCCTGAAAATTGGCCCAAAATTGTGCAGTGCAATAATACCTTTATAAGTTCTGGGTTTACAACTTCCAAACCATGCTGAGTACGACTTACAGTATATCATGATATAGAGGCAACTGAAAACAACTTTAATTGAAAACTAATTTGCTAAGCCACAATCCTGCCGCTGAGACGCACTGAGTGCTCGGTGCATTCAATAAGCGCGTCCGGTCTGGCTGAAGTTTTATGATAATGGTAGCATTAGATGTTCTCTGCTCCCTCATCGTAACATTCGGTGAAAGGCACTCTGCCTCCCGATAACAAGCTCGTCCAAATTGTATTCAAACGTGGAGAGCCTATTTAGCTGAGCAGCATCACATTAACAGAACCACAATATCAAAGCTGCCCTGAAACACACATTATCAGCGACATTATGGGGGAAAACGAGAGGAGTGGAATTAACTCTGTAGAGACGGCTATAGAGCTATTGTTAACAGTAATGGGTCACCGTGCAGCCACATACATAATACAACACATTGAATAACAGCTTTATTACATAGCCTTCATAGCAATTCAAATTTAATTAATTGGGTCTACATTATCATCTGTTTTATAGCGGCAACGGATAGGAAAGCAAAATGAAAAATGGTAATATCACATTAAAAGGATAACAATATCTATAAAAAATAAAATAATCATACTATAAAAATATAGAAGAACATAACTGCTTCAATTCTGCCTCTATGTACAAGTGTATGACAACTATAAATACTGCCTCCTATGAACAAGAATATAGCTACTATAAATACTGCCTCCTATGAACAAGAATATAGCTACTATAAATACTGCCTCCTATGTACAAGAATATAACTACTATAATACTGCCTCCTATGTACAAGAATATAACTACTATAATACTGCCTCTTATATACAAGAATATAACTACTATAATACTGCCTCTTATATACAAGAATATAACTACTATAATACTGCTCCTATGTACAAGAATATAACTACTATAATACTGCTCCTATGTACAAGAATATAACTACTATAATACTGCTCCTATGTACAAGAATATAACTGCTATAATACTGCTCCTATGTACAAGAATATAACTACTATAATACTGCTCCTATGTACAAGAATATAACTACTATAATACTGCCTCCTATGTACAAGAATATAACTACTATAATACTGCTCCTATGTACAAGAATATAACTACTATAATACTGCCTCCTATGTACAAGAATATAACTACTATAATACTGCTCTCTATGTACAAGAATATAACTACTATAATACTGCTCCTATGTACAAGAATATAACTACTATAATACTGCTCTCTATGTACAAGAATATAACTACTATAATACTGCCTCCTATGTACAAGAATATAACTACTATAATACTGCTCTCTATGTACAAGAATATAACTACTATAATACTGCTCCTATGTACAAGAATATAACTACTATAATATTGCCCGCTATGTACAAGAATATAACTACTATAACACTGCCTCCTATGTACAAGAATATAACTACTATAATACTGCTCCTATGTATAAGAATATATCTACTATAATACTGCTCCTATGTACAAGAATATAACTACTATAATACTGCTCCTATGCACAAGAATATAACTACTATTATACTGCTCCGATGTACAAAAATTTAACTACTATAATACTGCATCTATGTGCAAGAATATAACTACTATAATACTGCCTCCAATGTACAAGAATATAACTACTATAATACTGCTTTATGTACAAGAATATAACTACTATAATACTGCCTCCTATGAACAAGCATACAACTACTATAATACTGCTCCTATGTACAAGAATATGACTGCTATAATACTGCCTCCTATGTACAAGAATATAACTACTATAATACTGTTCCGATGTACAAAAATATAACTACTATAATACTGCTCCTATGTACAAGAATATAAGTACAAGAATACTGCTCCTATGTACAAGAATCTAACTACTATAATACTGCTCCTGTGTACAAGAATATAACTATATAATACTGCCTCCTATGTACAAGAATATAAGTACTATAATACTGCTCCTATGTACAATAATATAACTACTATAATACTGCTCCTATGTACAAGAATATAACTGCAATAATACTGCTCCTATGTACAAGATTATAACTACTATAATACTGCTCCTATGTACAAGAATATAACTACTATAATACTGCTCCTATGTATAAGAATATAACTACTATAATACTGCTCCTATGTACAAGAATATAACTACTATAATACTGCTCCTATGTACAAGAATATAACTACTATAATACTTCTCCTATGTGCAAGATTATAACTACTATATACTGCTCCTATGTACAAGAATATAACTACTATAATACTGCTATTATGTGCAAAAATATATAACTACTATAATACTGCTCCTATGTACAAGAATATAACTACTATAATACTGCCTTCTATGTACAAGAATATAACTACTATAATACTGCTCCTATATACAAGAATATAACTACTATAATACTGCTCCTATGCACAAGAATATAACTACTATAATACTGCTTCTATGTACAAGATTAAAACTACTATAATACTGCTCCTATGTACAAGAATATAACTACTATAATACTGCTCCTATGTATAAGAATATAACTACTGTTGTGGAAATTTTATTAGGATGTGTATTTAATATATTTTGTTTTGTCACCATGTCTCTCAGTGTCAGTGCTGGGCGCAGAGGTCTCCGTCGACGAATGGTCCAATATGCTATGCACTGGGCTGTGGGCCGGGGGAGACTGATGTGTTCAGCAGAGCAGTGTTTTGTTGGCTGATGCATGGACGCCGGCTAGGGCCCCCGCTCAAGACGCAGATTTATTGGCTTGGCGTGGATGCATTTGTTAAGAGAACAATATATGAAAGGAACGTGCGTTTGTGGTCTCTAGTGCGCCTGATCAGCCGCTGGAGATAATAACGTTGTCCTGTAAATTAACATGCATGAGGATCATAGTAACTTTATCTGGCATTGATCACTGAGCAAGGCTAGATAAAGTTCGCTCCAGTGGTTATTGTATACATGTGTTTGTGAGCTGGCTATGTTCTCATCTTCCTATGTCATCACTTCCTGTATGTCATCACTTCCTGTATGTCATCACTTCCTGTATCCTTGTCTTGGGCCAGCCCCTTTTACACCTTTTGTGAGTAAATAAAAGAAACAGACTGGGCAGGGAGGAGGAGGGGTTGCTCAGAATTCAAGATGGTAACACCTGGGTCTGGCTCTGACTGCGGCTGAGGGAAGGGGGGTTTACATTTCCTTACACAAAGATATTGGAGTGCAGATTACAACAGATAATATTTCTACATCAGATGGCGAGCTTGGAAGGATTCAACGGATTTTTTTCTCTGCACAGCAGGTAAAAGGGAGAGAATAGTAAACTGTAGTTTTGTCTGCTGCGTCAGAGAAAATTTCTGCTTGTTAAAAGAACATTTTTCGCTCTATTTGTGTGAGGATAAGGTAAGAGTTTTTCCGTTGTGTAGTTTTTGGGGGATCTGAGTTGATTGTACAGAGATTGTGATGTGTGTGCTGAGCAGTACAGGGTATTGTGTTTTCCTTTGTAACTTCTTAACTTTTATATTACTGTGATCTTGTAAGAGGCGATTTTATAGAGGTTTATAGAGGCAGCAATTGGTTTTAGTGTTTGTACATTAGAGACAGCATTTAGAGAGTATTTTTATATATTTAAGCTGTAAATCACCCACAGAGTGGAGGTTTTTCTCTGGTTTCAGGAGTAGGGAACAGGGAATATAGAAACTGTTTCTATTGCTGGATTTTGTAGACACTATCTTGATTTCCTTTGTGTGATGACCATGTGGCTTGTCGGCCATCTTTAAGTCCATGTGCTTTGTCGGCCATCTTTAAGACGTGTGGTTTGTCGGCCATCTTGGTTAGTTTGCTATGGAAAGCGATTTGGTTGTTTTTGCCTGAAATGTTAGTTTTGTCCAGAATAATTATCTTGTATTTTTGTATCTTTCTATGTACAGTTTGATTTTGTTTTGATAAGTTTTGTGCTGGATATCAGTGGAGTGTTCAGTTATGGTATAGCGCAGTGACCAGTCTGATACAGGAATCATTGTGTGAGCATTAGTGGCAGTTTAGCGGTGAAATCGTCCTATAGTTGATGATTCTGCTTAATGTTTGTATATCTGTGGCTGTTACACTGAATTGTAGAATTGTTTGGCATACTTAATACGGATACTACAGTGTAGAAAGGAGGTGCTTGGTACCAGAGTTTTATTTTCTTGTGCAATGGAAAGTATTTTTTAAAGAATTTGCAAAATTGAAGGACACGGCGGCCATTCTTCAGGCTATGCAGGGATCTACTGATCCATGGCTGCAGGCTCAGAATTGTGTAGCAAACCTGATCGGTACCAAAAAATTACACAAAAGGAAAGGCAAGTATGCTCTGATTTTTGCTGCTGGGTGGATAGCGGATAAATATCAGGAGTCTTGTAGGCTGAAGCTGAGTTTGGAAGGAGAAGTGGAAGATTTAAAAGTGGAAATTGTTAAATTGAGAACTCTTGTCCAGCAGGCAGCTGAAGCTAGCGCTAATTATGAATGTACTGTGAGGTGTAATACTGAGCTGCGCAAGGAAAATGAATGTTTATCTGAAAGCCTGATGCATGCACAGGGTGCTGTAAGGGAATTGCCAGAGTTATCAAAACAACCGTTGGAGAGTAATGTGTCTGCGATTAGAAGAAATGTATGGGCTGTAAGTATGGATAAGTCTGAGGACTGTGGTTTAGATAGTGGAACCGACTCAGGGATGCTAGCGGCCCGTAGATGTGGTAAAGGGCATAAGTTTGTGGGATCCTCCAGTTGTGAGCAAGGTATAAGGGTCAACCTTACTAATGAAACCCCCGATCTCTTTAATGACACCCATAGACCAGATTATATCTGCTGGAAATAAGGGTGTGACGTTTCAGACTCAGGCAGCGATCCCTTAGTCTATTCAGTTATTACTGGAAGCCCATGACCGTCAGAAGTTCTTGTGTGGAGTTGACGGGTCCGTACTATTTCCTATGCGGTTTAGCCGCTTATAAGGTAATTCCCCCTAATGCCAGAGGTTCATGTGTCCATGGTGAAGCTTGTCCCTGTATCTTACGTTGCAGCCGATTGGGAGAAACTGATGGTGTGGAAGGAGGTAAGAAGGGCAGGGAGAGCTGGAAGGGATTTGTTTTCTGGCTGGACGGGATGGGGAGTTGGACTTATGAAGCGATTGAACAATTTCTCGTCCATAGTGGATAAGATGTTCAATGAAACCGTTGAGGCAGTGAGAGAGATCACCGAGAAACATCAGTAGAGCGTCCAAAAGAGGGTTTCTGTGAATTAGATGACGGTTATGCCTTGCTAGCAGACACCATTGACAAGGGTCAGGCCCATACTGACAGGAGCAGTGCAGAGGCGGAGCTATGACTAGTGAGGGTCAGAATCCTTTTTAAAGCTTTGGGAGGTCTTGGGGCTCACTGGTTTTCCATTGGATTTGGGCGAAAGGAAATAGGACATGTACTTATGTTTTTTTGTTTCCATTCCTTCTATACGCCAGTGTGAGATGTTCCTGATGTCTAATCGACCGAATTACCGAAGCCCGAACAGACAAGATGCCCTGAAGACCAAACCATGGACCAGATGCAGAGGATCCCAAACCAGCCGGCAACCAACGCGAAACGCCACCTCCTAAGTCACCTCCCGAAGAAAAGAAGCTACGTGTCAAGATTGACTTTCTGTTTTCCATCATCTGTTTTGTTTTATGGATCCAGGACTTTTCGTAGACAAGACAATTTTTTTTTCAAACAAGAAGATCGAGATTCGTCGAGGGAGCATATGACAAAGAGGAGGGACTGTTGTGGAAATTTTATTATGCAGACATTTTATCTTAGGATGTGTGTGTGTTTTTATAGATTGTCCTCTGTCTCCCTGTGTCGGATTTGGCCAAAGAACGCTCTAGCAGAAGGTACTTGGGTTGAATCGGGACCAGTGGTAAAACAGTGGTAAAACCGTCAGTATGAAAACCTTCTCATGGGCTTGGAGACGTGTTCTCAGTGTGTAAAGGGGCGTTTGCCGGTTTGTGAGCACTAAGTGCAATGCACTGGGCTTCTTCCCTTCAAATGTCTATACACATTAGAGAAGTGAAGTCTGCATAACGAGAGATACATATTATACCTCTGCTGCGGCTTCGCTATCCCTTTCTGGATACATATCTGCTTTTAAGACATGCATATCTGCCTTGTTGGTATACTCGTACCGTATACTGACAATAGCCGTAGCTATGTCTCGCAGATAATCTCAAACCGATAAGAACCAGTAGAATGATCTTTACTAGATACTGGTGGCTTTGAGCACTATTGAATGAGGTCCATGCTGACAGTGATGGGGGATGGGCGGCCACCTGGCTGGTCAGACAATGGACATGACTCATCCTTCATTATACAGGGATGGGGTGTGTGCATTGTCTGTCCGGCTACATTGATGCCCTTCCCTGTCCTTTGACATGTCATCACTTCCTGTTTGTCATCACTTCCTGTATCCTTCTCTTGGGCCAGCCCCTTTTACACATTTTGTGAGTAAATAAAAGAAACAGACTGGGCAGGGAGGAGGAGGGGTTGCTCAGAATTCAAGATGGTAACACCTGGGTCTGGCTCTGACTGCAGCTGAGGGAAAGGGGGTTTACATTTCCTTACACAAAGATATTGGAGAGCAGATTACAACTATTAATATTTCTACAACACTACTATAATACTGACTCCTATGTACAAGAATATAACTACTACAATACTGCTCCTATGTACAAGAATATAACTACTATTATACTGCTCCTATGTACAAGAATATAACTACTATAATACTGCTCCTATGTACAAGAATATAACTACTATAATACTGCTCCTATGTACAAGAATATAACTACTATAATACTGACTCCTATGTACAAGAATATAACTACTATAATACTGCTCCTATGTACAAGAATATAACTACTATAATACTGTTCCTATGTACAAAAATATAACTACTATAATACTGCCTCCTATGTACAAGAATATAACTACTATAATACTGCTCCTATCACAAGAATATAACTACTATAATACTGTTCCTATAAACAAGAATATAACTACTATAATACTGCCCTCTATATACAAGAATATAACTACTATAATACTGCCTTCTATGTACAAGAATATAACTACTATAATACTGCCTCCTATGTACAAGAATATAACTACTATAATACTGCTCCTATGTACAGGAATATAACTACTATAATACTGCTCCTATGTACAGGAATATAACTACTATAATACTGCTCCTATGTATAAGAATATAACTACTATAATACTGCTCCTATGTACAAGAATATAACTACTATAATACTGCCCCTATGTACAAGAATATAACTACTATAATACTGTTTCTATGTACAAGAATATAACTACTATAATACTGCTCCTATGTATAAGAATATAACTACTATAATACTGCTCCTATGTACAAGAATATAACTACTATAATACTGCCTCCTATGTACAAGAATATAACTACTATAATACTGCTCCTATGTACAAGAATATAACTACTATAATACTGCTCCTATGTACAAGAATATAACTACTATAATACTGCCTCCTATGTACAAGAATATAACTACTATAATACTGCCTCCTATGTACAAGAATATAACTACTATTATACTGCTTATATGTACAAGAATATAACTACTATAATACTGCCTCCTATGTACAAGAATATAACTTCTATATTACTGCTCCTATGTACAAGAATATAACTACTATAATACTGCTTCTATGTACAAGAATATAACTACTATAATACTGCTCCTATGTACAAGAATATAACTACTATAATACTGCCTCCTATGTACAAGAATATAACTACTATAATACTGCTTCTATGTACAAGAATATAACTACTATAATACTGCTTCTATGTACAAGAATATAACTACTATAATACTGCTCCTATGTACAAGAATATAACTACTATAATACTGCTCCTATGTACAGGAATATAACTACTATAATACTGCTCCTATGTACAGGAATATAACTACTATAATACTGCTCCTATGTACAAGAATATAACTACTATAATACTGCCCCTATGTACAAGAATATAACTACTATAATACTGTTTCTATGTACAAGAATATAACTACTATAATACTGCTCCTATGTATAAGAATATAACTACTATAATACTGCTCCTATGTACAAGAATATAACTACTATAATACTGCCTCCTATGTACAAGAATATAACTACTATAATACTGCTCCTATGTACAAGAATATAACTACTATAATACTGCTCCTATGTATAAGAATATAACTACTATAATACTGTTCCTATGTACAAGAATATAACTACTATAATACTGCTCCTATGTACAAGAATATAACTACTATAATACTGCCTCCTATGTACAAGAATATAACTACTATAATACTGCCTCCTATGTACAAGAATATAACTACTATTATACTGCTTATATGTACAAGAATATAACTACTATAATACTGCCTCCTATGTACAAGAATATAACTTCTATATTACTGCTCCTATGTACAAGAATATAACTACTATAATACTGCTTCTATGTACAAGAATATAACTACTATAATACTGCTCCTATGTACAAGAATATAACTACTATAATACTGCCTCCTATGTACAAGAATATAACTACTATAATACTGCTCCTATGTACAAGAATATAACTACTATAATACTGCTCCTATGTACAAGAATATAACTACTATAATACTGCTCCTATGTACAAGAATATAACTACTATAATACTGCCTCCTATGTACAAGAATATAACTACTATAATACTGCTTCTATGTACAAGAATATAACTACTATAATACTGCTTCTATGTACAAGAATATAACTACTATAATACTGCTCCTATGTACAAGAATATAACTACTATAATACTGCCTGCAATGTACAAGAATATAACTACTATATTACTGCCTCCTATGTACAATAATATAACTTCTATATTACTGCTCCTATGTACAAGAATATAACTACTATAATACTGCTCCTATGTACAAGAATATAACTGCTATAATACTGCCTCCTATGTACAAGGATATAACTACTATAATACTGCCTCCTATGTACAAGAATATAACTGCTATAATACTGCCTCCTATGTACAGGAATATAACTACTATAATACTGCTCCTATGTACAAGGATATAACTACTATAATACTGCTCCTATGTACAAGGATATAACTACTATAATACTGCTCCTATGTACAAGAATATAACTGCTATAATACTGCTCCTATGTACAAGAATATAACTTCTATAATACTGCTCCTATGTACAAGAATATAACTACTATAATACTGCTCCTATGTTATAGTAATCACTTATTTTCGGTCCTTTTTCTCTTAGAATTACATGTTGTACAGGTCTGTTGTCTGTGGCGATCATTGTACTGTTTTCTTTCACACTTGCACATTTTCTAATTAGTCAGTGAATGGCTGTGTTCCTCGTCGGTGTAACATAAGCCGGTCTGTCTTGTATGAGGAGAGGAGATATATCCTGTATAAGTCTTGTGTGCTATGAACTATCATGAGACTCAATTAGTTTTCTCCCTAATCTGCTTATACATAACGGAAATAGCAGACGGTCACAATGCATCCGCAGCTTTCGTGTATTCTGATGAGCGCGCCCAGCTCCAGTCTTTGCTAATCAGTCTGTCCTTTGAAGGGTGATACAATTTACCATGGCTGTGATACAAAGTAACGCCTAAAGGAAAAAAAAAAAAAAGCCTGGGTCTCTATTTTGCGGGGTCCCTAAGGCAAGCTCAAAATATACAGTAAGTGTCAAGCAACAAAAGCTGCTCAATAAACCCCGCTCCCTCCGCAGAGATGGACTGTGGTGCAGCCTTTCAATGGGCCACAGAATATGTCTTAATTAACAGGAAAATTGAGAGATCAATGCAAGTCATTGCAGAAGAAGCACACTGGGGGACTCTGGGCCGAGGACCAAGGCATGATACAGAGCAGTGAGGTTCACAGGGAAGCGAGCATGCCGCGCGTAACACCTGCACAATTAGGACGGTCCAAGATCAGGCTGTGACAGGCTGCCCACTCCTTCCAGGGGGGAGTAATGCCAAGGTTCAGACAAAGAAAATCCTGTCATGTATATATATTAGGGTTGTCACGATACCAAAACTTTGATTCGATTTCGATACCATAAAAAGTATTGTGATACTTAATACCATTCGATACCACGCAAAAAATAAATAAAACAGCAAAAAAGCAGCGATCATTCCGCATTTTATGGAATGTCTGGCCCATAATAGAACAGTCCTATCCTATTTTTTTGGGGGGGGGGGGGTGCAAGGTGACTAAAAATGGAGAAAAGCATTTTTTCACAGTTACGAGATATTTTGAAATATTTAATAGTTTGGACTTTTTTTTTTATAGTTTGTTTATTTTTTTAATGTTTATATATTTGATATGTAAAATTGGGAAAGAGGGTGATTTAAACTTTTAATATTCTGGTGTTTTTTTTATTATTTTTAATTTTTTTTATTTATTTTTTAGTAACTATTAGCCCCCTTAATCACCTCTTAATGAAATGTACGCAGTGGCACCCGCCCTCAATGACAGGGTGCAGCGATCTGACAAACCGCGTCTATTAACCCCTCAGGTGTTGTCATTGAGGGCGGGTGCTGGCTGTGTGATAGAGCCGGCACTCGCGGCGTACATTTGATTAATAGGTTAATTATACGCATTGGTGGCAAGGGGTCAACAGTCCCTACCATCCTCCTCAGTGCCGGCTGATGAGAACATGGTGTGTGCCAAGGGCGGCGAGCGCCATGCTCTCTAAAAGGTACTAGGCTCGAAGTAGCAATTCCCGGTATCGGATCGATGAAGGTAAAAAAGTATTGATTGGGTTTTGAAAGTTCGATACCAGGTGCAACCCTATTATATATATATACATTATGCTCTTTGTATGGCATAATACAGGGGCATACGTACATTACTATGCATCGGGCTCCCTTTGGTCATCCTTCGTCAGGTTTTATCCTAATACCGGAATGGTCGGTCCGTCCAAGTACGGTATAATGTTTTCCAGATGTGATTAAAAAGGATAATAACTGTTATAAATGACGTGTATGACCATATAACAGCCTCTAGGTACAATCCGCATACCATTATATACAGAATTTTTATGAAAATGTGAGGGGCGGTATAGGGAGAGAGATTATTATTTGCTTATTAGAGATGAACAAATTCATTATAAACTAATTGGATTCATCACCAATTTCACAGGCCAGCCATTGCAGGGTCTTACCGGGACAGTGCAGGGGTAGTTTTTATCAGGTAGATTCAATTACTAAGTGGAAAGTCAGGTTTTCACATTATGGACAGAACGGGGCAGTTTGGGTACTTTCACACTTGCGGCAGAGTGATCCGGCAGGCAGTTCAGTCGCCGGAACTGCCTGGCGGATCCATCAAAATGTATGCCAACTGATGGCATTTGTAAGACTGATCAGGATCCTGATCCATCTTACAAATGCATTGAAATGCCGGATCCGTCTTTTCAGTGTCATCTGGAAAAACGGATCCGGCATTAATTTTTTTCAAATTTTTTTCGGTCTGCGCCGGCATTCCGGTATTTTGAATGCACTAATATATTTCTATGGAAAAAATGGATCCGGCATTCAGGCAAGTGTTCCGTTTTTTGGGCCGAAGATAAAACCGTAGCATGCTGCGGTATTATCTCTGTCCTGAACAGTCAAAAAGACTGAACTGAAGACATCCTGATGCATCCTGAACAGATTACTCTCCATTCAGAATGCATGGGGATAAAACTGATCAGTTCTTTTCTGGTATTGAGCCCCTAGGATGGAACTCTATGTCGGAAAATAAAAACGCTAGTGTGAAAGTACCCTTTGTCTACTGTGTGTCTTACAGTCAGGGCCGGGGCTGTTCATACTGTAAGTTCATGTGCTGCTCTGCACAAGATCTTGTCCAGAAACATGAGTTGATAAGTGTTTTGTAGGCAACACCAGCAGCATATACTGTATTTCACTGCATACTGCACAATTGTGCCTTTTTCTTTCCAAAAAACATGTTGCAATTTTTCTACAATATATAAGTGCACAATTAAAGCTCTAAACCCTGATATATCCCCATTTTTACCCAGGCAGCCCCCCTGATATAAGCATTGGAGCATTTTATGCTCCGATGCTTTCCTCTGCCCAGCGCTGAATCGCGCAGGGCAAAGGCTTTTTCTGAAGATTCGGTGAAGTACCGGGCTCTCCATGGGTAAACTAGATGGAAGCTTCCGCCCAGCAGTGAGTACGGTGACGTCACTAGCACTAATGGGCGGCTTTAGCGATGTTCTAGCCTGTTAAATGGCTCGTTCAACGCTAAAGCCCGCCAATCAGTGCCGGTGACGTCACCCCCAACAGTGTTAGGTGGAATCCTCCACCTAGCGCTGTAAAAACATAAACAAAAAAGCCCTTGCCCTGCGCGATCCAGTGCGGGGCAAGGAGGAGCATCAGAGCATGAAAGAAATGCTCCAATGCTCATGTTAGATGGGTCGGAGGGTTAAAAATGGGGATAACTCTGAACACGGACAACCCTTTTAAGTGTATATTCCCTTACGTCCCACCAGCAGCACAGATGGGGTTAACTGCCCCCCATAGACTGGTAGGACCGGCGGAATTTTTAATGAGCCCAAAGAATAACCAATAGAAGAACTCCAGCTCCCTTAAAGGGAGGGGTTCGCCCCCCAACCCAGCGTGTTTTTTTCTGTCCTTTGGACAGGTGGACTGGCGAAGCTCTCCCTCTCTGGGAGTTTGCAGACCATTATTCTAATGTTAACCAGATTGGTCTCCTTTTTTTGTCCATTGCATCATTTTCTTACAGGACAGAGTCCTTTTAAAATTTCTACCTTATTTTAGACCTAAGGTTCCAACTTTTCAAAATATCAATCAGGTAATTTCTCTACCTGTATTATTCTCCGCCTCCTCCTCTGATGTTCCAGTCCGACATCCACTGGACATATCGAGATGCCTCCAGATCTATGTGGATAGATCCAGAGAATTCAGGATAGATGAGAACCTCTTCATCCTGTTTGCCGGTAAGTCTAAAGGCCGCAAGGCGTCTAAAACTACTATTAGTCGCTGGATCAAGGAAGCCATTAGGGAAGCTTTCACCTCCCAATCCTTAGATCCTCCGGAGTTTGTGAGGGCCTATTCTACTAGGGCCGTAGCTACCTCTGTTGCGGAGAGAAGTCTTCTCCCCCTAGAGTTGATCTGTAAGGCGGCTTCCTGGAGCTCTGAATTAACCTTCATCTCTCATTATAGAATAGATGCTAAGGTAGCAGAGTATTCGGCTTTTGGGCAGACAGTTCTTACTTCTGCCGGGTATGAGGACCATCCCTAGGGGATTCTTCTTGCTATCTCCCCATCTGTGCTGCTGGTGGGACGTAAGGGAATCGTTAATTTCTAACGATAATTTGTTTTCCCTTAGTCCCAACAGCAGCACACAAATTTTCCCGTACATTTTCTTGGTATAAACACGCTGGGCTGGGGGGCGAACCCCTCCCTTTAAGGGAGCTGGAGTTCTTCTATTGGTTATTCTTTGGGCTCATTAAAAATTCCGCCGGTCCTACCAGTCCACGGAGGGCAGTTAACCCCATCTGTGCTGCTGTTGGGACTAAGGGAAAACAAATTATCGTTAGAAATTAACGATTATTATGTCAACATACACTGCCATGAGTGTTCAAACACCAGAAGGAACATTTTTCTTTTTAAAAAGCATAACAGACGTGACAGCGCAGTGTTTTTAACCCTTTCAGCCTCAGAGATTTTTTTCATTTTTGCGTTTTTCACTCCCTCCCTTACCGGAGCCATAACTTTTTTATTTTTCTCTTCACATAGCTGTATGAGGGCTTGTTCTCTTGCAGGACAAGTAGCAATTTCTAACTCCACCATTTAATAGTGCATATGATGTAGTGGGGAGCTGGAAAAAAATCCAAATAGGTGAAAATGGAAAAAATGCAATGGATTTTGTTTTTATGGCGTATTCTATGCAGTACAACTGACCTGGCACTTTAATTTTCCAGGTCAGTACAATTATGGCAATAACAGATATGTATAGTTTTTTGCGTTTTAATACTGAAAAGAAAAACCTCTCATTGCCACATTCTGACCCCTATAATTTTTTTTGTTTTTAAGTTCTGTGTACTGAGCTGTGTGAGGGCTCATTTCTTGTGGGGGTGATCTGTACTTTTGATTGATACTATTTTGGGGTATGTATTACCTTTTGATCACTTTTGATTTAATTGAAGCTACCAAAAAGTGTCTATTGGCCATTATTTTTTTTTGCCCGTTTCGCCATTTGTCGTATGGGATAAATATTTTTATATTTTAACAATACAGGCATTTTTACACATGCCTATGATGTGTATTGTTTATTGTTTATGCATTTTTATTTTCATTGTGAGGCAAAGGGGGGTGTTTTAAATTGTTATGCATTTTTTTATTTTTTAAAACATTTTTTACACTTTTTTTGTAGTCCCCATAGGGGACTATCAGATTGCTATTCTCATACACTTCAATGCATTAGAGAATGTTACTGTGTTCCTATGAATCCTGCCACAGACAGGGGATCTATAGGATCTAATGTATGGCAGCCTCGTATCATTGAGGAATACAGAGGCTGCCGCACACAAACACCGGCTCCTCCTCATTGAGGGGAGCTGGAACACACATCCGGGTTATTGCATGTCCATATGCTATGCTTATGTCTGACCATGGCATCTGAGGACTTAAAAGTCCACGATTGGCATTACCGCTTATCGCAACCATTAGGCCTGGGTGTCTGCAGTTTAAAATAGCAGGCACCCTGCGGCTATGGCGCCAGCTGCTCTTGCTTAAAGGGGAGGGAGGAGGGATCAAAAATTTGGAAAAAAAAAGAGATAGAGAGACAGAGAAAGAAAATATAAGGAAAGGATACCTACCAATTTTAAGGCAACTTGAGCACATTTGATTTGGGTAGAATCAGTACAGATGTGAATCACATTTTTTGACTGGTTTGGACATAAAACGAATCTCAAGTAATTTGCTCATATTTAAAGCATGATGATTATTATTGAAATAATTATTATCATTATTACTTATCATTAGTATTGATAAGAATATTAATACAAACATTATTATTATTATTATTAGTAGTAGTAGCAGCAGTAGTAGTATCATATTATTTTCCTTATGAATAATAAACCTTATATTTTTTTTTTCTCTTAGGATAAATATAACGTTATATTTTTGAGCAAGAATCTAGCTGAAAATAATTTATGAAGTAATATCAAATAATAATAACAATAACATTAATAATAATATTAATAATAATAATAATAATAATAATAATAATAATATAACATTAAATAATAAACATAAAAAAACAGCAGATAAGTATTAGTATAAAAAAGTAATGTTAAACTAATAGATAATAATAATACAAAAAAAATATTATAATAATAATAATAACTGCTATTAACTTAAAATCCCAAGGGTATTAACACATGCAGTGCCAAAAACCAAGCCCAAATTCAGTAACCACTGCCTACACTAGGCTAATACTTCAGTTTCATCTACAAAATGGTCCCTCCATTATCCATATAGCCAAGTGTGTCACCACCATATAAATAATAGTAGTGTGAAAGTAACTTTGTTATTATTATTATTATTATTTCTTCTTCTTATTGTTGTTATTATTTGCACTTTTCCATTGATTCTCACACTTGTCACATCACGAAGCTCTGAATATTAGATGATAAAGCTCGGACAACCTCTCCTAAGCAATATGAAGTCACAAATAATTTCTTGGAGAACCAGTGATTTGTTGCAGCAAAGTGTTGATAAAGGGAGGATGAAGAGGCCATAAAACATTAGGACAGTAAATCACTAGTGGCCTCCTGTAGGGTCTGGTATAAGACAAACTCCCCAAATCCTGATTATACAACTGCTGGTGTGAACCTCTGACTCCATGTATCTGACAGCTGCTGAGGAACACGATGCAGGTAACATCAGGGCCCGGTGTCCCCGTCAATGGCTCCATCTGTGTCCGTGTGATCTTTCTTGGCAGGGTAATTAAGAGCCATCAGAGACGCCGCTGTGCAGCGTGGGAGGTCGGCGCACGAATAAAGCCTAATATTCAACTGTTGTTTACCTTTAAAAGTCTAAAAACGTATAATAAAAAGTCTAAAGGTGGGTTTCCTTCGCGTTTTATGCCTCCGTTTAATGCATACATTAGAAAAAAAATATACAAAAAACGCAGCACACCACCTTTTTGTATCCTTTTTTACCTGTGTTCGGTAAAAAAAAGTATACTTTTTTTCACTAATAAAAAAACATATACGTTATTTTTTATTAATGGAACTCTATAGTGAAGGATGGCACTGAATGGAATCAGTCTGAGGCATCCGTTTAACGTTTATGTTTTTTGTATACCTTAAACAAATGGAAAAACGTGATGTGAACCCAGCCTGAGAAAATATTGGATGTATTATAGTTTTCTTATTAACTACTATAATACTGCTCCTATGTACAAGAATATAACTACTATAATACTGCTCCTATGTACAAGAATATAACTACTATAATTCTGCTCCTATGTACAGGAATATAACTACTATAATACTGCCTCCTATGTACAGGAATATAACTACTATAATACTGCTCCTATGTACAAGAATATAACTACTATAATACTGCCTCCTATGTACAGGAATATAACTACTATAATACTGCTCCTATGTACAAGAATATAACTACTATAATACTGCTCCTATGTACTAGAATATAACTACCATAATACTGCTCCTATGTACAAGAATATAACTACTATAATACTGCTCCTATGTACAAGAATATAACTACTATAATACTGCTCCTATGTACAAGAATATAACTACTATAATACTGCTCCTATGTACTAGAATATAACTACTATAATACTGCTCCTATGTACAAGAATATAACTACTATAATACTGCTCCTATGTACAAGAATATAACTACTATAATACTGCTCCTATGTACAAGAATATAACTACTATAATACTGCTCCTATGTACAAGAATATACCTACTATAATACTGCCTCCTATGTACAAGAATATAACTACTATAATACTGCCTCCTATGTACAAGAATATAACTACTATAATACTGCTCCTATGTACTAGAATATAACTACTATAATACTGCTCCTATGTACAAGAATATAACTACTATAATACTGCTCCTATGTACAAGAATATAACTACTATAATACTGCTCCTATGTACAAGAATATAACTACTATAATACTGCTCCTATGTACAAGAATATAACTACTATAGTACTGCTCCTATGTACAAGAATATAACTACTATAATACTGCTCCCTATGTACAAGAATATAACTACTATAGTACTGCTCCTATGTACAAGAATATATCTACTATAATACTGCTCCTATGTACAAGAATATAACTACTATAATACTGCCTACTGTGTACAAGAATATAACTACTATAATACTGCTCCTATGTACAAGAATATAACTACTATAATACTGCCTCCTATGTACAAGACTATAACTACTATAATACTGCTTCTATGTACAAGAATATAACTACTATAATACTGCCTCCTATGTACAAGACTATAACTACTATAATACTGCCTCCTATGTTCAAGAATATACCTACTATAATACTGCCTCCTATGTACAGGAATATAACTACTATAATACTGCTCCTATGTACAAGAATATAACTACTATAATACTGCTCCTATGTACAAGAATATATCTACTATAATACTGCTCCTATGTACAAGAATATAACTACTATAATACTGCTCCTATGTACAAGAATATAACTACTATAATACTGCTCCTATGTACAAGAATATAACTACTATAATACTGATCCTATGTACAGGAATATAACTACTATAATACTGCTCCTATATACAAGAATATAACTACTATATTACTGCCCCTATGTATAAGAATATAACTACTATAATACTGCTCCTATGTACAAGAATATAACTACTATAATACTGCTCCTATGTACAAGAATATAACTACTATAATACTGCCTCCTATGTACAAGAATATAACTATTATAATACTGCTCCTATGTACAAGAATATAACTACTATAATACTGCTCCTATGTACAAGAATATAACTACTATATTACTGCTTCTATGTACAAGAATATAACTACTATAATACTGCTCCTATGTACAAGAATATAACTGCTTTAATACTGCTCATATGTACAAGAATATAACTACTATAATACTGCTCCTATGTACAAGAATATAACTACTATAATACTGCCTCCTATGTACAAGAATATAACTACTATAATACTGCCTCCTATGTACAAGAATATAACTACTATAATACTGCCTCCTATGTACAAGAATATAACTACTATAATACTGCTCCTATGTACAAGAATATAACTACTATAATACTTCTCCTATGTACAAGAATATAACTACTATAATACTGCTCCTATGTACAAGAATATAACTACTATAATACTGCCTCCTATGTACAAGAATATAACTACTATAATACTGCTCCTATGTACAAGAATATAACTACTATAATAATGCCTCATATGTACAAGAATATAACTACTATAATACTGCTCCTATGTACAAGAATATCACTACTATAATACTGCTCCTATGTACAAGAATATAACTACTATAATACTGTCTCTATGTTCAAGAATATAACTACTATAATACTGCTCCTATGTACAAGAATATAACTACTATAATACTGTTCCTATGTACAAGACTATAACTACTATAATACTGCTCCTATGTACAAGAATATAACTACTATAATACTGCCTCCTATGTACAAGAATATAACTACTATAATACTGCTCCTATGTACAAGAATATAAATACTATAATACTGCTCCTATGTACAAGAATATAACTACTATAATACTGCCTCCTATGTACAAGAATATAACTACTATATTACTGCTCCTTTGTACAAGAATATAACTACTATAATACTGCTCCTATGTACAAGAATATAACTACTATAAAACTGTTCCTATGTACAAGACTATAACTACTATAATACTGCTCCTATGTACAAGAATATAACTACTATAATACTGCTCCTATCTACTGTCTGTATTTTTTTTATGTCTAGAGTTGCCCTTCATTTATGATGCTCCAGTAAGTGGAAGATGTTCAGAGAAAAATCTTTGATTACAACGTTCGGTGAGATAAGTAATGCTGCTATCTGTCTTCAGATCCTTGTGTTCTTAGAGTGACTGAACACTTGCTGCTGAACATCCATGGAAATGTTATTGAAATGCTCCCTGGAAATGAGGTGATGATTATTAAGTAGCGCTATGTCACCTGATGGACGCCTCCAGCTTTTAAGTGTGTGATGCAGATGGGACGTGCGTTTAATGGCGTGAACCTTTTATACCGCTATTCCCCCTGCGTACCTATTAATATAGCGTTACACCTTTTTTCACTCGTTACATTACATTATTAAATGCATGGCTGTACGTAGCCAAGCTCTTCCTCCAGGCTTTCAAATATAATTTTGATATAAAATGCTATTTGATTTCCCCGCATCTCACCCTTTGGCAACATGATGGGGGTGATAGTTCAACCAGTCTTTGTCCTTGATTGTGCTCTCCTGTGTGGAGTGTAGAGTTAATTGTGAGCTTCATGTTTGGAGACCATAGGAAGTCTTCCAGGTTTGATCGCCATATTATCACTACTGTGACTATCTCAGCTGGACAACGGTGACATTACAAGGCTGGTTGCTCCATCGTCTTCTACATAGATCAGAAGGGCACAAAATTGCCCTTTATCTATTGATTGACCCCCCCCCCCCAGTCCTCCTCCGCTGCACCCTTGTAATATAAGGGACCTGTAATTGGCACTTTGGAAATTTTTTCAAGGCTGGAGGAGATGGAGGACATTTTGACCTCATAGGCAACTAGTGTAACGGTAAAGACAATCCATACTACAGGGGTTCATATAGAATATCTGACAACTGGAGACACCATATGGCGGCTTTCACCATTTGGCTCTGTTTTAGCAGTGGCAGGGGTCAATGGACATCATTCTACTTTAATGGTGACCATAGATTGTCAGACATCTTTGGCTGGATCTCTGGTGGAGCAGAACCTGCCGCTATTGTCTACGGTCACCTTATGGTAGAGGAGGGAAGAAACTTTAAGAATGGCGTCCACGTGTGTTTTGGGGGGGTCCTTGCTCCAATTAGCCACCCCAGGTATTCGTGGTATCTGTGGCTAATCACCTGAGAAGCTGGGTGTGCTATAAAGGGCCAGGGTTTTGTTTTATTTTGTACTGTTTTGATTAACCCCCTAGTGACCACCCATATGTGTTTTTACAGCAGTCAGTAAGGGGCCTTAGGCTGGGCCGCCGCTTTTTTACGGTGGAGCGGGGACCCGGCTCTCACATGAGAGAAGTGACTATCCGGACTGTTTAAGACTTTACATGCCACGGGTAATGGCGCCTGACGCATGTAAAGTTCTGACAGAGGGAGCGGACTCCCTCTGTCTCCCATTGGCACCCCGCAAATGCCGATGTGTGTGAATGCTGACTGGGGTCTGATGTAGGTCCCAGACCAGCCTTGAGTAATTTCCAGCAGGCTGTGCCTCTCTGGAGCACCCTGCTGGTCAATGTCAGAATAGCATTGCCATTAAAATGCAATGCACTATAGGGATAATGCATTGCATTTTAAAAGTAATCAATAAGCTGTCTGTTATAGTCCACTTGAGGAACTATTAAGTGGTAAAAAAAGTAAAAAAAAAACAACTCATTTATTCAATAAAAAAATCCCATAAATTAATTTTGGCTTTTTTTCCATTAAAAATACGCTTTACAATGAAAAAAATTGCAAAAATTAAAAAAAAATAATCTTCCCCATATGTTTGGTATTGCTGCGTCCGTAACGACCCTGACTACATAAATATCATGTAACACCGTAAAAAAAAATTAAAGAAAAAATACAGAATTGCTAATTTATTCTTAGTTGCCACTGAAAAAACTTAATAACAAGCGATCAAAAGTGCCATTTACTCAAAAATGATACCAATGAAAAATACAAGTCGTCCTGCAAAAATAAATCCCTCACACAATTCTATAAAATGAAAATTAAAAACGTTATGGGCCTTGGGATGCGGCAATGAAAAAATATTTTTTTCTTTTTTAAAAAAAAGGAGTTTTATAGCAAAAAAGTTGTAAAATGTAAAAAAAAAACTATACAGTATGTATGTGGTATCACTGTAATCATACTGACCCATAGAATAAAGATATTATGTTATTTATACCGAAAAATGAATGCCGTGAAAATTTATAACGTAAAAACGCAGTGGCAGTATTGCTGTTTTTCCCATCTCCCTCCCAGAAAGAGTTAATAAAAGTTAATCAGAAAGTCATGTGTACCCAAAATGGCACCATTAAAAACTACAACTTGTCCCGCAAAAAAACAAGCCCTCATAAAGCTATATAGAAGGAAAATTTTAAAAAGTTATAGCTCTTGGAACGTTACGATGAAAAAAAGGGAAGAAAAACGCTTGGTCAGCAAGGCCCAAAACAGGCTGGTCACTAAGGGGTTAATACTTCTGTCTGCAGGCCGGTTGCACCATACTTGCTTGGACTGGACTGTGTTTTGTGTGTCAGCAGCGCCCGTCTATCCCAGGAGGCGGCGATCCCGTGAGCGAATCCCGTTACACACCGAAGAGGTCGCCGCGGCCGTCTTGATTGAAGTTCCGGCGTGATATCCTGTGCAGTGCGCGATAACCGCGTGGTGATATCACACGTCAGCGTTCACGTGAGATCTTCATTCAAGATGGCCGCAGTGGACTCTTCGCGCCCCAAATGGATTCGGTGTGTATGAATTTAAAAAAAAAAATTGTACCGCCATTTTAGGGAAAATTGGTTCGTTGCCACGAAGCACGAGGAGATTCGGCTTCGCAGCAAAATTGATCTTTGATTTGATCAACACTACTTGTATCCATTACATGATGAGAAGTGAATTATGCAATGACAGCAAGCAGAGATCTTGAACTCATTATATTGGAACATTGAAGGCATTTCATAGCGCTTTAAGGCCAGCCCCTCAGTAATTCATGCAGAGATATCCAGCGTCTCAGGAGCGACTTTCACGGGTTATTTTCTGATCTCGCACTTCACCTGGAAAAAAAAAGTTTCATCTTCTCATCTGAAATGAAATTCTGCGGAGCTCGCGCGTGGAGCGGCCGTCTTATCTTTTATTTCCTCCTCCTACCATGTGGCTGACATAAATTCCCCGTGTTCAGAAGTGTAAATGTATTTGGTGTGTGTCAGTTCGTCATGAATTAAACATGAAATCACAAATGTAATCAGCATTGTTTTCTGAGGACGGGAAACAGGACAGCGGAAGCATCGGCTCTCGCGGCGGCTAATGCAAATCACTTACCCCACGTAATGATACAGGATCAGAAACATCTGTGCGACGCCCGGCGCCCGCAGAAGCGGTGGAGTCACACCATCAAACACTGATACCAGAGAGAGGTCGAAAAAAAAACGATTGAAAGAGCCATGTACTGTATAGCAGAGCTGAGCGTGTCAGAGTAGCAGGGGTAAGTATGACCTCTGACTCAAGCATTGTGTTCCAGTGTGATCCTATATGATGACTAGTGTTGAGCGGGAATATTCGAATTGCGAATTATGAATTTCGCTACTTCGAGAATTTGCGAATATTTAGAATATCGTGCTATATATTCGTATTCGCGAATAGCGTTGATCGCAAATATTCTAATTGCGAATTTATCGCGAATATTGGCACTTAGCAACATCTCTAGCAACAAATAGGAAAGTTGCCTACCCCTTAGTGTTGATCGCGAATATTCTAATTGCAAATTTTTTGCACGAATATATTACATTGCCGATTTTCGCAATCAAGTAAATAATGACTGGAGATCTCGAATTTGCAAATTTATGGCGAATATTCGGCCAAAAATTTGCGAAATATTGCGAATTCGAATATTGCCTATGCCACTCATCACAAATGATGACATGATTACCCATGTGTTATTTCCGGCCGTGTAGCAGTGGGTTTAGTCCTGTGCAATATTCTCAGTTAAAGCAGATCTTCTGGATCTCCTCTCTGAAGGTAGAGAAGGACGGAGGTGGAGATGCTGAGCTCCGGGATGGATGGTGCTCTGTTAATTAATTCTTTCATGCATTAGTGGCTGCCAGGACTCACAGAGAAAGCCTTTGGGTCCTGTATCTCCTGCCCTTTTATAGTGAAAGCTTGTGATTCTTGCTTCCCATTGCCTTAGCGAAAGGTTGTGAGTCCTGCATCTCCTGCCCACTCATGGAGAAAGCCTGTGAGTCCTGCTTTATCCACTCATAGAGAAATCCTATGAGTCCTGGTTCCCCTACATACTCATAGAGAAGGCCTGTGAGTTCTGCGTTTTCTTCCACCCATTCATAAAAAAAGCCCATAAGTCCTGCTTACTCCACTTACTCATAGTGAAAGCCTGTGAGTCCTGCATCTTCTGCCCACTCATAGTGAGTCCTAGTTCCCCTACATACTTAGAGAAAGGCTGTGAGTCCTGCATCTCCTGTCCACTCATAGTGAGTCCTGGTTCCCCTACATACTCATAGAGAAGGCCTGACAGTTCTGCTTCTTCCAACCCATTCATAAAGAAAACCTGTGAGTCCTGCTTACTCCACCTACTCATAGAGAAAGTCTGTGAATCCTGCTTCCTCTGCCCGCTCCTATAGAAATCATGTGAGTCCTGCTTCTTCCACCTACTCAGAGAGAAACCCTGTGAGTCCTGCTTCCTCCACCCACTCATCGAGAAAGCCTGTGAGTCCTGTTTCCTCTGTGCACTCATCGATAAAACCTGTGAGTCCTCTTCTTCCACCCACTCATAGAGAAAGTCTGTGAGTCCTGCTTCCTCCACCTACTCATAGAGAAAGCCTGTGAATCCTGCTTCCTCTGCCCACTCCTATAGAAATCATGTGAGTCCTGCTTCCCCTGTGCACTCATCAAGAAAGTTTGTGAGTCCTGCTTCCCCTATGCACTCATCTTGTGAGTCCTGCTTCCTCCACCCACTCATAGAAAAAGCCTGTGAGTCCTGCTTCCTCTGCCCGCTCCTATAGAAATCATGTGAGTCCTGCTTCTTCCACCTACTCAGAGAGAAACCCTGTGAGTCCTGCTTCCTCCACCCACTCATCGAGAAAGCCTGTGAGTCCTGTTTCCTCTGTGCACTCATCGATAAAACCTGTGAGTCCTCTTCTTCCACCCACTCATAGAGAAAGTCTGTGAGTCCTGCTTCCTCCACCTACTCATAGAGAAAGCCTGTGAATCCTGCTTCCTCTGCCCACTCCTATAGAAATCATGTGAGTCCTGCTTCCCCTGTGCACTCATCAAGAAAGTTTGTGAGTCCTGCTTCCCCTATGCACTCATCTTGTGAGTCCTGCTTCCTCCACCCACTCATAGAGAAAGCCTGTGAGTCCTGATTCCTCCACCCACTCATAGAGAAAGCCTGTGAGTCCTGATTCCTCCACCCACTCATAGAGAAAGCCTGTGAGTCCTGCTTCCTTCACCCACTCATAGAGAAAGCCTGTGAGTCCTGCTTCCTCCACCTACTCATACAGAACGTCTGTAAGTACTGCTTTCTCTGCCCACTCCTATAGAAATCATGTGAGTCCTGCTTCTTCTGTGCACTCATCTTGTGAGTCCTGCTTCCTCCACCTACTCATAGAGAAAGCCTGTGAGTCCTGCTTCCTCCACCTACTCATACAGAACGTCTGTGAGTCCTGCTTTCTCTGCCCAGTCCTATACAAATCCTGTGAGTCCTGTTTCCCTATTCACTCATAGAGAAAGCCAGGTATCACAGGAGGGGCTCACTGATTTTTAGAATTTATATCTTCTACATCAGGTTCCTTTGCTGCTGTTGTGATGGCTCGACACTGGTAGGAACACCAATGAAGGAAATCTAAAAAAAAAAACTAATGGGTTCATGGTACCATTTTGTGGGGCTCAGGCATGTTTCTTCCTCCCTCCCAAAAACCACCCATTTCCTTTGAGCTCCTTCAGGGACCAGAGCCCATCGTGACGGCTATCACTGGCATTCATCACATTCAGCTTGGAGACTTTCTGTATCTTTTAAGATCTAATAATCCTCTGCTGTCGGTACAAATATTAACATGTAGTGAAAGAAAATTCCATTTTGTACTTTCTATCGTGGCATCAATTAAAAGCCCGGTTAACACGGCTCCGATAAAAGGCTGGATGTTCATTACAATGTTCTCTCGCCTATCTTTCCTAGCTAATTGGGAAAGAATCATTCTCAGAACTGCCTTTCAAAAAGTGTGAAGAAAAATATCACAATGAGACATTACAAGGTAAGTAGGTAATGACCAACCTGTTACTTAATGGCGGAGCTGTCACAACACAGCGAAAACTCAGTCCCTACAAGTGAAGGTGCTGGGTCTGATTAGGGATACTGGAGGATTATGGATTTTACATAAAAGTATTCATAGCCAAACACTGATTAAAAATCTCCCACTGCTTTGAGCGCACAGCTGCAGTGCAAACCTGCA
Organism: Bufo bufo; assembly: GCF_905171765.1. Lineage (NCBI taxonomy): Eukaryota > Metazoa > Chordata > Amphibia > Anura > Bufonidae > Bufo > Bufo bufo. The sequence continues at coordinate 12,764,190 of NC_053391.1, forward strand.
CTTACTGACAAAAATAAAATACCGCACCCAGATGTCAGAAAATGTCAAATACTGCAAAACTTGTCCTGCAGTTATGTTTCAGGCAGATAAGTAAATAATTATAGTTTGGATGGATTAGACACTGGGTCTTGACACAAGAGGGAGTAAAGTGCTTCTCCCACTGCCCTATAAAAAGGCTCTCAGAGGCTACTTTTGGACAGTTTACCTTTTGGTGAGAGATCGATGACCACTAGACATGCCTTCACAATGCACTCATTTTGCCCTGTTGACAGACTTTGTGAAGAGAAGTAGGATGGATATTTTGAAGAACTAGGCTATCTAGGCTCTTTTGCCCTAGCTGTTAGGAGATGTTGGGAGCAGTGGTTACATGAGGACACACACAGGGAACGGGCTCCAGACAGACACCAGTGGAGAGGATTGTTTGACCTGCTGACAAGTACAACCAGATCTTATAGTTTCATTGTTCACCATCCAGACACAGGCGGCCCCTTCGTTACACCCCTGTCTCTGCTCAAACTATTTCTAGTAGCTTAGCAGAAAGAAATTTGGTGTCAAGTCGCCCATTACGTGTCCTGCCGATGACAACCAGCCTTTGTTTGCAGTGATGTCGTGAACGAGAAGCCGAGACTGGAACTGTATGGTCTTTAGTGATGAATCCAGGTTCTGTTTGGGATCCAAGGGCTGTCGGGTGTATGGAGGCCACTCTTGTCAATATGACCAGGCTGTAGCCTGGAGTTAAAGGGAATCTGTCATCAGTTTTGTGCTGCTAGGTTCCAACAGTTCCAGTGCATGCTGAACGGGTCATCATATTCATGAGCTCATGGCTTTCCCCACCCACCGACTGCTAATTCATATGGAAAAAAACTGTCAATCAGAGGCTAGTGGGCAGGGAAGGCTCTGAGCTCATGAATATTGGGACTCGTTTGGCATGCTCTGGAACTGTAAGAACTTGGCAGCATAAAACTGCTGACAGATTCCCCTTAAATCCAGTCTACCGCCTTATCATATTAAGAAGAGTGGTTTTCTATACTTAGAAAGCTAATATATATTACTGGTTTCTTTATAATCATATACTTTGCCTGTGAATAAAGTAATATGTATACAGTGGTCCCTCGAGTTACAATATTAATTGGTTCCAGGATGACCATTGTATGTTGAAACCATTGTAACTTTAGTAATCTGTTCAAAAGCCCCAAAAAGTCATCCAAGATAAGAGAAAATGAAGATTTAAGAAAACTAAGCAGATAAAACAAGTCCTTACATGTAACAGTCTGTAAGAACTGCTAACTAGTAACTAATACAGATATTTGACCAGTGAAGTGACCTTGATTGGTTGGATCTGAGTCTGAGACATTGTATGTGGAGTCAAGTTTCAACTTACGATGGGTCAGAAAAGACCATTGTCTATTGAAAATATTGTATCTTGAGGCCATTGTATCTTGAGGGATCACTGTATTAGCTTTCTAATCATAGAAAACCTCTATTCACAACATGGTAAGGATATAGTAAGTATTGCATATGATAAGTACATGCTAGGACACAGCTTTGCCCTCAGCATACTGATGTCTAGCTTTGTCAATCAATAGGGAGGAGGAGTGTGGAGAGCACAAGGGTATTACAAAACCAGTGCTCCAAGGATTCAGCCCTGCCCCCTGGTGCTTCAAAAAGTTCATTTGCATATGAATATAACACACAAACCAAAGAAAGATATGGTTTTGATCAGCATGATGAGCCCTACCAAGCAGTATGCCTGGTTAATAGGGTTGATCATACTGACAGAGGCTCTTTAACATGGCTCTACACATAAGAGCAAAGCTGTCTTAAACTGACCATTTTGATGAGACTGTCCGCCTCTAATATGCCCCATCCTTTGTTCTTACAGGAGCTACAGATGCGTCCAACCTCACCTTAGCTCATATTTTTTAAGGACTTCGATTTTTCATGAAACAAATTTAACACAAAATGATGACATGCTAGCAAAAGCAGGCTGCTTCTCACAACACAACCACTAGGTGGATGCATATCGACACATATAGCATAAACATCTCCCGGCCTCATAGCCATCTTGGGTCATATCTTGGGATATACTGAGCCAAGAGAAAAGGTAAGGAAGGCAAATTGGAGACCAATGTCCCACTGATGCCACATGAATATTCAGCCAAACCAAACATGAGAGTGTATGGGGGAGTTGGAAGGGTCAACTGACAGATATTGAAGGTGTATGACCAGCTTTAATCTCACTCTAGTATGACAAATGGGCCAAACATTGGACTGTGTGTGGTCGTCGTACCAGTCACTGCAGACTCCCGCCTCAATCCATCATTCTAAGTTTTCAGCGCTGAGAATATGGCTTGGTTATTTCTCCCCCCTCTATATGTCTTGTATGTCCATGAAAGTGGAACTGTCACAATGACCCTCTAATTGACTTGATCATTTCCAAACCTCTGATGGACACACAGAGAAGATGCTGCGACAAGCAAGATGGAAATAGATTCTGCTTACCCAGTGTCCTCGGATAGAGCTCCTAGTGACCCCCACAAGGTTACAGAACCGTTGATGTGACATACCACAGACATTAAGCCAAAGTGTTGCCCGTTCTGATGCCTAGAAGGGGGTGCAAGTTACCCCACGCCTCCCCTTTGTGCACGACTAGACTAATTATCAGGCAGCTTTATTGTACGTGTTACTGTCCCAGAACGACCTGCCTCAAAGAACGGAAAAATTGTCAGGACTTTTCTGCTGCAACGCTAGACAACGGAGGAGATGGGGCACCTAAGAAACATGTCCTCCTGTCCTAGGTGGCTGGGGCTGTGGTGATGTAAATCTTCAGCACATGGGGGCCCCATTTTAGTCTTTGCTATGCAGCCTCCTGACCTCACTGCTCTCCATGCTAGACCAGCTGTAGCAGAAAACGGATGACCACACTGGGGCGGCCAGTGATACCTACCAGTGGCGGGTGAAGAAAGCTGCTCATCAATGAGTCAAGGCTCAAGTTGCTGCTGATAGTTGGAACTGCTCCTACCCCCCCCACCCTGCCACAGCAGCCATAGCAGAGGAACGTGAGCGCAGAGGGCCCCCCCGGTCAGACCTGCGAGAGGATGGACGATGGCGAAGATAGGCAGCGGCCAACTGACTACATAGGATGTCTCTATAGTAGTTCATGTTTTCCCCCCTCTCAGCGGGTGTAAAAAAGGCCGCCATTTTAGACCGGTAGTGAAGGTCCAACAAGGTGGAGAGCCAGAAGTCATCCCTCTGCCGAATGGTGAAAATTCGTCTGTCACTACGCAAGCAGTGAGCATGCATCGGGCCATTTGTGCAAGTGACTCGGAGGGACTCTCTGCCTCCATCTCCACTGCATACTGCCGCGGTGTGTCTGGATCCTCTGCCTCGTCTTCCTCATCGCCCTGTAGCCCTTCTGGCTGCTCCTGCTCCTCCTCTCCTGTCACCTGTGTGTAAAAAACACCCATTTTGCTACACATTGCTTGCGCTCCAATGTCCTCCTCCTTCTCCAGTTCAGCCTCCACAGGGCTTATGTGGCCGTGAGATCTAGGCGCCACGTCTCCAGTCCCCTGACCAGCCATTGTTACCAGCATCTGATCCAGGAAATGAAGCAGTGGAATGACGTTATTCATCCCGTAGTCCTGGCGACTGACAAATAACGTGGCCTCCTCAAAGGGCCTGAGCAAACAGCAGGTGTAACGCATGAGCTGCCACTGGCTGACATCGAAGTTACACAGGGGAGTACTCCTGTCCGCTTGGATCATCAAGAAATCATTTATGGTCTTTCTCTGTTCGTATAGTCGGTCCAACATATGGAGGGTGGAATTCCAATGGATGGAAATGTCGCAAATCAGTCTATGTTGGGGGATGCCATTCTGCCGCTGCAGCTCAAGGAAGGTGTGCTTTGTGGTGTACGAGTGGCTGAAATACATGCAAAGTTTTCTGGCCATTTTTAGGATGTCTTGCAGATGGGTGGAAGACTTCAGGAACCGCTTGACACCAGATTGAATACGTGTGCCATGCAGGGCATATGGCTCAGCCTTCCTTGACGCAGCGCCGACATAATGTTCTTCCCGTTGTCAGTCACCATGGTTCCGATTTTCAGTTGTCGCGGAGAAAACCAGGATTCAATTTCTTGATGAAGGGCACGGAGTAGTTCCTCCCCTGTGTGACTCCGTTGGCCCAGGCAAACGAGGTGCAGAACAGTGTGACACTGCTGAGCCCTGCACATGTGGTATTCTGGAGGGGCACTGTGAATTGTCCCTGCAGTGGAGGCTGAGGACACTGTGGAGGATGAGGAGGCAGAGGCGGACATTGTCGCAGGACAACGTGGAGGCGGAAGCGTTCGTCACCTGGCCAAGTTGGAGCCTTGACTGCCTGAAACCGGGTGCGTGCCACTGCTTGATGCAGCGGTTGCTGCGACAGGCTGGACTACCACATCAGAGCCACGGTTCTCCTAGGCCACTTTATGGTAATGCTGCATATGTTGACGCAGGCCCGTGGTGCCAACATTTGCACCCTGCCCACGCTTTACCTTCTGCCCACAGATTCTACATATGGCCATGTTCACCTCCTCTGGCGGCTTAACAAAAAACTGCCACACCGCCGAGTAGGTGATTTTACCCCCAACACTACGCTCAAACTGACTACTACGGCCGCTGCTTCCGTGAACCTGCGCACCACTATTTTCCGGGCAGGATGGCTCCTGAGAAGTGGTTGGTCTACCGCGGGCATGTTTGGCTACCGACCTCCCACTGCTGCCACCCTGCTGACTCCCGGCCATGCTAGCGACTTGCTGGCTCCACCGCTGCTTCAGCTGTGGTTATCTTCTCTCGATGAAGATGAAGCCCCTAATTCACCCGGCTCCCAAGTGCGATCAGCTACATCATCATCATCATCGAGTAGTGTCTGTGCATCACACGCCACTAATACACGCCAAAAAAGGGCTGTACTTTTCTCACTTGACCACACAACGGCTAATAAGCCCTTTTTTCTACTAATACAAGCCAAAAAATGCTTTAGAACATATAACTGCACCGCACAAGAGCAAATAAGACGTAGAAATATTTCCTTGTAATAACCCTGTTAATGGCTGTATCACACAGCACTTGCACCCCAATAACAAGAACGGTTTGCTGGAATTACAGAGCTGTATAATGGCAGTTTGGATCCGCAGTCAGTGCAGCAAGGTGTAATAGGATTGTTCCTATTACCCAGGCTGTAACCTCCCCGACTGAACCCTGTTCTACATAAATGCTGTGGAATGATTCCTCCCTTTCCTTTCCCTACACCGTGAATAATCTTTCCCTGAACATGTAAATCATTTTTTTAGCACAATGAAGTCTTTCCTAGCACTGTCCCTAGCGCCTGCGGACGTCTCTCCGTGCACTAAGTACACTGGAAAATGGCTGAATCCAAGATGGCTGAGGCTATGTATAGGGCTGTGACATCACAGGGCTGGCTGGCTGCTGATTGGCTGTATGCATGACATTATGGGTGATCCCGCCTTCCCAGCAGCAGCGGGATCACACGTGCAGCAGCCATTTTAGGAACAAAAAATGTGATTCGTTACCACGAAGCGTGAGGAAATTCGGATTCGGTGCAAACAGAATTTTTCCTGAGATTTAGATCGAATTCCACTTCGTCAACTTCGATTCGCTCATCTCTACTTTTGATCATTGATCATTTGTGTGCAAATCTGGAAGGAAGTGTTGAATTTCTCTACAGCTCCTCCACAGGGGAAATGAGGTATTACAAGTTTCTCATAGAAATCAGTGGATAATCTGTGTAAGGCAGGACAGGACAGTCCTCCAAAGTGAGAGACACTCTGTCTAACCGCTCTCCACTCTCTATAGAGCTCTCTCCCACCAGCAGGTAGAAAATACTAGTAGAATTCAATGCATTGCCCTCCACCGAGCCCTGCTATACATGCCGAGCGTGCACACTCTAGGCTAAGGTGTTGCTTGCATATCAACAACCTTCCTGCATGTGCAGCTGAATCAATTGCATTCAATTATCCGGAGCTCCCCTCGTGATTTACAGATCTGGGAGACGATATTTATCAAGTATTTCTTAATTAATCACACGAAGAGTCTGCAGCCACTAATGATCTTCCTGTGCTACCTTCCTCATCAAGCTTCCAGTTCAGCTGCTGGTAACATGCGAAGTCTTAAGCATTCCCTTCGTATCCTCAAGGACCTTGGCTTCCAAGAATCTCTATCACTGGAGGCTTCTCAGGTCTACACTAAAGGATTCCTGGATATTTAAGACTTTAGCAAGAAGACAAATGAGAGGATCTGCAAAGTGCTGAGAGACATCTAACACGGGTGTGAATATGACGGGCAGAACCTGTGTTGGCACGGCTGGCACTGGCTTTATATTTAATCTTAAAGTGAATCTGCAATTTATCTGACCGTCTTTTTAAAATTATGTGCTGATTAATTTCTTAATTTATCTTTATATCAGTCAAAGCTTATTTTTAATGATTCAGAGCTCCAAATCCTCGGCATAGATAGAGATAACTGATACAATTCTGACTTCATGCAGCCACCACTAGGGGGAGCTAACCACACACTGTGTTATCATACAGTTCAATGTATAACACTATGCACTAAGCTCTTAAGCTCCCTCTACTGGTAGCTGCAGGAAGTGTGGTTATCATTATTATGGGCTTTCCCATCGATTGGTAGTCAAATGCAGACTCAGCTCTGCTACATCCTTAGACAGACAAATAGGAGATCCCTCACCAAAACCCTAAGTGGCCTTAAAGGGGTTACCTGGGACGTGATGGGATTGTTCATCACTCATGACCCGCGGAGTGGATCAGGTAAGTATGATTACCAGTGCAGGTCCGGCCACTATGGAGGTTCTGAAGAATGAACCACCCCTTTAAATATTGATGACTTATCGTCAGGACGGGTGATCAATATGTGACTGGTGGGGTCCACCCCTGTGATGAGACTCTCTGCTCAGAGTCTTCATTATATCGCGGCGGTGAGACTGTGACATCTGTCCAGAGAGTCAGCTTCAGTGGAAGACACACAGTGTCCGATATTTACACGGGGGGCGAGTGTTACACATCGGATGTAGCAGAGTTCAATCTGTTATTTCACTGCTCCTTTTCTGCGCTATTGTAAAATAACTACAGTAACTGAAAAAAGTGTTAAATAGTGTTATATCATTATATACTGTACATTCTATACATTCACTTTTGGTGTTTGCTGTTCACATATACTGTACCTATATATTCTATACATTCTCTATACATTGTATATATTCATTATACTGTACATTCTATACATTCACTATACATTTTATACATTCCCTATAGATTCTATACATTTACATGTAATGTCTCTATATCAGTAGCTGCCGAAATAAAAGAGATCAGGGATCCTTATGACTCTTCAATTGTTAAGAAAACACAACTCTCAGCATGCCCTGATAGCCCAGAACATGCTGGGGGTTATAGTTTTGCAACAGCTGGAGGCGCAGCAGGTAGAGATCACTGGGACATAATTGCAGCCTACATCGCTGTCCGTGGTGCTGGAGTAATAGTCAAATCTGGGCGGTCGCTGGGAGTATAGTGACTGGAAGGAAGGGAAATCTTATTAAACATGTCAAAGTATGCACTTCAATTAGACAATTACTCATTATGGGGGGGAATAGTAAGTGCATACAGATTGTCCTCTAGTGCTTGCTCTTATACAGGTCTCTGGGTGCTGTATATTGCAGTATGTAGATTGACCCCTAGTGCTGGCTCTTATACAGGTCACCGGGTGCTGTATATGGCGGTATGCAGATTGTCCCCTAGCGCTGGCTCTTATACAGGTCAATAGGTGCTGTATATGGCGGAATGTAGATTGTTCCCTAGTGCTGGCTCTTATACAGGTCACCGGGTGCTGTATATGGCGGTATGTAGATTGTCCCCGAGTGTTGGCTCTTATACAGGTCACCGGGTGCTGTATATGGCAGCATGTAGATTGTCCCCTAGTGCTGGCTCTTATACAGGTCACCAGGTGCTGTATATAGCGGTATGTAGATTGTCCCCGAGTGCTGGCTCTTATACAGGTCACCGGGTGCTGTATATGGCGGTATGTAGATTGTCCCCTAGTGCTGGCTCTTATACAGGTCACCGGGTGCTGTATATGGTGGTATGTAAATTGTCCCCGAGTGCTGGCTCTTATACAGGTCACCGGGTGCTGTATATAGCGGTATGTAGATTGTCCCCGAGTGCTGGCTCTTATACAGGTCACCGGGTGCTGTATATGGCGGAATGTAGATTGTTCCCTAGTGCTGGCTCTTATACAGGTCACCGTGTGCTGTATATGGCGGTATGTAGATTGTCCCCGAGTGCTGGCTCTTATACAGGTCACCGGGTGCTGTATATGGCGGTATGTAGATTGTCCTCTAGTGCTGGCTCTTATACAGGTCACCGGGTGCTGTATATGGCGGTATGTAGATTGTCCCCTAGTGCTGGCTCCTATACAGGTCACCGGGTGCTGTATATGGCGGTATGTAGATTTTCCTCTAGTGCTGGCTCTTATACAGGTCACCGGGTGCTGTATATGGCGGTATGTACATTGTCCCCTAGTGCTGGCTCTTATACAGGTCACCGGGTGCTGTATATGACGGTATGTAGATTGTCCCCTAGTGCTGGCTCTTATACAGGTCAATAGGTGCTGTATATGGCGGTATGTAGATTGTCCCCTAATGTTGGCTCTTATACAGGTCACCGGGTGCTGTATATGGCGGTATGTAGATTGTCACCTAGTGCTGGCTCTTATACAGGTCACCGGGTGCTGTATATGGCGGAATGTAGATTGTTCCCTAGTGCTGGCTCTTATACAGGTCACCGGGTGCTGTATATGGCGGTATGTAGATTGTCCCCTAGTGCTGGCTCTTATACAGGTCACCGGGTGCTGTATATGGTGGTATGTAGATTGTCCCCGAGTGCTGGCTCTTATACAGGTCACCGGGTGCTGTATATGGCAGCATGTAGATTGTCCCCTAGTGCTGGCTCTTATACAGGTCACCGGGTGCTGTATATGGCGGAATGTAGATTGTCCCCGAGTGCTGGCTCTTATACAGGTCACCGGGTGCTGTATATGGCGGAATGTAGATTGTTCCCTAGTGCTGGCTCTTATACAGGTCACCGGGTGCTGTATATGGCGGTATGTAGATTGTCCCCGAGTGCTGGCTCTTATACAGGTCACCGGGTGCTGTATATGGCGGTATGTAGATTGTTACCTAGTGCTGGCTCCTATACAGGTCACCGGGTGCTGTATATGGCGGTATGTAAATTGTCCCCTAGTGCTGGCTCTTATACAGGTCACTGGGTGCTGTATATGGCGGAATGTAGATTGCCTCCTAGTGCTGTCTCTTATATAAGCCAACAGGAGAAGCTGTGTATGGTGGTATGTAGATTGTTTCCTAGTGCTGGCTCTTATACAGGTCACCGGGTGCTGTAAATGGCGGTATGTATATTGTCCTCTAGTGCTGGCTCTTATATAAGCCAACAGGAGAAGCTGTATATGGTGGTATGTAGATTGTTTCCTAGTGCTGGCTCTTATACAGGTCATTGGGTGCTGTATATGGCAGTATGTAGATTGCCCCCTAGTGCTGGCTCTCATACAGGTCACCGGTAGCTGTATATGGCGGTATGTAGATTGCCCCCTAGTGCTGGCTCTCATACAGGTCACCGGTAGCTGTATATGGCGGTATGTAGATTGTCCCCTAGTGCTGGCTCTTATATAAGCCAACAGGAGAAGCTGTGTATGGCGATATACAGATCACCTCATAGGAGAGGCTATAATGCAGCCGAATTGTAAAGCGCTGTGGAATATGGTGGCGCTATATATACATTATTATTATGAGGAGCCATATTGCCCCCTTGTGGAGGTTCTTATACATAATGCAATATGAACAGAAGCAGCGGCATATGGCAGTATACACATTCCCCCCCATAGGCAGGTTATACGATTATACAGACTGCCCCCTAGTGGTGGCCACAAGCAGCCGAGAGTTGTAACAGTAGGCGCCCTTTATCTCGGTATGACAGGAGCGCATCGTCTTCTTCCTCGTTACTTCAGGGAACAGAAGAGACTCCTCCGCCTGATTCATCTTCTCTTTTGCTGCAGTGATCACTAATATTAAAGACTCCCCTGTGCTCCTGGCTTTCCCGGAGCTGCATTAGCATAATGTGGGTTTAGCTGACGAGATACCTGATTGTTAGAAGGTGCAACTGTGTTACTGTCACCCAGGATGCATCGGAGAACGAAGAGAGAATGTTCTGCCAAAGCAGAAGCAATGTCTCCACCGTAGAAGGTGATTCGTGGCAGCGCCATTCCGGACTGCAACCTTCTTACACAAGATGTTTCCTTATGACGAGTTTTAGGGTCAGACTTTTCTCCTAACTTATTGTCTACCGTAACAGTGTCTCAGTATACACAGAACATGGATAGTTTGTCCTGTCTCAGGCCATGAAAGGTGAATTAGAGGTCCAGAGATCTCCTTCCTTACTTATCCTCTTGGCTAAACATAACCTGAGATGAGCAGCTTAAAGACTATGTCTACCCTTATAATTATTGCATTGTACTTATTTTGAGCTAAAAATTATTTTTTACACTTGTTTTTATTAAAAATATGCTGCCCTTTTTTCTGTACAGAGCTGAGATGCTCTGGTAGCACCCTTTGGATTTTCTGTCTTTTCCATCAGACCAGGAGCTGACGGCTCCTTATCTCTGCTCTCTGACATTATAAACACTCATTGTAGCTCAGTTCTTATCTTACTGGTAAGAATGTGGCTTAAATAAGTGTAAGTATTAGAAAATAAGAGATAAGGGTTGTTATATGACCCGCATAGCCTTTAAAATAAACATGATTTCTTGATACTGTGTCACGAGATGTCTATCCTATATCTGTCTATGTGCAGCCATCTAGGGGTTGTGATGTGAAGTGCACCCTATCTAGCGTTCTGCTTGTATGTTGCAATATTTTATTAAATTGGTTTCTTGAGAAAGTGTAGTCCATAGCCAAATTAAAGGTAAAGGTGGACACATCTGTGTGATACAATCTTATAATCCAGAATTCCAATGGTTTGGAGTCTGTAGGGCTTACAGTTATGGTGTCCTATGAGGATAGAGATAATAAAGGGGTGCACCTACAAGATGGAGGGGGGCGCACTCTTCTTAATGGATTAGCCCCTGAGAGGGGCAGCTGATCTGATAAATGTGGAAGAGATATGGCCCCTTTAATGCCAGATGGTGTTGCTGTGAGATGTCCACCCCTTTAAATCAATGGTGTTGCTGTCCATCTACCTTGTATAGGAAGGAGGAGGTATTGACCTTACGCAGTGATGATGAGGATGGTGACACGCTGGTCAGAAGGATGGAGGGACAGAAAACTTTAATACAAATATGTTCCGTAAAGTGTCTACCTTAAAAGCAGGCTACATGGTCTGTAGCCTTTGCATGCAGCCACCACTAGGGGGAGCTCCATGCATACAGAATTTCACACCTGCCACTGACATTAGAGCTTGGAAACCACAGGCGAGTCTAGAGTCCCCCTCGGTCAGGAGGGGAACATGGAGACAAAAGAAGGGGTATGGGGGGCGCACAATAGGGTAGTATGTTCAATACAAACTTAATTGTAAAACAAGTTAAAGGTGCTCACCTTTTTAGGTTGTGCTAGAATAGACACAACTCTATTGTGGGTATGTAAAATAAGCCAAAGAGATTTTTTCAGGTCCGTGGATGCAGCCGCAGAAGAGGTATCTTTGGGATCGGAGGCCCAATCCCCCAAAGGATGCTTGTAGAGAGGAAGGTTTTCTGGTCAGGCGCAAAACACATAGGATCCAAACCGTCTCTTTTAGGTGAATCTTTTTTAATGCATAAATAAAAATAGAACAACGCGTTTCGGGGCTCAAAGTGTCCCCTTCATCAGGTTAATAGTTGTTCTATTTTTATTTATGCATTAAAAAAGATTCACCTAAAAGAGACGGTTTGGATCCTATGTGTTTTGCGCCTGACCAGAAAACCTTCCTCTCTACTGACATTAGAGCTGGCTGTATACATCCATGGGTTGTGAGCTCCTCCTAGTGGTGACTACAGACCAAAATAATTTTATTATTTCACTTAGGCAATGTGGGGATGGAAGGCAAATCTGAGAATAGCTATAGGGCCATATGATTTCAGGGACCACAAATACTGGTGGCAGTGTAGGACCCTAGAGGAGGGGTCATTACTGGACATAAAGTGTTAAGAAATAATTAAGAGACTCGACCACCCTGGAGTCACAATGGTTGCACTAACAGCAAATGAAGAGACTCCGGTCCACGCTCCCACACATCTAATGGTGGTGCCCTGAGAAGAAGGCAGATGGTCCTCATTATCCGGGCTGCTCTATGTTCTGTTTTATTTAGGTAATGATTTGGGTTCTTGTCCCTACAGCACATTTAACTCCGGCCCACGGTGAGCGGGAATGTGGTGAGTGTGACAAGGACACGAGCGACAGAATAATGAGCAGCCACCGAACCAAGCACAGAGGAGCCAATGGTGCAAGGAATGGGAGACCGAGCAATTACCACGAGACAGATGTAATTATCATCCTCCATATCCAGCACTGGTGACATCACTGCACTGCTGTCTGGAGTATATCACAGGTATACAGGTATACCGCCAACCGATGCCTACAGTACAAAGCATCACAGATAGAAGGGCGACACAGAGGGAAGTAGAGATACAGAGAGACAGGCCTGACGGCTCCATCATCAACCTAATAACTGCTGCAAAATAAGAAAGATCATTGGGACATAAGGAAAGTCTCCACATAAAGCCTTGTGCACGGATATATAGGTGAAGGATAGATAGATATGTAACTCCCCAGAGTGGCATTACCACTTCTGCACCCTGCTACTGTCTTTATTGGTCTAACAAAACATCATCTTATGTATTTTGTTCAGGTCCTACACAATGTGCATTCATAGTCTTGTTATGTAACTTATTACTGCATGTAATGGGCCTGGTTCACCAGCAGGTGGCAGCTTAAATGGCAGAACTATCCTTGGAGAGAATGGAACTCTCCATTTCATTCTAACCTCCTTCTGGAGAGAAGTGGGCCAGTCCTGCTTGCTACCATAAGGAAGTGGGGCAGTTCTGGATTGTTCTGGTTGGACCTGCCAGGATTCTAACCTACTTTTTGGCTGAACATAAGTACGACTACAAGAGTGAAGTGCAGCATAAAGAGGAAACAAAGACACCAGGTTAGCTTGTCAGGACAGCAGAGTGAGCAAAAGATATAGCAGAGTTGAGTTTGCCTGCCAGTTTAATGCTAAAGCCTGCTGGAACCAAGGCAAAGCCTGAAACTGTTTGTAGAAACGTTTATTCAAATAAAGCTGCCATTGAACTCAAGGTCTGGACTTAAGTTATTACTTCAAACCCCTCAATTATTCTTCCTATTTATTGCTTCAGAACCAAAGCCTGGGGTCCAGCCGCATCCAGGTAGGAGCACCGTGACACACATAAAGAAACAAATAGGCCACAATATATCACTCGGCATTCCTACACCTGGGTCACGTTATAGGAGGGCATTGGGGGGAGGCGCCCGTTGCAGATAGATACAGTATGAGATAGATAGATGATAGATAACAGATAGAAGATAATAGATAGATAGATGAATAGATAGATAGATAGATAGATAGATAGATAGAGAACATTTATATAAATTGATTCCTACTTTCCAGCCGTCTCCCTGTCATTATTAGCATAACATGATGTATGAGTTCAGCTTAAATTATGAATAGAAGCAAATTTCTTTCCATGTTGCATCATGCCAAAAACGAATAATTAAGTATCTCAGCGGGCGCTTCCAGGTATTATGGAGCACTGCTGTGTTTTATTTACAGCCCCTAAAGTTTAGGCTGTGATTGGATGTATGTATCTGACCCATAATTCCGCTTGCTGCATTCACCAGCTGCGTGACATAAGATTTAATTGCAAGACACAGCAAAATACAATTTGTGCGGAACAGATGATTTAGTGTGGACTTTTCCTGAGAATATCTCCCTTAATTGTTATTTTTCATATACAGACAGCGCCGCTGCTCAAAGTGAAGTTCCTGTTTTGATAGAACGGATCTTAGGGAAAGGAATAGAAGGAATCTGGACAAACACGACTACAGCATGTGGCCATTTTAAGATGAATAAACAAAGTCTGCACGCTATCCATTCACTAGAGAGCTGTGACATCACTGAGAATGCAGCCTATCCATTCACTAAAGATCAGTGACATCACTGACAATGCAGACTATCCATTCACTAGAGAAAGGTGACATCACTGACAATGCAGACTAACCATTCATTAGAGAGCAGTGACATCACTGAGAATGCAGCCTATCCATTCACTAGAGAGCGGTGACATCACTGAGAATGCAGCCTATCCATCCACTAGAGATCAGTGACATCACTGACAATGCAGACTATCCATTCACTAGAGAAAGGTGACATCACTGACAATGCAGACTAACCATTCATTAGAGAGCAGTGACATCACTGAGAATGCAGCCTATCCATTCACTAGAGAGCGGTGACATCACTGAGAATGCAGCCTATCCATCCACTAGAGAGCATTGACATCACTGAGAATGCAGCTCATCCATTCACTACAGAGCGGTGACATCACTGAGAATGCAGCCTATCCATTCACTAGAGAGCGGTGACATCACTGAGAATGCAGCCTATCCATTCACTAGAGAGCGGTGACATCACTGAGAATGCAGCCTATCCATTCACTACAGAGCGGTGAAATCACTGAGAATGCAGCCTATCCATCCACTAGAGAGCGGTGACATCACTGAGAATGCAGCCTATCCACTCACTAGAGAACAGTGACATCACTGAGAATGCAGCCAATCCATTCACTACAGAGCGGTGACATCACTGAGAATGCAGCCTATTCATTCACTAGAGAGAGGTGACATCGCTGAGAATGCAGCCTATTCATTCACTAGAGAGCGGTGACATCAATGAGAATGCAGCCTATCCATTCACTAGAGATCAGTGACATCACTGAGAATGCAGCCTTCCCATTCACTAGAGAGCAGTGACATCACTGAGAATGCAGCCTATCCATTCACTACAGAGCTGTGACATGACTGAGAATACAGCCTATCCATTCACTACAGAGCGCTGACATCACTGAGAATGCAGCCTATTCATTCACTTCAGAGCAGTGACATCACTGAGAATGCAGCCTTTCCATTCACTAGAGAGCGGTGACATCACTGAGAATGCAGCCTATCCATTCACTACAGAGCAGTGAAATCACCGAGAATGCAGCCTATCCATTCACTAGAGAGCGGTGACATCACTGAGAATGCAGCCTATCCATTCACTACAGAGCAGTGAAATCACTGAGAATGCAGCCTATCCATTCACTAGAGAGCAGTGACATCACTGAGAATGCAGCCTATCCATCCACTAGAGACCAGTGACATCACTGAGAATGCAGCCTATCCATCCACTAGAGAGCAGTGACATCACTGAGAATGCAGCCTATCCATCCACTAGAGACCAGTGACATCACTGAGAATGCAGCCTATTCATTCACTAGAGAGAGAGCGGTGACATCACTGAGAATGCAGCCTATCCATTCACTAGAGAGCGGTGACATCACTGAGAATGCAGCCTATCCATTCACTAGAGAGCAGTGACATCACTGAGAATGCAGCCTATCAATTCACTACAGAGCAGTGACATCACTGAGAATGCAGCCTATCCATTCACTGCAGAGTGGTGACATCACTGAAAATGCAGCCTATCCATTCACTAGAGAGCAGTGACATCACTGAGAATGCAGCCTATCCATTCACTAGAGAGCAGTGACATCACTGAGAATGCAGCCTATCCATTCACTACAGAGCAGTGACATCACTGAGAATGCAGCCTATCCATTCACTACAGAGTGGTGACATCACTGAAAATGCAGCCTATCCATTCACTAGACAAATTCCAGCAAAAAACATAACCCTTAAAGTTCAATACACTTTATTAAACCTTGTTAAAAATCAATTCCCCAAAATATGATTCAAGTGACGGTCAATAGTTAATCTATTAATTGATATGACAAGTACATCGTCTAACAATTAAATATTAACTCCAGATAATACTCAATGATAATAGAGGTACGTATCTAGGTGTAGGGTAGAGAATTAATTCCCTGAAATCACCCTACACTCTATCTCAGCCCAGAGATGACCCCTTGTGGTGGGGACTCTCTGTCCTCGTGCCCGGGCTATCAGACCTTAGATGGCCCTAACGGGTCCTTATACCTCAACACACCCTAACTAACCCTAACTGGGTCCTCATACACCAATGCGTTTCCCCCAAGCAGTGTGTTCCTCAGGGGGTCAATATAATGGGTGGATCATTATTCAAAAATATAATGATATAATATAATAGATATAGATACATAGACGTATAGATGTCCATTCACTAGAGAGCAGTGACATCACTGAGAATGTAGCCTATCAATTCACTGAAGACTAGTGACATCACTTAGAATGCAGCCTATCCGTTCACTAGAGATCGGTGACATCACTGAGAATGCAGCTTATCCTTTCACCAGAGAGCGGTGACATCACTGAGAATGCAGCCTATCCATTCACTAGAGAAAGGTGACATCACTGAGAATGCAGCCTATCCGTTCACTAGAGAGCGGTGACATCACTGAGAATGCCTGTCCATTCACTGGAGAGTGGTCACATCACTGAGAATAAAGCCTATCCATTTACTTCAGAGTGGTGACATCACTGAGAATACAGCCTATCCATTCACTAGAGAGCGGTGACATCACTGACAATGCAGCCTATCCATTCACTAGAGAGCGGTGACATCAATGAGAATGCAGCCTATCCATCTACTAGAGAGTGGTGACATCACTGAGAATACAGCCTATCCATTCACTAGAGAGCGGTGACATCACTGACAATGCAGCCTATCCATTCACTAGAGAGCGGTGACATCAATGAGAATGCAGCCTATCCATTCACTA